>NC_140186.1:23220709-23820709 GCF_965226575.1 Pagrus pagrus | reverse complement strand
TCCCAGAACCCAAAGACTCTTCAGCAAATCCTCACATTTAAGAAGCTGGAACCAGCAAATGTTTTGACATTTTTGCTTAAAAAAAAAAGACTAAAATGATCAATCGCTCTGTCGACTCATTGGTTAATTAACGAATTGTTGCAGCTCTAGTTACGACTAGATATTGCTTCTTTTTAAGGGGTCAACAGCCAAACAGGCTGGGAACCACTGAGAGTATAGAAAAAAACATCATCTTAACATAATCTTTGTTTATATCTTAGAGGTTTCCGTTTAAAACACAAAACATACTGCAGCTTTAACATGTAATCAGGTGAAGTTTTGGTAACGCAGTTGTTGAAACGTAACAAGAAGTCATTTTAGATTTGGGCCAAATGCTGAATCGTCTTCCAATTCATTACACAAAGTATTTATGTATAATGTGGTGGGGGCAAAATTTTATTTAAAAAAAAAAAAACTATTTTTGGACCAGGCTGTGGTCAAGGGATGTGCGTTGGATGCAATAAATAAAACAAAAGCTGCTAGCTGACTCTTCAAGAGTTAACTCGGCATCTAACCTCCTCTCTTCAGAGAAAGATCAAATATCGGAGAGAGAAATGTTTGAGGAAAAGCATCCGTCCCTCATCTGCTCTGCCTTTCCTCCCTCTTCTATTTCACATTCCCTCCATCTTATCCATCCCCCCTCTCTCTCACAGCTTTGTTCTATCTCCCTCATCCTTTTCTCTGTGCGCAGGAGCTCTCTCCCGTCCCTCTTCCTCACGTCCCCTCCTCTTCATCACAGCTCGTCCCGTGTGCTCCAGTCCTCCAGTTCAGACTGCAGCACGTCAGAGTTCTGGGCCTCAAAGCTCAATTCCCCCTGCTCCTGTGTTTTCCTTGACTTGGCACGGTCCCAGTCGGTTTTGACCGTCTCGTTGTCCCACACCACTGAGGTTTCCGTGTCGCTGATGTAGCCCGCGTCTCCTGTGTAATGGGTCGGATACACCAGAAGCGGCTCGGCAGAGAACGCACGCAGGTCCCGTCTCTCAAAGTGGTCCATGTACTCTGAACTGATGAGGGAGAGCAGCGGGGACGTGATTAGATTAATGAGAGAGACAGATAAGAGGAGCAGAAAGAGGATGAAGGGACGGATGGGTTATACTCACACTGGATGTTTGTTGTACATGACAGGGAGGAACTCATCGACAGGAAGCAGTTTGCTCATCGGGTCGGCCCTGAGGAGCTTCTGGGCTCCTTGTAATGTCAACATGTAGCCTAGTGTCCAGTAGGAGTAGTCTGCCTCAACCAGATTGTGGATGTTCGGTACAGACGTCTCAGGGTGGTCCACCTGCATTCGCTTCCGCCCGATGTAACTGTATTCAAGATAAACCCAAGTACTTAAACTGGAGCCTAGTGACACCAGCATTTATAGAATAAAAAAACTAGAACAGACCTTGACCCAGAGTGTCTAAATTGGTGGAGGTTATTTTATTAGCGTTGTGGCAGCATCTGAGTTCCCACAAAGGAGAGGAAGTGTGGCTTCCTGTCAGTCGTTTAGTATGTTACAATATAACCAAGGTTGCTACATTACCAAGCTTCCAGCGTCACCACCAATGAATTGAAAGACATGTTAAGATCATAGCCTTCAGTTTGACCTTCTTTTTTCTTCAGTTTGCTGTAGTGGATTGCTTGAAATAATAAAATACCCATGAGGCTCTACCACCGTTGCTAGAGAAAAGATGCCGGACAAAGAGGAAAATCAGAGTTGTAACTAATTCAAACACTTTCCACCGTTGCTGAATTCATCCAAACTTACTCGAAACCCTGAACTGCGTCTATTTAAAGGTAAAACATGCAGGTTTTGCCACAGCCAGTAACAGCACTCAGGGTGAGAGGTTGTGACTCTACAAAAACGTAGCGACTAGGTTACACAACTCCGTCTCTCTCCTGTGCTCTAATGAGGAGCTGCAGGTCTGTGTCACTGAGGACAGGGCAGAGCCACACACACACACACACACACACACACACACACACATACACACGCACGCACACACACTCTCACACACACACACACTCTCTTTTACGTGCATTGGACTTTGGAAAAAAGAGAGATTTTCTACTGCAGACGCTCATTTTTGTACTGATGATTGGAGACTTTCATGCCCAATCAACTTTGGAGGTACTGAAAATGAAAAATTTTACCGTCTGAGAGAACAGTTTGCTTTTGAATGAAACCAATCAATCTCTGTGAATCTGAAAATGCCGGAGCAGCTCAGTGTTGCATTATTCCCACAAGTGCTTCCTGAATCTGATTAGTGTTGTCTGACATATCGCGTGTGACAGATGGACGGATTTGACTGTAAGGGGACGATAATCCTCCCTGTTTACTGCATCATGTTTTTGTTCAGTCACTGAAGCATCACTCACATTAGATCCCAGTCCAGCTTTTGTATCGTCACCTCCTGCAGCAGAGTCTGCAGGCGTCGTTTGAAGAACACCTCGAAGCGGAGGTCGTCCTCAATGACCAGGGAGGTCTTCAGACCACGATCTACAATCTACACACAGAAACGCATTCAGATAAATTTAGTGCATTACAGTGTTGCTGAGGGGATGGTGAGCTGGTGTAAGCATTACTATGATGGAAAGGTTTCTTAAATCCTTTACTGATAATAGTCCTTTGTTTAAAATTTTATAAAAGTACAGAAACATCCACACACATGCTCTTAGATTAAAAAGGCATATACTGTATGTAACCTTTGTGAAAAATCACTTTCCATTCCTTTCATGGTGCTATTGTTGCATTAACTTCATTGAGGTGGTTGAATGGCGCTGATTTAAATCCTTCTACTGATGGTGTTGTGCTCATGATGGACGCTTTTTCCTGGAAAATAATAGTGCAGCTAAACTATGAAGTCTTACGAAGAGAAAACAAGCTGTCGGAAGATATATCATCCCAGAAATAACAACGCTAAATGATATTCTTGTCCTTTAGAGATTATTTTATGCCACCGATGTGATGATAATGAAAGAGCTTAATAATGCAGGTACAACTTTTCTACGAGCAATAAACTTAATTCTTAGTTATCAGACATTTATTGGAATAGACTAATCATTCCAGGTCATTGGAATGTGAAAAACAAATTAAATCTCCTTAATAAATAAAACAAATAAAATAAAACCACACAAACAAAACAATAATTAAAATGTGCATCTGGCATTATGTCAGCGAAAATGTTGTTTACATTCTCATGTAAACACAGTCAGTGCTGAGGTCAGCAAACATGATCAAGGTCATATGCAGTACATACTGTACATCAGTAAGTCGATAAGATATGTACGTTAAGTCAATATCGTAATTATCGTGACAGGCCTAGTACCAGGTACAGACAGACCCAGAGGCCTGAGGCCTGTCCAAGCGTCTCACCTCCTTCCAGATGTTGTAATGAGAGAGGAAACAACCCAGTTCACCCTTAGTGAGAGGTCGACCATGATAAGGGTCCTTGTATCCCGGCAGCATCTTAATCTCCATAGACTCTATATCGGTCTTGTTCAGAGCTCTGAGACAAAGGGAAGGGATAAACAAAGAGATTAGACCTGGAAACAATAAATCACATGGATGATGTGTGCCTTGAATGAAAATGTACAATACAAATGTAACAAAAGCCGTGCAGGTGTTATGACAGTCTTTTAAAATCAAGTAATATCTAATGAGATAAAGATTACAGCTACATTTTCCTCACAGAGGAGCTAAAACTATGGTACTCCATAAATGGCAGCATGCAGCCGCTACTCTACACCTGGTTGTTTATCTCAGCTCAGCCTCCCTACATCAATCTACACGGCATGTTGCAGAGGCACAAATCAGGAAGACACAGGCAGTGGGGGAGGAAGGAGATGAGAAACGTACTTGCCATCCACAGCGGCAACAACCTTACAGCTGAGCTCCTGCTCGTACAAAGCTCTTAGCATTCGCTCACGACGGTCAGCTCTCCGCACCAGATTGATCATAAACACCTGGGAGCACACAAATGCACAACCTCACACACATGCGTGCGTTATTGTGTGTGTTTTGTGCGTGTGTGTGCTTGTGGTTGAGTGTGTGTACCTCATCAAAGCCCATCTTGTTAGGCTGCTTGGGAGGAAGAGACAGAAAGCTGGAGGGCTCCAATGGAGGATTTCTCACTTTCAAAGAAAAAAAACAAAACAGGGGGAGACGGTTACAAAGAGAATGAGTAATGTGTTGAAACAGGGGTTCCCAAACCGTGGCCCGGGGGTCCTCAGGAGATTTCCACGGAGCTCCCAAAATGAAATTTAATTTAACTTTTGCTTTGAGTTTAGCAAGATGAGTACATGTATAGTGATTACTATTTTATAGTACAGTAGAGTTAAATATCATCACAATATTTTTAGGCTATATTGCAATACTCAATAAATATCCTGATACTTGATACAAAAGCACTTCAAAAATTGGAATTTAAAAATGGAAATTATGGCAATCCTGTAGGAATGACTATCGGTACTTTCACAACATATTAACACAATGAGATTTTTGATAAATTATCGATCAATAATGTGGATATGCAAGTATTAGAACTGATTGGTTTTAAGGCAGAGGCACACAATATGTCAACTATAAGAAAACCTTTTCATAATGGGTACAGCAGAAAAAAAACACCCAGTTAGATAAACGTAGGCTGGAGAAATCCATCAAATGCAAAATCTGCAGATCAGCACAACATGTCATTGCAAGTGAAAGATAAAGTCCATTTGAAACCAACAATAATCCATCATAAAGACATAATCAGGTCTAATCACAGCCTAGTGTCTGTGAGCAAACTCACTGCCTTTTGCATTAACAGTAGAACACTGAGAAATCATGTGGTCGTTGACTCACCCATGACCTCGAGCTGAGTATGCAAGAAGCTCTCCGCCTCATCCTGCAAGTTAGCGTGAGAGGGCATTGGGACGGGGAAATACCCGTACGTTTCTTTGTTGCACAGGTACATCTGAACATCTGAGAAGATAAAAGACCAAAGAAACATGTGTGAACAAAACATGCTTAGAAAGACATTTAACCAGCTGTAACATAACAAGTCTTGTTGTATTTGTCTCACCTGCCATGCGAGCTGAGTAGGCAAAGACGATGACGTCATCCAGGGCCCAGCTGTACTCCGGGTGTGGTGGGTAGAAAGCCAGCTGACGGGAGGCCTCCTTCTGTAGGTCCACGAGGTAGGTAGAGTGGACCATCGGTACAGCGAAACAGCCATGACGCTCCCGCTTACGGATAGGCATGTAAGCTGGTGTACGCTTGTAGTAACCCTGCAGGGAGTGAATGTGCACACACACACACTGTACCGTTACCCACGATTTTATCGAGTCCAATTTGTTTCCTAATGAAAAAAAAGCTTGGAGGAAGACTCAAAATGTCAGGGGAAGCTTGATCTGAGATATCTGAGTTGATTGAGATAATTGGCTGCCCAGTCTGTGAGGTACGTCCATGTGTCCATTTTTAAACACTCAAATGAACATGAAACTCTTTATTTTATTACGAATTTACTAAGAAATATGAAAACCTGATTGTGAAAAAAATATTAAGTGTCTGAGACTGAGAAATACTGACTTCGAGAAAAGACGTTAACTGACGTGCTTATCGCCTTTTGGCTACAGGCCCATTCACTGTCCTAGAGGAAGATGTTCTTTGAAGGAATCAGAGAGACAGACTCTTGGTTTGAGTTGGTTGATTTTGCGCTTGAGGATAGACAATGTCCATATGTCTACTCGAATTTGAAAAGAAGCAACGATGAGTACTTAGAGGCATCCTGTCTAGACAGAAATAGATCACAGACAGAACTGTATCCAAGACATGCAAATACATAATGCCGCATGATACATCAGATGCGCAAGAAAATGAGAGTCTGCATATTAAGTAAACCTTTCCACACTGCTGCTGAATGATAACAAATAATGAGGTATGAGACACATCAATTTGAAGAGGCATTAAGTTAGAATATTTTTTATCAGCAGCACAGACAGCAGAAGTATCTGACAAAGCAGGAATAACAGACTGAGAAGTATTTTTTACTTGTTCTCATAGCCTTTACCCACTACAGCCCTATTCACATGGGACTATTACCTGGTTACCTCTAATAATTAAGCATATTATCAACCATATTCTGTCAAACACAGTCATGTGACCGCGAGGTCATGTGATAATATGAGTCTGGTGTGAATCTGCATGTTTCTGTTGTCAGACAACTGAACAAGTACTAAAATATTAAATTTGATCGCGTCTCATAATATGTCTAACAGCAGTCAACAGCTGAGCTGTGAGATCGGCGGTACTGACATTTAAAAGTGATAACAGAGAAGGTTAGGAGCAATGAAAGGTTGTCACATTCAAGTACAGCCATAAGGCGTATTTTACTTTATCTAAATGAGCTGCAAAATGTGTATTTATGCTTCAAACGCATGCTGAAAGTGGGAAAAGCTATATAAATGATGTGGCTGCTGAAGAACAGACAGTTCACTTCTGAAAGTTGTTGTTACACAGAGCTATCATACCGGGAGAAAATGTCAGTAAAATACAGACTTCACTTATTCTATGCAAATGCCACATCACTGGTGGACCCCCCTTGTGCCCTCATGTTCGGAAAAACGCTGCGCTTCTTGGACGCCCCAATGGTAGATAAAACATGATAAAGTGCCCTCTTGGGTACCCTTCCATTTCACTACATATATATATATATATATATATATATATATATATATATATATATATATAAATAAATATATATATATATATATAAATAAATATATACTATACTATACTTTGCCCACCGCATACAGCCGGTGCATTTTTTTTTGTCCCCCCCGGCCACTCAAACATTCTGTCACTGTTACACTGCCACATGAAACACAAACATGGGGTGGTAATTTATAAATCCCATGAGGTCCCCTGGTAAAAGTAGTCCCATGCAAATAGGGCTTTAGTCATTATATCCACATTACTGATGATTATTTTCTAAAGATCTCTTCGTACTAATATTTTGTGGAAGAACAAAGTCATCAGCAATATTGATATTGAGGTATTTGCTCAAAAGTATTGTGATTTCAAAATATCAAGATAAATACTGTGTAAAACGAATATATGATTCAAGTATAAGTCATATCGCAGAGCCCGACTGAGAAGATTGAGCAAATAAAACATAATGAGCTATGTGGGTTGTCTGCACACCAGCCACACATTCCACTCATATCACAAACCTTCATTAAAGCTAAATATTGTGTCATTACATTCAGTTACCTGCGAGACAAATCATTTACACATTAGCAGAGTAGTCTGAGGGAAACACACTCTCTCCTACACCTTCACATTCACTCATTTAAAGTGTTTCTAAAGTGAGCTAATTGCACAAATTTCAATTCCTTGTGCGTTAGAAAAGAATTGTGTGTAAAAAAAAAAAAGTGTACAATATTCTGTATTTCTGTGTTATTACGATGAGGGAAGATGTTCGCTATGATTCAGCAGGACTGCATGAAAAGTGACATTTTACTCACCGTCAGTAACCCACAGAGTCAACAGCAAACGATTATCTGGACTGCATTATTTGTCAAAGATGTAAAAAACAAAACAAAAATGGTGGTGGTCACGTTGTTTATATTTCTAGAGCTGTACTAACATGCAGCTCATCATTTCATACCTCTGCATAATATTTGTATAATTGCCTCACAGGTGCTTCTGACTGGGTGTGGTAACTATTTTAAATATTTAATCTGATTTATGCAGTACTACCTGTGAAGTCATGCCACACCAGAAGTTGGAGTACGCAGCTCTGGACTCCAACATGGGCGCCACAATGGTCTTGTTCTCGCTCATCAGCTTCTTCAACACATCCGGATTGGTGAGCAGGTTGTCACAGTCAGCCACCTGCAGACGGAAGAGAAGGGCACGATATTGACAACAATCACGCACAAAACGTGCACATGCAAGCACACACGAAATGTCACCCGCTGCCACTAAATGATTGATTGGGCCACAGCAACGTGGTGCGATCACAGAGCACTGTGAGCATAAGCAGCTCCTTCCTGAACTGTTTCATGTCCCATCCAACAGACTGCAGGAGGCTGGCGTGTTTACAACAAACACTGTTCCATGTCCAGAAAACAGGGATTCTTTGAAGCCAAAACATTTCATCCTTGTTGGGCTGCAACTAACAATTTTTTTCATTGTTGATTAATCTGTTGATTATTTTCTCATTTCATCGTTTATTTCTTTGGTCTGTAAAATGTCAGAAAATGGTGTAAAATGTTGTCAGTGTCTCTCAACGGCCAAATTGATGTCCTCAATTGTTTTGTCTTACCCACAACCCAAAGATATTTCATTTACTGTCATAGAGGAGTAAAGAAATCAGGAAATATACATTTAAAAAGCTGGCATCAGAGAATTTTGACTTTTCTTGAAAAATGTTAATTTTGGGGAAGAAATTTTAATCAGTAGAGAAAGATCTTCATTGGCTGATTTTTTTTAAGCCCTAACAAACCAAATAAACAAACTCTCTTTGTTTTCATGACTGAATAAACAAATTGACCTTGAAGGACAAATACTGTTTTACTTTGTTTATATTTGGCGGACCCTGCCACCTTTCTAGCTTCAGTTTTCTGGGACCTTATTTTCCTTTGATAAAGGCTTGTCTATTCACTTATGGAAAAGATAAATACTTCTGAGTTTGTATTATTACCTCATTAATATTGTAAATATTAAAATTCTGAGTTAGAATTTCTTCTCCAAAACTACATAGTGCCCCTTTAATTGTTGACACTAATTGATGAATTGCTGCAGCTCTATGGTCAACCTGCATTTCCTTCAGACATATTATTTGTCAACATGTGTTTCACACTGCTACTTTAAAGCTATTTAAAGATAAAGATTTTCTGTACTTCAAACTGCACTACACTGTGTGCCAATTTCACTAATGTGACTAGTGTGGCAGATATTAACTTATCCCAGATACAGTACATCAGTACTGGTCTATACAAAATGTACAGCTTAGTATATTTGTTCACCAGATAAAACTGACATTTTTGATTTTGTTTTTGATAGCATTTTACTCATGGTAGCACTTCCTCAGTTCCTGAGTCTGTCTTTTTATTGGCAACTCTGTGTGTGTGTGTGTGTGTGTGTGTGTGTGTGTGTGTGTGTGTGTGTGTGTGTGTGTGTGTGTGTGTGTGTGTGTGTGTGTGCATGTGACAAAAATATTCTGTAATAACCAAATTAAGGAATGTTTATGAATTTTATTTAAGATAGTTATGATTGTAAAAAACCTCTTAAAAGTCTATGCCAGCATCAGACATAAATGTCCTCTTTGATGATCAAGGCCATGGGAAAAAAGAATCACTTCTGACCGGCCGGCAGGTGTTATTAAAATCGAGACACCTCAACACCGTTTGAATCAACACTTTAGCTACACATCAAAGTTGATCTAAGAGAGAGTAAAATCCCACCTCAAGGTCTTCTCACTGGCTTTTTCCGGGGCTTTAAAGCTTAAGGAAAACATTTTAATGATCTCTGAATCAGTGAACATGTTATATTAAAATGCAGGTAACCATAGCAACAGTACTTGGGCTTCATTCACTGGTACAAAAATGGTCTGATCATGGGTTAAGCCAACAATAAACAAATATTTGAGCTCCACCTCATGAACATCATGGAGTTCATTGCCTCCACCTTCTCTATTACTTTCTTGTAGCAGCACAGATCTTTGGCAATCAATAATAAGACAACGATCATCTCTGGGAGTGTGTCACAGCTCTCAAAAACGAAAAAACACTTGATAAATATGCAGTTTAATGTAGTTTTTTCTTTTTTATATAAATGATTGAGCTTTGCTTTCTCATCCACATTTTTTTTATTTTCACCCTGTTACCCTCAACAGGTCTAAACCGGTGTAGATGATGGATGAATCAGCTTCCATACCACACATCGCCCCACACATCTGACCCAGGGTCAGAGACATTGCTGCGAGTACATAATAAGAAAAGGCTCATGAAGCTGTTGAGTGGATGATAACCTACCAGGAGGTAGTCGGCCCAGATCTCACGGGCGGTGTCCAGCGCTGCCTGGCGGAGCTTCATTACATGTTCATAACGGAGATTATTCCAGTGCTTAGGCCCCACCTCGTCTGCAAAAGCACTAACACATGCACAGACAGACCCATTAGGTAATCTGCTTATATCACACGCACACTAACTCACACACACATATACAAATTACCTGCTTTCATCATCGGGTCTCCACTCCACATAGTGATAGTCATTCTGCACCTTGATAAGCCAATCTCTCAGGATAGCTGTAGTGTTATCTATGTTGTGATCTGTCGCCACCCTGTGGGAGGATGAAGGACAGCAGGGAGACACAGAGAGAGACAGAGCGAGACAGAGAAGGAAAGACAGACAGAGAGGTCATGACAGAGAGATGGAAAGAGCCCATGTAAGATATTCTTCTCAATGATACAGTGTGACTTTGGCTTGAAGGAAAATTATAGACTACATGCCTTCATAACGTTAACGTCTTATTTATTAATATTTACCAGCTGTTATTACTCTGTCACTTGCAATAGCAGGAGGAACCCCATTATTTTCTGTTCCTGGCCCGCCCCATTCATTTATTACATTGAGCTCATGTCTCTTCATAATTAATGCTTCCACTGGTATTAGATCAGGACTGAACATTAACCCAAGTTTAGGTATTGGGCTTCTGGATAAGTCTGTATACAGTATATTTTTCTGGAAATTTAACAGAGAAACGGTTTATAAAGAAAAACAAAATGAAAGCAGATAAAGATACAACCCAAGGTTTTCCATGTGGTACTATTGGCTGTACCACAGTTGAAATGGCATCCAAATTGCTTTCTGTTTTCCTCAGAGTAGCAACTAAACAAGAGTTTACTTGAATGAATTAATTATCTAATTCAATCACACCTTATTCAATTTCAATTAAAACACATTTTATTTGCTGGATCCAGACTTTTATTTGGATGATTATTATTTGCAGATGCTTTGCATCAACATCCCTGCATTATTCCCTGGGAAGTTAGCGGATTGTTGAATATCGCCCTATCTAGCAATGTTGAAGAAAGAGGGAAACATTTCCTGGATCCGCCCTTTTATCCGGATCTGCACCAAAGGTTAATGGGATCTATTCTGGGCCGAGACACATCCTCCATCCAAGTTTTGTGGAAATCTGTTCAGCAGTTTTTGTGTAATCCTGCTGACAAACCAACCAACAAACAAATAGACAAGGGCGAAAACGCAACCTCCTTAGCAGAAGTAAGAAGCAACCAATATTTTAAGTAGTTTATCAAGCAAATAGGCAAAACATTTTAATCTTACAGCTTGTCAAATGTGAGAATTTGCTGTTTTTCTGTATTATTTAAAGGTAAATCCAGTTTAGAGCATTGCTACAGCAAACAATTTTTAAAATGTCATCTCGGGCTCTTAAAAAATTGTAATGGACATGATTCACTTCCCTCTGATATTTTGTAGATGAAACAATCATTCACTGAATCAAAAACATGATTGAGAGATTAATCAATAATGAAAATATTGTATGCAGCACAATTCAAAACAATTAGTTGATATATTATCATTGCATGAAGCTATACTGCAGGGATCTTTATCAATGCTCGACAAAACTTTCAAAATAATGTGGAATGTGAACATGATGAACAGTCAAATATCACTTAACTGTATCACCGCCTTAAAGCTGCAGTTTAACGCTGTTTTTTATATATTTGAGGGCAACAGAATAAGCTGAAATCAAAACAATACACACCATCGTTTCAACCATTTCTGCTTATATAAAAAACTGATTGCTGCAGCTTTAAGCAACCTGGAGGATGAATACTAAATCTCAATATAATCAAACATCAGATGATATTGAATATTGATATTGATATATTTTATATCCATCTCTCCTTTTGTCTTTTCATCCTTGAGGATCTTTATCAAGCTGAGCTGCACATCACTAATGTCATAGTGGACAAAGAAGAACAAAGACAGACAATAGGGGCTAAGAAGGGGAGGAGTGGCATTTGTCTGCTGTCTGTGTTATCATAACAAATCTCAGTGTGTGTCAGCGAGGGGTGAGAGAGAGATAGAGAGGGGGGAGAGAGAATGTGTAAATATGAGAGAAATGGATTTTCTCCCAGCCCTGTCGTGAACTGAGTGACAGTCGGCGTGCTGCAGCTGTTAGTTTGCCATCCGTCTGTGGCGTTTTAACACCACAGTGCCGTCCCAGCACCTACATGTGACCGACCCACGGATCCACCTTCTCCTTCCCTCCTCTCTCTCTGACTGCTGTGGAGTTTTGAATGAGCAGAGGTAGCGATATGAAAGGGTTTATGGAGGGTAAATATTTGAGATTGCTTGCATGCCAGCGATAGAACCATGCCTAAAGGATAAGAGCGTTGAGAAAGAGGCTGAAAATGGATGACTTATCATATTCATCTTGCAGAAGACACACACACACACACACACACACACACACACACAAGGCAGTCTGCATGCGCGTGTCCATGCTGCTGCTTGCCAAGTACTCCATCTTAACCTGTCAGGCTTCCAACTGCAGGTAGCGACAGGTGACCGGCTCAGTTTATGTCTTTCATGATGCATTTCAAAACTTTTTCTATCCGTTGTTCCGCTGAGAGAAGAGATACGCTGTAGATCAAAGCAACCATGCAGAAAACTGAGCTCTGGCTGCCACATGGGCACGGTTAGACTCAGGCACAGAGAAGCTTCTGGCTGAAGTTCTGGCTCGGACACAAGGGGGAAACTCAGCGACATCAAGGCTGGTTTAATAAAGAGACACAGGGACATTTGAATCCCTCGCTCTGGCTCCTTCTACTGAAAAAGTTAAATTCAACGTTCACTCTCCGATCAGGCACAGCACCATTTCTTGGATCAAACACCCAACTCATAGGAGTGAATGATGTTTAATCTGAATCCAAACTCACACAGTCACATATAACACCACTCCGTTGAGGCTACTGCCTTTATTTATCACTGGGTCTGCAAAGACAGTAATCTGACCTGTCAGCTGTGAATGCTGATGAAAAGATTAAACTTAATCTTTAAAAGCAGATTTGCTGGCAGTGGATCAAACTGAGAAGAGGAAGTGAGCAGTGCTGGAGACCATAATAATGTGCGAGGCAAAGTGGGGGTTGTGACAGAAAAGGAAGGTAGCCTGAGGTCAAAGAAGGAAGCCTCCAGTGGTTATTAAACAGCTTCAGGGACACAGCTTAGTGTACGTGGTTTAAGACATTTTGTACAAGACTGGGTTTGTTTCCACTCAAGATGTGGATGAGAAGAGAAGAGGGAGGGGAAAGAAAAGGGAAGGGAGGGAGGAGGGGTAGAGGGGAAACCGGAGGGGCGATGAGAGAAGATCTGTGACTGAATGGAACTTTTAATGGCCACGACTCTGCTGGTGCAACCCGCCCTACGTGCCCCGCTGCCGGGGTCAAACCCGTACAGCACCCCGGTGCGTGTGGAGCCATTTCCACTCACTTCCCCGCTGATATGAGTTGTTAGGTGTGGAGATAAAACCCCTTGTGCCTTTACCCACATCTTAACAATAACACAGCAGCCCCACCTAGCCAACAGTTCATCTCTCATGTGTCTACACGGGCTCGACGTGTCTCTGGTGACCGTTAATGGGCTCACGCAGACGTTGAATCGCACTTTGTCGCACTTGTCACGATAAAACTACTCTAAAAGTTTTCCTCCTCTAAGTTTTACTCACCACAGCGCTGTCCGGTCCTTCGGGTAGTCGAGGCGCTCGATGGTTCCGAGGAACAGCGGCAGAGAGTGCGCCGAGTTGCGGCAGACCAGCGCGATGACGACCCGAGGAGCGAGGAGCGGAGACTCGGGGCTCCAGCGCTCCTCGGGGAAATATCCCCGGCTCGGGTCCGGCAGGAGAACGAACAGCAGGGCAGGCAGCAGCCAGGTGACCCGGGGCATGGCAGGGGAGAGAAACTCGGTGGTGACGCGGCGGACAGAGAAGGGCACGGAGGATGTAGAGGGCTGAGGGTCCCGCTGTTGTGTTTCGCCGACAGTGGATACATGGCGCAGGAGCTGGCTTCATTAAAGGGGAGGTCCGGGTTAAAGGGAATGTTCTGGAAAGACAGCCATCGGCCCACATGTGTGTGCCTTGTGTACGTAGTGAACATGTGTAAAATCGTATCCCACCAGTTTTGGATTCATGATTAATTATTTTTGATAAATTAAACGTCATATCTCGCTACACCACATGGACTATTAGGCTCCCTGCTGTCGGTGTGCTGTCCTCCCCTTTAAGAGCAGATCCAGCTGTAGGAAGCACAGAAGCGATGGGCGTGTCCAAGTTCAATAAAGTGCAGGCCTGGAGGATCACTCATCAACTTTAACACTGCACACCAGAGTCAGTGAGTGTTTCAGTCAAATAATACTATTCTCACATTGTTTCATATGCAAGATTAAGAGGCCCGAGGAGCTACAAGCATGCAGTGTTTTGCAAGAAAACAGCAAAAACTAATAAACAGATATCTTTCATTGCAAAATGTAAGAGATGGTCACCTGTCAAATTCATACTCAAAACACCAGAGTAACCACTAACTGCTGCTGACTGTAGCTGCCCTTTGCTAGTCAGCTCAGTTAGCCATGCAGCTAGCAGTTGGGACTATGAGCTCAGGGTCTGACTTGAGTAGATATCTCTGCAACACAACACATAGACATCACAATGTCGAAACTGCTACTTCTCATACTCTGTTTAAACTGTATTGGACACAAAGGAATGTTTGGTTTATGCATCAACATGAGAGGCCTTGAGAGTCCTTCATGCTTGCTTTGCTTTATGCTGGGAGACTCTGGAGCCTGGAGTTAAAGATAAGATGGAGCCTTGGAGATGTTCCCGACTCCCTTGATAACATTGAATGAGAGACGACATTGACCGAGGGTGACCGACATTGTTTGGTCCTCCTCCCTGGTGCCGTGATTTGATAAGACGTGGGACATACTGTTACTGTAAAAGCTGAGGGAATTTAATGTCCCTTTTATAGGGACAGTTCATTCCAGAAACCAAAAATACATATTTTCACCTTACCATCTAGAAAATGTCTGCCTTCTCTCTCTTTGTTAAAGCGTAGAAATCAGTCAATGGAAGTTCTGGCTCTTCTGATTAAAATGTCTACCCTAAAACTATAATGCACCTCTAAATGCCTGCCTACATCACTATATAGCTGTCAGTTTGTTCTCTTGAAAATGACTTGATCTTGGAGGTTATGACCTGCACTCAGCTAAACTTTACTTCACTCCTTCATGACTCTGTGAGATAGACATATTCTCCTGCATCAAGCAGTGGGGATGTGTGGTTTTCAGAGTTTTCTGAGTTGGCCGAAGTGTCATCCTGGTAAGACAATGTGCCTGTTGTGAGTGTTTCAGATCCTGAGGTAGAGCCTTTGCAGGTTTGGCAGAAGTTCTGCTGGCAACCCCAGTCAGCAGGAGTTATCATATTGTGGTACACTGGCTCAGAGAAACTGGAGCTGGAGCTGCAAGAGTGTCTGGGACTGACAGGGAGAAGCATGGACTGCTGTGGAAGGGAAGACCTCATCACAGCAGGAAAGAAAACACAAAAACATACACAGCAGGCAACAGATTTATAGGACACTACACTCTTGAAAATGTAGCAGACACATGTTAGGATTAGAAAAGGCCCACTGTTACAGCACTAATGGGTTACTGCTCAACTTCTTAACTGAGATCGAAGTGCCAACAGTTAACAGGGTTTCCTAAGCCCACCCTGTTACATACAGTGAGTCCAATATGTATTTGATCCCTTGCTGATTTTGCCGGTTTGCCCACTAATAAAGACATGATCAGTCTATAAATTTATGATAATATGTATTCAAACATGGAGAGACAGAATATCAAAAAAAAAATCCAGAAAATGAACCTAAGGAATATATATTAATTGATTTGTATTTCATTGAGGGAAATAAGTATTTGATCCCTTAGTATTCATTAGGAGTTCTGGCTTTTACAGACCAGGTAGACACTCCCAATCGACTTGTTACCTGAACTGAAGCCACCTGTTCTCACTAATCACCCGTGTGAAAAACACCTGTTCACAGAATCAGACAATCAGACAGATTCCAAACTGTTCACCATGGGGAAGACCAAAGAGCTGTCTCAGGACCTCAGAGTCAGGATTGTTGATCTCCACAAAGCTGGAATGGGGTACAAAAAGATTAGCAAGGTGTTGGATTTGAAGGTAACAACCATTGGTGCAATTGTAAGAAAATTTAAAAAGCATAACATGATCATCAACAGACCTCGGTCCGGTGCTCCTAAGAAGATTCCACCTCGTGGGGTAGCAATGATTCTGAGAACGGTCAAAAATCATCCTGCAACCACTCGGCAGGAGTTGGCAAATGACCTGAAGGCAGCTGGGACCACAGTTTGCAAGGAAACAATAGGCAACACTTTGCGCAGCAATGGGTTAACATCCCGCAGTGCCCGAAAGGTACCCCTTCTCAAGAAGGCACATGTGGACGCGCGCCTTAAGTACGCCAATGATCACCTGAAAGATGAACCAAGTTATTGGGAGAAAGTTATGTGGTCGGACGAGACCAAAATTGAGCTTTTTGGCCTCAATTCTACCCGTCATGTGTGGAGGAAAAAAAATGCTGCTTATGACCCCAAGAACACTGTGCCCACCGTCAAGCATGGAGGTGGAAGCATAATGTTTTGGGGGTGTTTCTCCGCCAAGGGTACAGGGCTACTTCACCGCATCACTGGGAAGATGGATGGAGCCATGTACCGTACAATCCTGAAGGACAACCTCCTCCCCTCTGCCAGGAAGCTGAAAATTGGCCGTGGTTGGGTCTTCCAACATGATAATGACCCGAAGCACACAGCAAAGGCAACAAAGGATTGGCTCAAGAAACATCACATCAAGGTCATGGAATGGCCCAGCCAGACACCGGACCTCAATCCGATCGAAAATCTATGGAGGGAGCTGAAGGTCAGAGTGGCCAGGCGACAGCCCACCAACCTTCATGATTTAGAGAGGATCTGCAAAGAAGAGTGGGCCAAAATTCCACCTGGTGTGTGTGCTAAACTTGTGGTTAACTACAAAAAACGTCTCACTGCTGTGCTTGCAAACAAAGGCTTTGCCACTAAGTATTGAGTGTGTTTGGCCAGAGGGATCAAATACTTATTTCCCTCAATGATATACAAATTAATTAAAATATATTCTTTAAAGTTATTTTCTGGAATTTCTTTTTGATATTTTGTCTCTCCATGTTTGAATACATATTATCATAAATTTATAGACTGATCATGTCTTTATTAGTGGGCAAACCGGCAAAATCAGCAAGGGATCAAATACATATTGGACTCACTGTACCTTCACCACTCTGTCTTGGACCCCACACAGCATTACTGTGAGCTGCAGAGAGTTAAAAGAGAAGGATGGATATTGAGAGGCCAATCTCCAGAGCATCTCAGCAAACCATCAACCACATGTAGGAGAAAGAAGAGTCAAGGGACATGAGAGACAGTGCGGTACATTTTAGAAAAATCTATTATCTACCTAGGGTATGAGTGTAGGATTCAGGGGATTACAGTGCCAGAATAAATGTTAAGTAAGGGTTTAAGTAGGTTTCTGCAAAACCACAGGTAAGTTAAAACTTAATGTTTCTCTATGTTGATGTTACTCTTTGTTTGTTTTGGTTTAATTTTTAATTTTCTCTCTCCTCACAGCACTGTGGTCATGGTCTGCTTAGGTTTAGGCACAAAAACCAGTTGGTAAGGGTTAGAAAAACATCATGATTTGGGTCAAAATAGTCTTCCTGTTTTGGTCGCCACAAAAACGAATATTCCCCAGGTGTCCTCAAAAAAAACACACGGTTTTGTTGCCACAAAAATGGCTTGAGTTGGTCCAGGTTGAGTTGGACGTATCTGTGATATGGAGAAACATTAACTCCAGGTGACTGGGCTTGCTTTCGATATCACTCAGATCCAGTAATGACAGATCCTCCTGTCATTACTGGATCTGAGCAGAGCATCCACCTTCTTGGACAGCCGGATATGACAGCTCAGATCGGGGGGTGACAGGGTCCTCTTCCATGGAGTCCACCATGTTGCATCACCATGGTTCAAAAACAAACACTGGCTCTACAGGGCCTTTCACATTTTCTGCATTTTTAGCTGCCACATGTTTTGAAGGTGAGGGGTATTCAGTTGCTTGCAATCTGGAACTCCACCGCTAGATGCCACTAGATCCTACACACTGGACCTTCAGTGTGTTGGACACACGAAGAAATTTGTTAACTCACTTTGTAGATTCTGACTTTTGACCATCAAAGGTCTCCAGGTTCCGTCGTGGACTCTCCTGGAGCCACGTGCGCCCCTCTTAGCTAAACTCCTGTTGCCTGTCCAGGCACTGCCACATCCTGGCAGCATCTGGTCCGAGAGCACTCAGAGGTGACAGCGTCTGAGATTAAAGAACACCTTATATACTTTGTTCTGCAGGCTGTTGTCTATATGAATGTATTTTTAGACATGTTTTATTCCATAATACTCACACGAAGATATTTCAGAATGCATTTTGTATTGCTGTTGTAAATCTTTATGAATTTTTAAGGCATTTCCAGTTATTTGTCATTATTATATTTCTGTCATTATCATGATCATTTTTATTTTGTTGCATTTTATTTTTTACTCAGGTCTTGATTGCAGGAAAAAAAAATCTCAACTCAGTGTGAGGTCCTGATTAAAGTATATACATTAGAGTGTAGCTTTGAACGGGTATTAAAATGCTAAACAGATGATATATCCCATACAGGTTTAATAGAAGATGGTTAATAAGGTATCCACATGCACACCTATAACTCTGGCATGAGCTTCCATTAAGATATTTGCTGCCTCGGGCCTGGTACGCACTTCACATTCCATCACATAATTATACTATTGTGTAGCTGCCAGTCAAATAATAAAGTAGTCTAAAGGAGCTATAGAAACACCTCTCCTGTCGCCTGAGGGGCATTTTTATCAAAGATCCCCCCCTCCTGCTGTTACTCTACACCAGACTAACACAATCTTCAGTTATCACATTGAAATCCAGAACTGTGATTCACACATTTCTGTCGTGTGACCATTTAAAATAAAGCAACGCTATCTGAGATATATAATCACATATTATGGCTTTAACAGAATGTGAATTGACAGCAGTTAAACTGACAGCAGTATAAAGATAAGAGCAAAAATAATGCATAATCTTTTGTAACCTTTTTTGTCTTTTTTGTTGGTTGGTTTATGTCATTCATCATCTTGAGACCCCTCAGATCTTAATCTGAGCTCACTGATGGCTCTTAATATCCAGGTTGGCAACAACTGGTTAAGAACATTTAATTGTTGAAATGGAAAAGTAGAAAATAGAACGGTTAAAAACCATAAAGAAAAATGATTTTAAATCATATAACTGCTCAGTGCTCCTCTGATTTGCTATCTTTAACTGATGTGCTTTTTGACCCAAGGTCTATGATGGCAATACACATCTCCACGAAGTATTACCAGCTACAGTAGAAGCAAATCTATCACAGGTGGGTTTGGCCGCTTCCTGCAGAGTGAAGTCGAGCCTTGGGTGATGTTGTGCAGAAGAAACTAAAACATCTGCGCACACATGTGTTCAGAGTCTAGGGTGAGAAGAAACTGATCAAGATGAAGAAAACAGTCTAATTTTACTTCTTCTGACTTCACAGACACAAACACACCTGTGATGGGGTGAAGAAGAAAAAGAAGAAGAAGAAGAAGAAGAAGAAGAGTTTGATTGGATCACCCACTGGAAGAGCTTTTGTTTGACAGAAGGCCCTGGATTCTGGTGAATCTTCACACCAGAGTGATGGCAGACTACATATTTAAGAGAATGGATGGAGGAAATAATAACTTCAAGAGGCATTGAAGCATGCAGAAATGTTGTCTGGCTCAAGCGATAATAAAAGAAGTGTACCAGAGCTCTGATGTTGTGTTGCAGCTTACAGTATGCTGAACCACAGTCTGTTCCTGGTGTGATCCAGTGGCCAGACACACTGGGGCACTGTAAGGGTGCTGTATGAAGACAGGAAATGCTGTAGGGCAATCCCAACATGCCAGTTTACCACTTGATCTACCTGAAGCATGCATGCACAGACAAGCACACGCATTAAAAAGCTGCAATGCATCAACATGGTCTTATACCCCTAACCACCTTTTAATACCTGCAGCATTTACAGCAGTCACATACACACACACACACGCACACACACGGGCACACAATGTGCAGATCAGGCTGCAGTGGGAAACCAGATGTAGGTCAGGGAACAGATGGCTGCTGGATTTCTGTTTGTACCTGTTTGGACTCAGGACTCTCCACTGTAAAACTGTCGGCGACCGGTGGGTGGCGATGTGTCCAGATCCCATCCACGTATTGAGGCAAAGTAACCTCCATCACAGCATGCGCAGCAACATCCTGGAGCACTGGGTAGGGAGAAGGTTTGTTAAATAAAGCTGCTGTTCACTTGTAGCACCGTCAATACATACAATGCATAGTTTAAAGAAGTTCACCCAAAAAAAAGGTTTCGTAGTCCACAAAACATTTCTGGAGCTTCACAGCAAAACAGAGTTGTAGCATTCTCTTAAACAACTGAAGTAGATGGGGACTTGTATTAAAAAGTGAAACAACAACTGAAATAAAGCAGAACATGGCTCCATACAGCTCATTCGGTGTAATCTAGGTCTCCTGAACCCCTGAGATCCCAAGTTGTTGGTGCTAAGTTGCAAAGCTAAAAGCGTGGAGGGTGTAAATATTGTCTTTTCAAATAAATGTGGGATCTCTAGAGACTTGGATTACACCAGATGAGCTGTGTGGAGCCATTTTATGTTTTATTTCTTTTTTTGGTGAATTTATCCTTTAATCTATAAAAATGTGCAAAGATAGATATTAATTTGCAATACTGGCTCTCTCTCGACCTTTACACCAATTCAAACTGGCATCTGTCTGGTTCTGACTGTACTGGTTACATTCACATTGATTTTATGCTTAGTTATTGCATTTGGCTTCATCATCAAATATCCAATATTGTTTTATCTTCTTACAGGATGCTGAATTAGAGGTTGGGGTTCGGTGGTCTGTGTTCCTGATGTGGGTCAGTAGATTTGTGCTGAGGTGGCGTCGATAGAGAGGAGCAAACTGCTCCTTGATGTCAGCGATTTGCTATGTTCGTTCACAGAAGGAGAGCCTTCAGCAAACTGGCAGCAGTATCTGAATCATTAAAGGAAATAACTGAAGTGCAGAAATGATGCTTTCACATGGTGCACCTTCCAATTCACCAACCATCAAAAGATGTAAGTGGCTTTTTCCTTTAATTTGTCACTTGGGTTGATGTTGAAATGCCTAAATAACAGATATTGTATTCATTTGAAATGTGTGTGTGTGTGCAGTCACTTGTGGGTGTTTGGTAAATACAGGCTTTCTTTTCGGCAGGCAGACAGGATGGCAGAGAGCGGTAAGAGGAAAGGAGGAGGGGTGTCTGTTAATGACAGATGGTGTAACTCTGGGCACATCACTGTTAAAGAACAGGTCTTCAGTAACTACATCGAACTTTTAGCAGTTAGCATGAGGCCGTACTACCTCCCGAGGGAGTTTACACAGGTGATCGTATTTGCTGTGTATATCCCCCCCTCTGCTAATGCTGATGCAGCTTGTGACGTTCTCCACTCAGTCACAAGCTCACTGCAGACACAGCACCCACAGGCCCTCTTCCTCATCTCTGGGGACTTCAATGACGCCTCTCTGTCCTTCACCCTGCCCACACCAGAGTCAATAAAACACTGGACTTATTTTATGCCAATAGCAAGGGGGCATACAACTCATCCCCCTCTGCCTCCCCTGGGAAGATCTGACCACAACCTGGTGCATCTCCTGCCTGTTTACACGCCCCTTGTTAACAGGCAACCAGTGGAAACCAGTTAAGGCATGGACTGAGGAGTCAGAAGAGGCTCTGAGGGACTGTTTTGACTCAACTGTGTGGGAAGAACTGTGCATTTCTCATGGGAAAGACATCGACAGTTTAACAGGCTGTATAACAGACTACAGAAACTTCTGTGTTGATAACACTGTACCCACCAGGACTGTACGGTGTTTTTCAAACAGCAAACCCTCGATTAACCCTGACATAGAGGCTCTCTTCATGGAGAAAAAGAGGGCCTTGAGGTCAGGCAACAAGGAGGAGCTGAAGACTGCGCAGAGGGAGCTGATGAAGAAGATCAGAGAGGGGAAGAACAGCTACAGGAGGAAGATGGAGGTCCAGCTGCAGCAGAGTAACATCAGTGGAGTCTGGAAAAGCCTTAAAACAATCTCAGGGCAGAGGAAACCAGACTCCCAGGCTGTAGGGGATCAGACGTGGGTGAACAACCTGAACCTATTCTTCAATAGGTTTGACCAGACACCCACCCCTCCCCCAGCCCAGTCATCTCTGCTGCCCCCCACCTCTTCTACCCCCCGTTTCCTGCCTAATTCTCCCTTTCCACTGCATTCAGCTTGCAGACCCCCCCCCCCCCTCTATTCCCCTTGACATTCACCCACCTCCCCCACCCGACACTCAGCCCCCCTGCTCCAATCTGCCCCTCTCCACTATCCAGGTGATAAACGAACTGAGGAAGATGAAGGCGAAGAAGGCTACGGGTCCAGACGGGATCAGCTCCAGGCTCCTCAAGTCCTGTTCAGACAAGATGTGCAGGATTGTGGAGTACCTCTTCAACATGAGCCTGAAGCTGGGAAAAGTGCCACTGCTGTGGAAAACCTCCTGCGTGGTACCAGTACCAAAGACCCCTCACCCTAAGGACTTCAACAGCTACAGACCAGTTGCTCTCACTTCACACCTGATGAAGACCCTGGAGCGGCTGGTCCTTGTCCATCTCCGCCCTCTAGTGGGTCCTTTTATGGACCCACTCCAGTTTGCCTACCAGCCTGGCATCGGAGTGGACGACGCCATCATCTTCCTCCTGGACAGATCACTGTCTCACCTGGAAACCTGGAAGCACTGTGAGGATCATGTTCTTTGATTTCTCCAGTGCTTTCAACACCATACAGCCTGCACTTTTGGGGGACAAGCTGCTGGGGGATCCTCGACTACCTCACCAATCGGCCACAGTATGTGAGGACTCGGGACTGTGTGTCGGACACGGTCGCCTGCAGTACGGGGGCCCCGCAGGGAACAGTCCTGGCCCCTTTCCTGTTCACCCTGTACACTGCAGACTTCTCCCACCAATCACCCCACCGCCATCTACAAAAGTTCGTCGGCCTCATCAGGGACAGGACGACAGAGCCTATACAGAGAACTTATTAAGGACTTCGTAGACTGGTGCCAGAGGAACCACCTCCAGCTCAACACCGGGAAGACCAAAGACCTGCACACAGGTGAACATCCAGGGAACGGACATTGAGATGATGACATGACATCTTACAAGTACCTGGGAGTTCACCTGAACAATAAACTGGACTGGACTCATCACACTGCAGCAACCAAGAAAGGTCAGAGCAGACTCCATCTGCTGAGGAAGCTCAGGTCCTTTGGAGCGCAGGGGCCACTCCTGACAACTTTCTATGACTCTGTGGTGGCATCAGCCATTTTCTATGGAGTAGTCTGCTGGAGCAGCAGCATCTTGGCAGCAGGCAGGAAGAGACTTGACAAACTTATCAAGAAGGCCAGCTCCATCCTGGGATGCCCTCTTGACCCAGTGCAGGTGGTGGGAGAGATCAGGATGATGGATAAGCTGTCATCGCTGCTGGTGAAGGAGTCCCACCCCCTGCAGGTCACTTTCACAGCACTGGGCAGCTCCTTCGGCGATAGACTGATACACCCCAAGTGTGTGAAGGAGAGGTATCGCAGGTCCTTCCTTCCTTCCTCCTGCTGTTAGACTGTACAACCAGCACTGCTCCCAGTAGACCTCACATGTGTACTGTGCAATAAAAAACTCTACACATATCCATATACATTTTGGTTTGCACTAACTGGACAATTTTTAATACCCTTATTTATTATTTATTATTTATTATTTGTAAATAAAGATACCACACTGTTTATAATTAAACTGTTCATATTGTAAATACTGTGTATATACAAGTCAATTCATTTTCTTATCTTCTTATTATATTGTTTATTTTTTACTTTTTATTATTGTTTATTGTAATTTCTGTCCTTTGGCTGCTGTGACAAAGAAATTTCCCCATTTGCGGGACAAATAAAGGAATTCTGATTCTGATTCTGAGTCTGATAAATACAGGCTTTCTTTTCAGTTAAGCATGAATGAGAGTATGAGAGTGAGATTAAAAGTGTACAGGCCCCAAATAATAAGGAAAATCAAGGATAAGATTATTAGTTAGTTTGCTCAGTTAGCTGTGCAGCTTGTGGTCCGGACTGCGAGCTACAAGTGGTTTTATGAAAAAGAATGAGCCAGGGCTAGCAGGTTAGCATGCTAACTTCAGTAGAGATCTCTGTAACACAGCACATAGATGTCTTTGATATAATGTCAAGACTCATATCTTCACATTATGTTGCTGGTTTTAGTTATTTTTTAGTTTATGTTTTCAACCAAAATTCTTACATATTGTACCTTTAATGTAACAAATAAGACATTAATATAATAATCAAGTTACAAGACACTAACAGACATTTCCCAAACCGGCATTTTCTTGAACATGTCCACATCTTTCAGTCACCAGGAGGCTTATGCAACTTTAGATGAGCTTTCAGATATTCAGATAATCACGAAAAGATAAACGGAGCGCCCTGCTTCACATGACTGAATCTCAAACACCATCTCTGCAGGCTTTCCTGAGAAGTACCTGTGTTCTTTGGAGTTAAGGTGACAGGTGGGCTTCCCTCCAATTCTCTGCTGTTTCCCTGTCATCAGTTTTTATCACTCTCTCTCCACCTGTTTCTCACATGTCACTTCATCGCGACACGGATTTATGCTGGCAGTCAATACTCGAGACAAACGTGGCAATCAAGTACAATCAAGATGCTTTGTATCGGCTGATTTTCAAAATATCAAAAAAGACAAATGGAAGGATGTTTAGTTCTAGCACTTCACCATTTCTCTACTCTGAGCTCAGGCCACAGAATCAATGTTCTGGGAAGGATGTGACTTAAATGTCAAGTGGCACAAGCCAGAATCAGCTGCTGTAATTGAGCAAACTGATGACAGAGCTGCACAGTCGAGAGGGAAAATTATGCGCTGCCACTGGTGAACCACTTTTAAGAGCGATGCAGTGAAGCCTTAAACTTCTCCACACACCACCATTGTCATCACCATCAAAGTCTTTAAAAGTCTTCACGTCAGAGGAGAGACACACTGTCAGGATAACTGGAGCAGAGAAAGAAGGGAACAAAAGCTCTTCTCATGAAACAAGTCTGTAATACTGTGATGTGTTTCATCTTGTCTCAGGCAGTGTGTGACTACCTGCTGCTCAGGTGCTCAGCGGCAGATATCGTGTCTGATAATGGAGGTTTGCACGTGCACACAATCATGCATGTTTATAAGCACCTGTATAAACAGTGCAGACATAGAGAAGCCTACATATGAGAACCTGCATGAGTAAAGGAAGCTTTGAAGCCAGGTGGCCATGCACACAGGTTTCACTATCAGTATACATCTAGTTATGATTATCTTTGATTAAAACCCTTTCATACATTTCATTTAAAAAAACAAACAACAAAAAATCAAAACAAACAAACAATGGAACGAATATTTCTGAGCTTCTTTAATCATTAACAACAAGACTGAGTTGCTTTTGTGCAAGTAACCACACGCTTCTTAAATTATGAGCATCATTTAAAGTAACAATCTACATGAATTTGTCTGACATTGAGTCATAAGTCTCTTTTTATGGACAAGAGTTATATGAAAACTACCAAAACAAAACATCTGGCATATAAATAATACAAAACATTTTTTAAATAAAATAAAGAATGTTTATTTGTAATTTTTGTCAAAGAAAGAAAGAAAGAAAGAAAGAAAAGCTAGCAACATGGCTACTGTCCAAACAAATAACTGCAAGAATCCCAATATGACCAAGAAACCTGGATCTCAGTAGTGTGAAATGGCAAACACCAGATTGTTTCAGGCAAGTTTTGTTACTTACTGGTCTGGTAGAAAGAATACCAGTTTAGAACCATCTCAAGTCCTGGTGGTAGTAAGGGGAAGCACATATCAGCGAGGGAACGGACATCGGAGCACTGTCCATCAAGTGAATGCCCGTCTGTTCGCTCTTGTTTTACCTCGGTTTCTATCACTCTCCCTTTTCATCTTCTTTGCCTCCTCCATCAGCAGGGTTGTGATCCTTTTGCAGTGCAGAGTTTCCATAGTTACTCCAGTTGTTCCCGCGTTACCTGGGGATAGTGACCTGGTCAAACAGTGCCTCTTCCTGTTTTGGTTGCATAATACCAGACGTGCTTCCTTTGTAAGGAAGTTAACAGCTTTTGTTAGCCTGTTAGGTCACATATTAACCATGTATCACCTGACCTGTTGCAAATTGAGACTAAACAGATTAAATGTCATTATTTCACTTAGAGCTGCCATTCAATGAAATGTGATTCATCTGTCAAAGGTGATCTGCCCTGTATGGGCTCTGGATCTAAGCAGCTCAAAATGTTAAAGGCCGACGAAACTGGATCCATTTAACATAACTCAGGCCTGACATACGGTACATGCAGTACTACTGTGTGCCTCCAAACTGACCCACTTGCAGACATTCTCAGCCTTGCCATTAAAGCATACCGTCATTTAAAACTTGATGTGAAAAGTGAAATCGTGAACTTGGCACATTACATACGCGTCACACATCTAAACTACAAAATGTCATCAGGACCCAAATTAATCCTTATTTCTCCCTGAAAAATTGAAAAATAAGCCTCTGAATCAAAGAAGTGTTTCAGCTGTAGGGGAGGGAAGCACAAAAATAACAAGCAATGGCACGACTTTAGCCTTAGGATCTGAGAATCTACCGCAAATCACAGGGTCATGAAAGTCAAACTGACACTACAGAGTGATGTACGGCTTCATCTGGTGAAGGCATGTTGGCTGAGTTTCAAGTTTGAGAAGGAGCAAGTAAGCAGATCTGTCCACAGATACATCCAGACGGCTGTATGGCAACTGCACATACAGCACTGACACCAACACACATGAACACACTGCTCCTCCCCTGTTCTTCTGCTCTCCCGTGTTCCCTCTCTTCATCTGTTTCATACAGACTGGCTGCTTCGCTCTGACCACACTAACTTCAAATCTGGAGGCTCCGACCCCCACCATGAGCTGCCAGTCCTCTCTCCCTGTGAAACGCACTGGAGCAGAGGCAGAAGGCCTCGCCTTGCCTCCCTGGTCAGTCGACTCTCCGGAGCGGTGTGAGGAACATGGAGAGAGCCTGTCTCTGTTCTGTTTGGATGACCTGGAGCCTTTATGTAAACAATGTGCAGCTGTGAGCCACGGAGGACACAGAGTGTACCTCCTGACTGAGGCTGCAACTGACTGCAAGGTAGGAATCAAGCACCGCAACTCCGACTCCAAAACATCTGGACTGTATTGAAAACATAACTTCTACAATTTAAAGAGCAATATGTAAGAATTGTAGTTTTAAACATTCAAAATAATTAACTAAAATGATCAACAGAATGTTTGGACATAGCAGTGTTGAATTTAGATAAAGACATTAATTTATTGTGTTGCAGAGATATCTACTAAAGTATAATGCTAACTGGGTAGACCAACACTACACCGGCAGTCTAGCTAGCTGCACTGCTAACTGAGCTAACTAGCTAATAGTAACTACAGTCATGGAAAGGATCTAGTTAGCTGCAGTTAGCAGTTACTCTGGTGATATGCTGCCCCTACTTGTTGGCAGTATGAATTCAACAGGTAGCCAATTCTTACATATTGCACCTTTAACATAGTTAATTGAGCCCTTGAGAAAGTATTATTGTGATATTGAATCAATGCAATTATTTTCCAGCTACAAATCACATTCTGAATGATCTCTTTGTATTATTTGTAGTCATAAGACCTCCTATTACATATTTGTTTGTCCAGTTGGAGTAAAACAAAAACAATTTTCTTATCAAATGGTCTCATTTAAATATGTCTATGGTGCGATACGTGAGAGTTGGCCACCTGTTGAATTCAATTATTGAACACAATTGTGGGCAGGATATAACCAGAGTAAGAGCCAACTGCCACTAATTGTAGCTGCCAGTAGCTATTTAGCTGGTTAAGCCATGCAGCGAGTGGTCCAGACTGGGAGCTCAGAGCACCAGGGGACTGTTGGTGTTTACCATGACCGGGCAGGGCTAGCTGGTTATCATGCTAACTTCAGTGTCTGTGCAACATATTTTAGATCATTTATTACGTTTTTTTCAACTTACATTCTTACATGCGCCTTTATGTTGGCTCAACAACTAAAAATATCTTGTATTTTACAAGAAAATTAATTATCAGAGAGAAGTCAGGACAAAATAACATATTTCCGTGTAGATTTATGTATTCTTTCATATCACATGAATCACCTTGTGAGCCCCCAACATTTATCTTGCTATAGCTTTGAGAGGACCACTAAAGTAAAAGCGCAGAAACAGGCTTATTTATTCCTCCACTGAAATCAATCCAGCATCATGCTGAAGGATTGGACACAGACAGAGCAGCTGGCAGGAATTCACAGTTTCCCTCAAGGACACTTCAGCAGGGCAGATGATTGCCAACAAAAGTGCTTGAATGCTGGTTTTCCATTCAGAGCTGTCCCGCTGCCACAAAAACAAACCAACCAGGAGCACACAGACATGAAGTAATAGCAGAGCGCTCAACAACACAGGCTCTTCCAAGATTTGAACCCTATTTTTTTGCTAAAGGGGGCATCTCAAGACTGTTGCGTACTTTTTCATTAACATGCATCCTGTAACCACAGCAGGCAGAGATTTAAACAAGGAGGCAGTCAGGCATTTTTTCATGCCCTGTAAATATTCATTTTCCTGCCCAAACAGATGCCGCCTTGTGTTAATCCAAGATTAGTTTATGCAGGCGGAATTTAGAGCGACTTTTAAAGAGGCACCGAGCTGAAAACTAAACTAATTACTGCTGCTATCATCATGTCACAAATGCATGTTTAGTTCTCATAGGATGAGACACACACACACACACACACGCACACCCACATACACACAGGTTGAAATGTCCTTGTTGAAACTACCACCCTCCGACCTCCAAGTGTACAAAAAACTTGACTGACCATAACAAAATGACTTTATCATGATGAATGATGATCTGCAAATCAACTAATAACTGGCTTTTGGCTCAACTGTGCTGGGTCCAACAGATACAAATGGAGCGTTGGTATGATGTAATTCTCCTTTTGGCCACTAGGAGGAGCTCAGACCTTCACTAAATGTGCTGAAGAAGAAGATGGTTCAGTTTGAGAAAGTCACACAGACCTGTGAACATGCATCCAGACATAACCAGGTACAGGTTGCGACTGCCAAACGAAAAATCTGTCTGAAAAGTTCAGGTGCATTCCTAAATGTTCGACTGGTTCACTCCAACTGCTTCGCCCACTCTTTCCTCGCTTTTTCTTCTCTTCCCAGACTGAGGCCAGACTCACAGAGGAGCACATGAGAAGGGAATTTGAGAGTCTTCACCAGTTTTTGAGGGAGGAGGAAGCAGCCAGGCTTCTTGCTCTCAGGGTGAAACAGGAGGAGAAGAAGAGAGGGGCAGAGGAGAGGATAGACAGAATGAATCAGGGGATAAAGGCTCTGGAAGAGAAGATCCAGCTGACTGAAGAGGAGCTTGATGCAGGAGGAGATGGAGTTAAATACTTAGAGGTAACATCAATGAGTCAATGACTGGGAGATGTCTGTGTTTAAAACACTAACCATAGAAATTCTTTATTTACAGCGCTACCAGGACACGATGAACAGGTATGTCTGGATATTATTCACATACAAACACATACATGTGCAAATACAACTGTCTAACTGTCTGCATGTTTATAATTGTCTGCTGCAGTACGTGGACAGATAGCAGGGAGCCACAGACGGTTTGCAGTCCTCTAATAGATGTAGCCAAACACCTGGGTAACCTCCAGTATGCCGTGTGGGAGAAGATGAAACACATCGCTCCGTACAGTCAGTCTCCTACACTTCCTGTTCCCTTCCTCCCTGCTCCCTCTTTCAGTCCCTCTGACCTACTTTTTGTATCTTCCAGCTCCAGTGACCCTGGATCCCAGGACAGCTGGCCAGTCTCTGAGAGTATCCTCTGAGTTAAACACTGTCCATATCAACCGTGGAGCCTCACAGGATGTTGCAGTTCCAGCAGACCCTGAACGTTTCCCTTATTCCTGCATCCTGGCGAGGGAGGGCTTTGACTCAGGAGTGCACTGTTGGGATATCGAGGTATTCACATACATAACAACAAGCTATAATTATTGGGTAATATTGTCAGTTTAAAGATAAAATGTGTCAAAATGTTTTATTAAAATGTTGAACACAGAGAAGGAAGGAAGTAAAACTTTAACACTTAACCTCTTCTTTGACAATGAAGACAACAACTCCCATGATCAGCTACTTCTCTCACTTTTTGTGTGAACAAACCCCCCCTCCCCTCTTTATGAAGACTGGATTTAAATTTTTGCCCTAGAGTGTCCTCATCATGTATTTGTGTATCACCAGATAGCAGCCATATATTGATTTTATTTACTCTAAAATGTTGGTATACAGTAGGTGACAGCCTCATTTATCCAGCATCAAATGGAAGCATATAAGTTGTCCAATCTTTGTCCCTATTGATTTCAACAGGTTGGTGACACCAATAACTGGACAGTTGGTGTGGCTGCTCAGTCAGTGTCCAGAGGGACATTGCTTGAGGCCTGTCCAGAGGCAGGACTCTGGTGTATCAGCCTGCAAGATGGCGAGTACCGAGCTCTGACCACTCCCGCTAAAGCCATAGATCGCGACAACTCACACCGACTTAGCAGAGTCCGTGTGAGGCTGGACTGGGATGTAGGGACGCTGGATTTCATCGACATTGATACTGAAACACATCTTTTTACTTTTAGACATAACTTTACTGAGAAAATGTACCCATACTTTGAGAGTCTAGCGTTCTGTGGGGGCCTTTCTGTGTTGGCACAGAAAGTGAATGTCAGTGTGGGGTCAGATTGCATCTCTATGGGAGACACTGATATCACCGAAGAGGATCAGACGATAAAAAGTGAATCTTGCACTGAGGGAGACATTAACACTGCGTCGACTAACAGCAGCAGCAAGATGTCCGAGCGCAGACATCTGACTGAAAACAAAAACTCAACAATTTGTTCTGTGAGAGAGGAGAAGGCAACCAAACATCAGAGACGAGCCACGAAGGATCAGCTCATTAAAACAAAACCCACTGGAAATCAAAAGACAAAAGACAACAGACCTGCTGCCAAAAAACAGAGCAGCAAGTTCAACGTCAACTACCATGTCTCACTGAACAGAGCTCTAAACTAGGGATACACCATGTTTTTTTTTCAGTCAGTATGATTATTTAAGTTCATAACCTGTAGTTTATTCGCACCTGAGGGTACGAAAGGCTAAAGTGTAATGAGCAAAGATGGATGATTTAATATCCATTGCTTGATAATTTATAGGGCCGATATATATTGTGCGTCATTACTCTAAACGACAGCAATAATCAATCTGGCAATCAATCACAAACAAATCCAAATGAATGATTTTAATAATCTGGTTTCTTATACTTGTGATAGGCCTAAATAACACGAACCTTAAAGCCATAATAACTTAAAAGGCCATCTTTTACATTTATACAACCTGTTCTTAGTTTTAAGTCATGCTAGTGGCAGGCTAGCCACTGAAATATCTCAACAACTATTGGATACATTGCCATGATGATTTTCACAGACGTTCATGGTCCCCAGAGGATGAATCCTGATGACTTTTCCTCTAGTTCTGAGGTGTGTTGGGCTTAGAATGAAATGTCTCAACTAGCCTATTGGATAATTTGCCATGTTATTTGAGATATTCAGGTTTTCAGGAAGAACTGTAATTATTTTGGTGATCCCTTGACTTTACATTAAGCTTCATCGGGTCGATATTTAAAGCAGCATTATGTAACTTTTTGACCTTAAAATAACAGCTTCAAAGTCATTTCAATGGTCTTGTAACAGGGTGAATGGTGTCTCTCACTTGTTTCTGCACTGTAACTTCAGTGAGAGGGTAGGGTCACAGCGTTACATACATGTTTACTTCAACATACAAGTTTTCAACACATTACATTGTTATGACGTAATCAGTTTTGTTTGTAGTTCGCCTACGTTACATCTGACAAACTGTTACAGACCTGGGATTTGCATTTACAACAGTGGTGTTGCACTCAGAAACTGTGGGGGGTGCCAAATTGCACAAAATGTCAATTTCTACATAATGTTGCTTTAAATTTGTCCAACACTTCATGTTTAATGCCAATTAGCAAATGTTAGCATGCTAACACACTAAACCAAAGTGGGGAACATAGTTAACATTGTACCTGCTAAACATCAACATGCTAGAATTGTCATTGTGAGCGTGTTAGCATACTGAGGTTAGCATTTAGCTCAAAACATTGCTGTCTAAGTACAGTTGCCAACATAGACGTACTCTTTGTTTTGTTGATATATTTTAGATTTGAATTTACTGCATTTTGTTTCTAAGGAGTGAGATGAAAATATATATTTGCTGTGTGTTTTTAAAAAGGTATTTAAAAGGTACAGATACATCCACTGAAATTGTACTATATCCCAACAACAGAGGCTAAGAGCTCATGTCTGGCATAGTTTCAGCTCCATTTGTCCTGTTTTTGTTTTTTTAAAGTGAAGATTATTATTGTGGTCTACTGTTTAAATGTCAGCAACTGCCATGGGCTTTTCTTTGATTAAAGTAGACATATTATGCTTTTTTGATTTCCTTTTTTTTCAGTGTGTTATAAAGGCTCTTGTGCATCCACACCAACAGAAGCTCCTGTCTCCCACAGAAAACACTCATCCTGAAACGCCTCGTCAGTAGTCCAGCCTTTAATTCTGTGACTTTGTGACATCACACTATGTCACCATGTCAGACATTCGCATAATTTATCCCTCCTGGCTAGTCTGGCATGTGAGAATTTATTTAGCACAGCTGCTCTGTTGTTATAAGTGGTGCTGGCTCAGGCATGTGTGAGCTAACCAATCAGAGCAGACTGCATATTTAGGAAGTGGGGCCTTAAAGAAACAGGAGCTAAAACAGAGCTTTTCACAGGGAGACAGTCTCCTTTAAAAGATTTTTATTGGATATGGAATAACACTGTACTGTGCAATGTAAGAAAAATGCATTACATTTGATTTTAAAAAAATTAAAAAAAGTTTATTATTGCAAAAAACAGCAATATAGAAAATGTCCACATCAGTATTCAGAGGGATGTAGTTGTTACGAAGTCTGTGTTTTCTTTTATCTTTCTTTCCCCTTCGAAACACACACTACCCTCTTCAACAGTCTGTATCTTCTCAGCCTCCTCCTGTCTCATAGACATGCTCTCCCCTCCATGATGGCACTATATAGTTCATCAGTAACAGCCTCGTAACGCCCGGCTCGACTGTTCAGAAAATAAATCTCTTCACTCGAGTCTTGTGGCTTGTATCCTTCCCTCTGCAGCCGTGTCTTCTGGATTTTGAAGGTGCCTGAGGACGAAAGTGGAAAATGAAGTTCATGTGTGACTTTTTCACGTGTATGGGTTTGCACGTCCTTGCATCAGTGTCTCACCTGTAGTGTCGACAGATGGCATGAGCCGGAGGAAGACGGGCCGTGCGTAGGAAGGCAGCGCTTTCTGTACAGCAGGCAAGAACGCATCGAGGTCAAACTGGCCTCCTGCGTGAGCGACTGCTGCCATACCGGCCTTTCCCTCCACACCTGCATACACACAGACAGGTGAGGTAATGAACAGACTATACTATGATGTAACGCCCTCATTAAGCCCTTAATCTTTTTTTTCCCATCCCGTCTCGTCTGATTTCTACCTGGTACTGATACTCCGTAGACAGCTACATCAGTGTGTCCCAGCAGGCCGCTGAGGACTCCCTCCACCTCTGTGGTGGAAACGTTCTCCCCTCGCCATCGAAACGTGTCGCCGCTGCGGTCCCTGAAATAAATGTAGCCATATTCATCCATCACCAGCACGTCACCTGAGAGACAGACAGGAACAGGCAGAGAGGGAAATAATAATAAAAATCATCATCATCATCATCCCTGGAGGGGATCATAGAGTAGAAGTAGTAATGATGAGTCACCAGTACATTTTTGACTTTGATATGATGTGATGGTGATTCATAAGAAACAGTTAACGAATCTTTGTGTAAATGTCGCGATTGTGGCAAGGTAACGTCTCCTGTGCAATGTCCTCAGTATGTCTGTGGGTACTACTGTCTTCTGTGTTTCTGAAGTGGCTCTGTGAGTTAGGCAGTTCACTTCAAGAGTTAAATAAACTGTCTCATCTCTATTAATCATCATTAATGTTTTTTTTTGTTTTATTTTATCACTCATAGGGAGCTGGAACCTATCCCAGAATGCACTGAACGAAGGTGTGAAACACTATGAACAGGTTCCCAGCAAGTCACCACAGACAGTGAATCATTTAATTGCAATTTAAAGTCCCCAGTCCAGCTGTCTTATACAGTTTGTCTTCAGACTGTGGGAGGAAACATTCATGAACCCAGACAGGCAAACCTCATTATTGTGACTGTGACTGAGTGAAACATACCTGAGACATAAGCAGAGTCTCCCATCTTAAAGACATTGTGAACTATTTTCTTGTTGGTGGAATCCTGATCGACGTAGCCGTCGAATCTCCTGAGAGGATCGGTGCGATTGATGCGACCCACTAACATACCTGGCTCACCTGCAGAGAGAGAGACATATGAGAGAAGAGAATATAGATCTTTTTGATTCATTTACAACATTTGATTATACCTGAAGTTAAGGGAAAAGACAACGCCACTCTCCTTCACAGACCTATGAAGGTAAGTCTCACCCCTTTCTCTCCTGTTCTCACAACTCTCCCCCACAAACCCCTGTTGCTCTCCTCTCTCCCCTCTCTCGCAGTGAACACTTCAGCCTCACAGCAAGAAGGTCCTGATTTGATCCCCAGTCATCCCCAGTACCCAAAAGTTATAATTGAGTAAAAGTAAAGTTTTAAAATTTTACCTTGGTAAAGATGAAAGTCACCCATACAAATAATATTTTAGTTAAAGTCTTAGAGCAACTGATATTAAATGTGAAATGAAACACATACTGCCTATGGCAGAAATACTGTCATCATCATTGGAGAAGAAAGCAGGTATTTTGGATTAAAAGCAGCGGACACTGAGATCATCACGGCCCACGGTGTCTTTCCACCATCCAATCTGACCAGCTGGACCGCCCCAGGGTAGAAGAGAGTTTGAATAAGAGCCATGCTAATCCAGCTTAGTTTAAGGCTGCTCCTGGTTAATGTCCGGTCACAGGAAAAGGAAATGGAAAGAAGTGGGACTCAGACTGGACTAACACTTCTTCTCATTCCCTTCAGAAGATTTATCCTCACGCATAGTCTCGACCTCCTTGTTGCTAAATGCTCCAGCGACACCGCAACTCTGTCCATCCCTCTGCTCGACCACCAATCATCGCACTGAACACGACCTTCATCCTGCCTATCCCCAATCCTCGAGCCACCCCAAATAAAACTACTTTTATGCTTACACCTGAATATTCAGTAAGAAAGACCACCATCTTTGTCAGTGAATATCCTGTAGTGACTTTGTGTGTGTGTGTGTTCTCACCAGGCTGACAGGGTATACAAAGTCCCTTTGAATCCCTGAGCAGCTCTCCGTTCTCCTCCTGCATCCTGACCAGTCTGATGGGGTAAAAGCTGGGCAGGATGCGACTGTTGAAGCCACACGCCCCCACCTGGACATGAAAGACAAGTACATGAGGCAGGATACACTTTGGAAAATGCTTCATTCTACCTTGAAGTTGTTTAAAGCGACACGCACCTTTCCATCTATGTTGATCAGGCTGCAGTTGCACTCGGTGGCTCCATAAAATTCCCCGACACGTCGTATTCTGAATCTCCGGACAAACTCTTCCCACACAGAGGGACGCAGGCCGTTACCCAAAGCAACACGCACCTGGTGAAGGGCTTCAGACGAGCGGACCGGCTGGGCCAACAGGTAACGACAGACCTCACCTATGTATAGAATCACCTGGACACACAGACAAAGGACAGAACAGGTGTTTTTTAGTGTTGGTTGAAAAGAAGCAGTGGGACAACTGTCTGCAGCCGGACACTCGTCACTGTTTGGTGGCAGTGTGTACTCACGGTGCACTTGTGTTTGACACAGTCATCCCAAAAGCGAGTAGCTGAGAACTTCCTCCTGATGACAACGGTCAAACCAAAGAGCAAACACTGGCCTACACCCATGACGGTACCTGCAAACATTCATATCTTCAATATGTACATGCAGACAACTACTATACAACTACATTACTACAGCAATGAGGATGTGTTATTGGGATGAGTGTGATGATATTTTCAGTAATAACAGCAACAGCGTTACATGTTCTGTTTAAGACACTGTTGACATGATATGTGTAGTGTGGTGGTCAGCCGATGGTGTTGTTTTAAAGGCCAATATAAAAACAATAGTTTGGAGCAGCAAACAGCCAAACATTGATAAATTGGAAGTATACATTTAAGTCAAAGTTAAAAAAATATATAGCTTAATACATATATCAGTCTGGAACAGGACATCAAACTAAACATCAAACATTTAGATGAGAGGTATTTTATTTGTTGACCTATTATTATTGTCTGCATCCTCTCCAGGAAGGCTCCTCCTCCGCTTTCTTAACATTTACTCCCTTGGAACAATGACGGGGGTTGCGTTAGCCACTATTGGTAACAATCGGCATTGGTCAAACTGATTAACTGGTCGACCTCTGATGTAGTGAGGTAAATCTGTCACTGAATATACAACTATATGTCTTGTTAAAGAAAGGGGGAAAACAGAGACGTGCGAATGGAGTGAGGCCTACCTGCAGAGTGATACAGGGGAAGGCAGTTGTAGAGGATGTCATCATTACACAGCCCAAAGGAGTGGAAACCAAAAGAGGCGATGCGATAATACCTGACAAGAAAGACCCAGCAACACCAGATCTCAGCACAAAATCCTCCATAGGTTGATAAAATCGTTAATTAATGTACAACATTCGTAGCACTCATCTGACAACGAAAAATTAGATACAGGGTTGCAAAAATAGTTTCTGTCAGATATTATGTTCCCTCTATGGACTGAACAAGACATTGTTCTCACCGGCTGTGCACCACTACAGCTGCCTTCGGCATTCCTGTTGTTCCAGAAGTGTAGATGTAGAAAAGTCTGTCTGCATGGTGAGACAGGAGAAGATGGGTATTAGGAGCTGAATTTTTGAAGGGAATGTAGGGTATTCTTTTTCACTGTCAGGCTTAGTCTTTTGTTTATATGCCAATGTTTCACATGTGTGGTATGCACCCCGACACCTTCGCCATTCCTCTACAGGTTTCTGTCTCTGCCCCCAAACCCTCTGGATGTCTGACAGGCTGTGCAAGCAAAGACTTGAAGGGTAGTAGCTTAGGTATGCCATGTGATAACAAAGATAAAAATAAAAAAATAATACAGGGAAGCAAATCAATAAGAGAAAAGTTAATGCACAAATATATCTGCTAATAACTCAGTTTAGAAGTTTACAGTGAAACTCAAATGTACAATATCAAATAAAAACAAAGATATCTTTCACAATGCACTTAACTGTTGTATGACATATTATATTTCTTTGAAGTGAGTTGATGATTTGTTCGACAGTGGTGTGTGGTCATGTGCATGCACTATCAAGTGGATAAAATTTTAAAAGTAGACCAAAGAGAGTGAATCAAGGCAGCGAGCAGCTCACTCTGGCAGGCAAAGACTTGCTGAGGAAAAGACGGTGTTGCAATCCAAACTTTGTGATATGTAACATAAGCGCATGATATGGCAACAGAGCCGTACCCAAAACCCCCATCCACAAACAGTCCACAGGGCCTCACCATTGAATTCCTTCCTGGTTGTGTAGTGTGGTGGGTGTTTGGGTGAACCGTCCAGCAGGACGTCCAGGTTCTGAACTCGGAGGCCGTCGAGCTTCTCGTCATCGTCCCGCTCTCCACTGCTGAACAAAACCATGTCGGGCTGCAGAGAGCCGCTCACCTCTGACAACGCTGGGACACAATCAAAAGCGTTAGAAATGCAGAAGAAGAAAACGCATTTTTGCAATAGGAGAGCTTTAAACTTGCAGCCTGATTTAAAGGGTAACTCCACCAATTTTACACATAAAGTGTGTTTGCAGGTCTTGCGGAGCGCTACTGCATAAAGTAGTATAAAGTACTTTAATGTGTTAAATTGTTGGAGTTACCCTTTAATTATCTATCCACAATATCTCTATATTCTACAATGTGCTCCTACCTTCTCTCATCTCTGTCCCGAACACCATTGCCCGTGCACCAGACACACTGACACAGTGCAGCAGGGATTGCTGTCGGAGGTTGTAGTTGATGAGCGCAGCCTCTACGCCGATCGTAGCCAGACCCAGCCACAGAGCCACCACTAAAGGCTCGCTCTCCATGTACAAGGCCACCACGTCTCCCTCAGCCCACCCCTGTGCCAGCGCCCAGTGAGCCACAGCATGGCATCGCTCCTGCAGCTCCCTGAAACTCCAAACCTGGAATCAAATGAATATGGAAAGGTGAGTACGTTGAGTTTTGACAACACTACTGGTGATTTATTTGTAATCCCCAGTGAGTCCTCACCTCTCCTGTAGCCTCATAGATCAAAGCAGGTTTGTCTGGGTGCTTTGTCACCATCTGGGCAAACAGGGCAGGGATGGTGCTTCTATTTCGCAGATTGCGGTACATGGAAACCCTCACTCGCAGGATAACAACCAGACACCTTTCAGACAGAGAGGAGCAGAAAAAGTACGAGCGAGAATGAATTATCTCGTTATCTAGATAAAACATAATGAGATGATAAACCCATTATCACAAGAAAACAATAGTTAATTTCTTCTTCTAAGATTATTTAATTACACTAAGAAAAGGGAAATTTAAAATGTAAAATGATACATTGAAAATGTAAAGTGAGTATGTTAAAAAAAAGTTACATTTAGAACGCAAAAGCTTAAATTGAAACGCTCAAACTGAAAGCTTAAATTGTAGAGATGAAATTGAAAATGGCAACGGACATAAGACAAGGGAAACTCAGATATGTTCCTCAAAATGGGATACAGAAATCTTAAATACCCCCACCGCCCCTTCACCGAAGTATGTTTCCCACAGCAAAACGTAGCCATTTCCATGACGGCTCGCATCATCAATCTTTAGTAACTTTCAGCTGCTTGGAAATAAATCTTCCCTGTCTTCAGCGGGCGTGGGCGTGAAACATTTATCTGAGTACTCATGACAACCTGCTGAAATAACTACACCATAAATTTGTTGGTAAAAATCCAGGCTGAGGGTTAGTCAACATGTGTCTGTAGGCTACTGTATGTGGAGATGAAGTGGGAGCACAGTGTCTCTCAGCAAAGCGGATGGCCTTAACTGTATTGTTTTTCCATATCAGTTGTGTGTTGAGGTTTAACGATACTGACCACTGGAGGCTGTACACTTAATCACACTGTGAATGTGAGACTGAAAAATAAGCAAAAGCTGTAAAATATCAGTTTCATACTCTCTATTGGAAATATGTTGATTGAACCATTTATATTAAACATAAATATAAATATTTCTGTACCTTTGACATTGTAATTGGTAATTATAATAAGTAATTATAATAAGTTCTCTAATGATAAATTGAACACAGGTGATCTCGAGATAACAGTATTTAAAACTGTATTGCAAGCAGGCCGATCTCGGCTTCCACAGAAAATGTCAAAGAAATTAAAACAGGAATGGAGAAGACAGCACTGATGATGAGTCCGTGTCAAACATGACGCACGTGCACACAAACTACTCACATCAGGTCTCTTCTGATGGTGCGTAAAGCGACATGTATGAACTTCCAGGATCCCCCCCAGACCACACAGACCACCAGCCCTGCACACAGGCTGCCGAGCCAGGGGAGGGAGAGCAGCCCTGCCGCCCCAAACACACCGAGGCACACCATGACACCGCTCATCACACTCATGGTGTCTGTGGGGACACACACAGTGACTTCATGCGCAAAAACAATCATAACAACACAGAATTACGGTTTGAAAGAGGAGCCTTACCTGTCCAGGAATTTCAATCCAGAGCCACCAATAAAAAGTAAGATCAAACAGAAAGCAGCAACGGGCTCTGAAGCTTTCCTCCACAGGTCCAAAGAAGTGTCAGTAAAGTTTGTAGGGGCTCCGCAGTGTGAGCAGCAGCTCTAGGAGCCGTCAGGGGGAACAGTGCGTGATGGTGATGCGCAGCAGCAGAGTCAACTGAGAGCAGCGCAGGTTACAACTCATAAACTCTGCGTCACTGCAGCACCGTGTGAGTCATTACCCCGCGAGGACAACATGTCACGTCACATTTACACATTTATGAATTTGAATTTTATTTCAGAGTTACACTCAGAAGGCGTAGTAAGGCCTACTTTCTGTCAAAGAAGGCAAAAACTAGAAATAATATGTTCTTTATCAGATATTTTTTTTAAAAGTTACATCCTAACTTATAAGGTGTAACAAGCCAAATTATATGTCAAATTAGACAAAAACTATACGTAAGATTAAACAGTTATACCCTCATTATAAACTGTAAGACACCTAAATCATGCTGTAATTAAAAAAAACACACATATTGCCTCATTAGACCTAGAATGTACCACACATAGACACTGTTATACTGAACTACACCCACATTACAAACCAAATAGGAGATCCAAATACACTATTATGTACGATTTTAAAAGATCACACCATAATAAATTAAATGCAATGATGATTTATATGAATTAGATGCTATTTTACCCTTTCTACCAACTAATACATTAAACTCACTGAATGCCATGATCCTAGAGTGGCTTAGTTAGACAACATAGGCTGTAATTTGACAAAAGTAATGCCTTATTGATAATGGTCAGACAAAACACAGAGCTCAGAGGACAATGCATTTTTTTTCCTCACATACTTTCACTTTATTACAGGGGAATTTATTGCTAATTACAACCTTACAACTCTTGTTATACTTCCTCAGAGGTTAATATGTGACAAATTGCAAGAAAACCACCACAATAACCAAGTTGGTGTTTTAGCATTGGCTTGTAGCAAGAGCAGTCCACAGCAATGAAAGAGTGTTTTTTTTTTTGTTTTTTATTTATACAGTTTAAAGTTACAGGGACAACGCCTAGTGATAACATCTCTGTAAATTTGCCAGTTAAGCCAGCATGGCTAATTTTCAACTGCAGTCCCAGGGCAGTTGAAATAACAGTGATGGTAGACACACAAGTTGCATTGAAATGGAACAGCAATACTGTTCATCTAGCAAAGCACAGAAAGCAAGGAAAACAATATATACAAGAGAACATAAAACAAAGTATGGTTCAGTTACAGATGCTGTTGCAGCAGACAGTTTGCTCATTAAGCCCCAGCAAAACTCTATAGCAGTCCACAAACCCACTGCCACTAGTGCAACATTGGTTAATCTGAGCATTCATTTTATTCTCTCTGAATGTAACTATTTTTAAGCTGTGGGTAAAGCAAGAGCACTGGGACACGTTAGTCTGTGTAGCTTGGTCCGCTTTAATGTCTGTTTCAATAGTAGGACAAATGAACACTGACAACAAACGTGATATAAAATCACCACCACCACTCTTAAACATTGAAATGCCCCATATGTTGTAGTTTTATGGTACACCTTGATGGCAAACTTTATTGTGGAAGAAAAAGTTCTCAGCTCTGCTTTTGAAGTGACAGGAATAAGAAAATGCTACAGTGCCCGTGTTCGTGTCTACATTTAAAGTTTCAAACCTAAAACACTGAGTTTTTCTGAATCACGCTGATTTGGTCCACACTTTGGAGCACATTTAATACCTACAACTGAACTGTTCTTTTCATTATGTTATTTGCATGAAATTAATCTAAAAATGCATGTTTAATGCTCTCATATGTCATTAAAAACAACATTTTCACTAACGTTAATTTAAAATTAACATGTTTGAGAAAATGACAGGTGACGCTGTTGGGTAGATATATAAGACACTAGCAAAGAAGAACAGTACAATAAAAAAGCACACCACAAACGTCAGCTAGGTCGGACTGAAGATGACAACAGAGATAAACAAGTTTGCATATTTCTCATATTGCCAAAATGCAAGGAAGGGTGTGGTCAAGCGAGGACAGCCTCCAAACACGTTCCACACACGAGTATGAATCATTATGACACAGATGGATGATGGATGATAAGATGACTTACCTTGTGATTCTAAGGCAAAGTTAGGTATAGTGTCTGCCCTTGGCGCAAATGTATCCGTACGCTGTCTGAGTAACTGCACCTCCACTTTTAGCTAGATATGCATGTGTGTCACAATTCCTGAAGGATGCAATGCACAAAAGTTAGAAATACTTCTAATAACAGGGAACCTCTCAAAAACCTTGACGAGGGACTAAAATAAAATCAGACAGCTCAGGTTTGTCTTGAGTATCAGAAATGATTAAAGCATAAAGTTTGAAGTCACTCACCAATACCCAGAAGGAGCAGCAAGAGGAAAGTGGCCCGAGTCACGGTGCTGGAAGTAGGCTAACGTGCTGTCTGAGTCCTGGCAGTCTGTGTACGACTGGTCCAAGTCTGAGTAGCAGGCGTATCAATAGTCAGTCAACTTCTGAAAGTCATCCAAATGGTGGTCACTGGCAGTAGTCATGGTTGCTCATTGAATCCTAGTAAATTATGGAGTTTATATAACCATGACCTGTCCTCCTCTGAAAGACCCTGAAAGATAAAACAGAAGTTAGAAAAGACTGTGAAGATTTTGGGCAAGGGGTCAGGTCCAGTCTTTGGGATGTTTTCTGCTACCTTTCACCGACCATCACAAGTTGATAACAAGGCCCCCTGAGACCAAATGACCCCCAGTTGGGTCCTTGTTAGCAAACTGTGATGGCCCAAGGTATCGGTTTAAGGTAAAAAAAAAAAAAAAACAGCAGAAAACATCCAAAGGACTGGGTTCATCTCTCAGCATATTTATAGTTCTGTAACCCCACAGAATGTGTATGTATATACAGCAGCACACATGTGAACACAAGCACTACAGCAGCTTACCTGTACGAGACCTCCCTGTAGTAAATACATTGCCTTCCCTCCTCTGTATAATACCCTGCTTTCAGCAGACGAGAGCTCCTTCTCAACATGTTTGGAAACTAGTAGAAAGCCACTACTTTATAACAACCGTCCTTTAATAAATGCACATCAAGCGTGCAGTCTGCAGCTCTGGAAGCTTAACATTGTTTCTGTGAAGAAAGTGACGAATGTCTGAGCTAAAAATGAAAATCCTTGTTGAATAGATACTTACTGGATACAAACTACTATCTGGAACTGGATGTCTTCCTTGCTCAGAGTTGATGTTGGTGTGCAGAGAATTAATCTGTTGTGACATCACGATTGTCATGAAACATCTATCTATGGAAGGTCTGGAACGATTGTACACTCGATTATACAAATTAGGTCTCAGTAACATTTCAAAATGGTTCCTTCTGCTTGAAATGGATGAATTTGTGATTTATTTACGCCAACACATTATAGATAAAGTTTTGATCAGTTGTATGATGATGCAGTATTATGCAGCAGGGTCTCACATCAGTGAAAGCTTGGAACCAACAGATGGTTGCCATGTTTCTTACAGGGGCACTCCAGCAATTTAAATAAATCCATAAATCTGGGGGGCTTTTCATTGCTATGGCAGCAAGGTCAAGTTCTTCGTCAACTGTCACTTCTTGATATATACGCTTGATGCAAGATTGAGTGGGTGAGTTTTTGCAACTACTTTAAGCAATTTCACAACCTAGTGGCAAGTCTTACGCTTTTATTCTGAAGGAAGACTCATTGTGACTTATCAGACACAACCAGCTCCATCCATCCATCCATCCATCATCCATCATCCATCCATCCATCCATCCATCCATCCATCATCCATCATCCATCCATCCATCCATCCATCCGACTGTTAGTAAACCACACACTTGTTTTTTTAGAAGTTGAAGCTTTAATAAAATTTGTGTTGCATATTCTTTAAAGAAAACAGTACCGAACAACGTACAACAAAACAAAGTAGAAAAATAAGTTCATATGCCTTCAAACTAGGACACCTATAATATATTCTAACAATACGATTCAATTACATTCACAAAATGCTGCGTAATGCACGTAGCTTTTTCACATAAAATACATTTCGCAATGCATGTATAAAAGGTAACAATGGTCACAGAAAGTGCAGTCCCACGTAAGAACCGAAGAACAGTTTAGGTGTGTTAAAACCAACACATACGTGGCCTTAAACAGGCAATTTAAATATAAACAAACAGCATAAGACAAAACCAATCCCATAAAATGATTGATTTGAAATCCAACAGGTCTCTTTCTTTTTAGCTTTGAAGTTCAATGTCTTTGACATGAACTGATCAATTTCTATAAAATAGACAATACAAAAATATATAAATGATAGCTTTATTACAACAAGTAAACTGTTCAGGTTTGTACGTGAGGCTGCTCATCAAGTCTTTTAGATTCTCCCATGCACTGTGTGAGTGAAGATGTGCTGGATTATCATTTTTACAAAGGAAAAAGTGCAATAAAATAAACAAACTCAGGTCTGTATAACTCCCATTAGACCGCATGAAAACAAGCTCTCATTTCAGGCTTGTGATGCCTTTCAGTCACTTACAACAAGTGGAGGCGAACAGCTATAATAAGAAAACATGATAACAAAATGGAATCTTATTCCATAAACACAGTTTGATTGCAGGAAGCTGCAGGCTTATCAGAAAGGGTGGGTCTGTTTCTGTGAATTGCTGGATTTGTTTTCTTGATTGATCATTTAATGAAAAAATATATAATACACCAGTGACAAAAGGCAAAGCTCAATGGCAAACCAAGATAAATTCTTTCAAAATAGCCACAAGTGATTAAAAACATCACTTATTTTGTTTAAAACCAAATAAGAACCGATGTCAAATCCTTGCAGTAGCCCACAGGGGATTCACAGGAATGTGAAGTGAACGTCAGAGGCACTTCATGGGCCATTTGTATCATCAGTCAGTTGACTGAGTCAGTCAGTTCTTTGCCATTACAACATGGGAACAAATTCTTTCTGCAAAGGTCCCATGAAGAAAAAACACACCCACCCTTATTTTTACATCAAACATTTATATAAAATACAGCGCAAACTGTTTGCTCGTGCTTTAAACATTAAGAGCATCACTCATATTTTCTTGCAGTCTACGCAATGTAGACTTTATAGTCTGCACTTGAAATAAATAATTTGTATCATTATCACTTTTATTCACTCTGAAGGGAATACAGCTTATTGTATGATTGTGATATGTTTTGGATGAACTGATAAGCTACTGAAATATCTTCACTTTCATTTCCTGAATGAGCACTTTTAGAAGTTGGCTACTTCTTGTCTGCTGCTAAACACAGTTAGAGAATCAGTTCACACAAAAATAAAAATTCAGTCATCATCAGTACAACTTGATCCACCACTAGAGCACCGTGGGACATTATTACAGAGGAAAATAAGCACATTTGTTGAGGAAAAATTGTAGACTTTCTGGCACATCTTGCAATTGATTGTCAGATGAGACCACATATCTGAGAATTTGTATTCATGGTTTTTGATTTGTAAAATATTTGGTTCCATTAACTTCATTTGGATGTGAAAGGCCTGAGATTTCACTTATTTCATGTCTGTTTAAGGCAGCAGCTCCAAAGTATTTACCATGTTACCCTTTACAGCCAAGTGGTACCTATCTGTAGCCGATGCTTCAGGTTGTAGATGTGCCTTGAGCAGTTCCCCCAAAGAATGATGTTTATTTCTGAGGTTCTTTTTGTTAAGATTTTTGATTTTGAGATTTACATAATTTTGTATATCAGAAACATAAGTGGGGAGGGGGTGTAATGGCCGAACAAACTAGAACCAGATTCAGTTGACTGCAAGCTGAGTAAATAATGACTGAATTTTTATTTGAAGCGATCCAAACCTTTAAAGTCAGAGCTAACTTAGCCCTGATGGGTGTGATAGTCTGTCTTTGGGGTAGAATAGAAAGAGAGAGCGCTTCATATCTGGGATTCTCCGGTGTGCTGTCCACTGCGTGAACCCTGAATGAACACAAACGGCACACGTTCAGAAACAATGTAAGACAACATATGTAATGTATCTGCAGAAGTGGAAGAGGCATGATTTTATTTCTGTAAAAGTAATCAATGTAAAAATACTCAATTACAGGTAAAATATATTATGTAAAAGTATGCATAATGCAAAATAAGTGTTTTAGTGCCATATTATTAAATATATCATATTACTGGAATAACATCATTGATGCATTAAGCACTTACAAATATTTCCCCTAAATTTTTTATAAAGTGGTCTGCATGTTTTCATAACCGCCATTCAATTATATCTCCATTACTTCTATTACCTTTCTATAAAGTAGTTTTCAATGTCAGTGGCAGGGTATGCATTATGCACTGGCCTAAAGTTGCCTAAGTAAATGTATGTTTATGTATATGTTGTTTATTTATGGCTTCACTATTACATGACATGAAAAATTACAAATGTACAGTAGTTATCGTCGGACAATAGGTCAAAATAAATGTCTGTGAGTTTGAGATATGCTTGGGCTGAAGAGGTTATTAACATGTAAAGAGTCTTCTCATGTTGTAGTTGGTCAAGGAGGAGCTACATTTAACTAATATAATGTTAGGTAGCTTAATCTTTAACAACGCATCATACTTTACAAGCTAATCGTTTGTTTTATATGTGTGTTTAACTGTAAATGTCGGATAAATGTGGTACAGTAGTTCTGAAATGTTGTGGTAGTATGATGAGGAAATACTCACTTAAGTACGCTGAAGCACAGTATGTGAGTGCATCTGTTTGTGACTTAGAGTGAGCTCACTTTATACTTACTTGTGACTGACTACTGGAGGGATTGGTACTGCTGAAGTCTGAGTATCTCTTCTTCTGTGGTGTGCAGATACATGAGAGGAAGTGGGCGTACTCCTCTCTCACCTGCAGAGGGCAGCAGAACATTAGAGGGGAAAAAAACATATTCCAATGCAGTCTGAGGTCTTTGTCTTTCACTTGTTGATTCATTTTTTATCATTATTTCTGTTTTGTTTGTGCCTCATTCACACACACACACACACACACACACACACACAAACAGCTCTATTGTGCCTACCTGTTTAGACAGTAAGCAGTGCATGATGAAGACCAGCGCTCCCTGCAGGCTGTTGAGGATAGTGAAGGTATACACCACCGCGATGGGGCCCTCTTCAAACATGAAGGCCCCAAACACCCACATCAAACCGAGTATGCACATCTGGGCGATAGCTGTCACTGTGAAAGCCCTGCAGAGGGAAATGGGGCGATGGGTGGTGGGGGATCAGAGAAAAGGGCAACAGATAGAGAATGAAGCAAAGATTAACATGAGAACAAACACGCAGATGACTCAGTTACCACTGCAGTATCTGGAAAACCCCAGAAGAGCGGAACGGAAGCGAGAAAAGGGGACAAGTCCTCAGCAAAGCAGCTACACAACAGAGACATTTTCTCAACTATTTATTTATCCACTTAGTCTATTAAAAGCTGGTGGCAGAAGAAAAGCCAAAGGCAACTGATAGATATAAAAGCAAAAGAATCCTTTCAGATTTTAACGACTGTTTCCAGCAATGTGCTCTGAATGGGCCCTTTGTTGCATTTGGTGATGCATCCCTCTTATTCCCATGAATAATTCACAATATAATTAACATTAAGATACAGTTGTGCCACAAAAGGGCCCTTTTGAATGTATCTGTGTTAGATAAACATTGATAAAGTGCCCTCTAGGGTGCCCTTTCAGTGCAAAAAAATTAATAAAATGCCTTCTAGGGTGCCCCTCCAGTTCGCTATAAATTTATCCCGATTTTCTCCACACTAGTTTCCCGTCTGCATTCAGCTGGAGCCCTTTTTTTCCCCTCGCCCCTGCCCCTCAAACATCCTGAGTCCACCACTGCTTCCAAGATCCCTCCTGAAATGTGGATGCGATATTGATCTCACCACCGACAGTTTAACTAAACTAAGTTTAGCTGAAAAACGGCTCCCTCCATTTCAGGACAGCAAGTTCACATTCCCAATTCACTGAACTACATTGAACTTCACTGATTGATGAAGCAGTCTATCCAAGGATGGATTCTTTTCTCTTATTTTTTTTATTAAAGCTTAGATGTGTTTTGCAGCTGCACATATTTATTCTCCAAATACACTGACTGAGTGGAGCAAAAAAAATGAGCATGCATAGATGGAGCTGGGGGGAGTCACCCCATTAGAGAGTAGAGTCGGTACTATGAAAACATTCTCTCCATTTTCCCCCAAAAAACTCTCACATTCTTTCCATCCACTTTTTCAGCTCCCAAAGCTGTCCCCATATGACCAACTCACTATTAACTCTGTGTTTGCACGTGCACTGCAAAAGGTTTGGGTCACATTACTTCAAAGTTTACAAGAGCAAGAGCAGAAATGCAAATGAGCCACAAGCAAACAAACAAACAAACAAACACGCAGACTGACTTGATTTTGTGTAGCCTGGAGAAGTCTGGGTTGAGGCTGGTGAACTTCTGGGCGAGCTTCCAGACGGTGACGATGAAGAAGAAGACGTTGACGATGATGATGAGGCACACGGGGCCGAAGAAACTCCAGATGAGGCCGTGGTCCAGGGACAGCCAGCAGCTGGATGAGGAAGAAAGAAAACACATGTGCATGACGGGATTTTCTTTACGTCACCGAGATAGATAACAGCCGCTCTGTGTAACCCGCTGACGTAACCGCTATCACACATCAAGAATGCAAACACACACATTCTGTAACACTTACTGCTCGTCTGTGCCGTATCCCTGCGGTCTAATGATGCCAGCTATAATGACGATAGCAAGCGGTGTCCCATAACCAGTGAGGAATAAGTAGAGGGGCCGGATGGTGGCATTGAACACCAGGACCACCATACGGTACAGCTGCACTCCCTCCAACAGCATCCAGGTAAACACTCCCAGGAAGAAGTAATGGAGCAACGCTGCAACAAACCTGCAGCCGCCCTGTGGTTTAATATGACAACATGAAGACAGAACAGATCAGAGAGGAAGGAGTGGACAAATGAAATGTCACTGCAATTACAGCAGTGATGTGATTAAGATACTAGTTTGAACGAGAAGCAATGTTTTTTTATTACTGTAATGAGATTATTGTATCACAGTCACATTAATTAGATTAAGGTGACTGGTGAAAGAAGTAGTACCATCAGTATCACAAGTCAAAGTCCTGCATTCAAACTATTAGTACAAAAAATAATTCACCCAATCATGAAAATAAAGTCGTTATCTATTCACAGTCAGATGAAGTTTTGTAGTCCGCAAAACATTCATGGAGTTTCACAGCAAAGCAGCGTTGCAGCATTCTCTTAAAGAACTTTTAAAACGTATAAAATCAATAGAAAAGAAACATAAAATGGCTCCAAAGAGCTGGCCCGCCGTAATCCAAGACTCTGGAAGCCTCAAATTGATTTGAAAAGACGTTCTTTTCACCCTTTTAAAGCCAAAATCATGACTTTAACTGCTAAGTGACAAGCTAAGCACACAATGTTTAGAGCTGGTGCACAGGGTTGAGTACACGTCAAGGGTGTAAATAACATATTTAAAACAATTTTGGATCCTGAGACTTGGATTACGACGGACTAGCAGTATGGAACCATTTTATGTTTGGGTTTTTTTTCTGTCCCCATCTACGTCAGTTGTTTAGGAGAGTGCTACATTTAAACGCTGTTTAGATGTGAAGCTCCAGAAATGTTGTGTGGACTATAAAACCTCTCCTGGCTTTCCATCAGCATCGGGGGGAGCAGATAATGACTGACCTTTCATTTTTAGTTGAATTATCTTTCAGGTCTATTAGGTATTATTAAGATTCCCTTCACTGTTTAACCACGCAGGATAAGCAGATGACTTCAAGCCATTGTAAACATCTTAGCCAAATACCTCTCTTAATAAAGGCAATGTCGGTAGTCAGACCATTGCACTCCATGTGACTGAAGTCACTTTTTTCTTGCACAAACGTACCTTGGGTGTTGTTTGTGAAATACCAGCCAGGAAGATGAGGTCCGCCATGAAGAGACAGATACAGAGGTGGAGGTGGATGGTGGTGCGGGTCCCTTGTATGGAGCGGCAGAACTTGAACGTCAGGATGCACAGGATGAGACACAGCAGGGAGATGATCAGCCCGATGGTGCTCACCAATTTGAGGCCAAAGGGGTGCTAGAAGAGGAGACAGCGTCAAAGTGAAGAGGCAGTGCTAACAGCAGCAGCTAACGTTAGCCGGTTAATTTGTAGTTTTCTCAGTAGCGTTTTTATTCTGTCTGTATACTGTGTTTATTTATACAGCAACATCTAGCAGGTTAACATACTAAACTAAGAATTTGCATATTTGTTGCCTCACGTAACAGAAACTATCTGGCTGAATTTGGTCGGAGCTGTTGTGCTGGCTAGGCCAGGCCTAGGAGTACGTGACTGGATGAAAAGGTGAGACTGTGGTAACAACAGCACTGTCATGAAAGGTGACATCATGGATTCAAATGTCCATTATGATAAAGTATATACAATAAAACTGAAACGTGAAAATCAATGATATAGTAGCAAATGAGGTGGTACCTTTTGATGGCCACCCCACTACTTTGAAAATCCACGGGGGTGCCCCTGTTTGCGGGATGCATGGCAGTGAGGTTATGGGTCTTTTCATGGCTAAGTTGGATTAACAACTGTAATATGATGACAGTATAAGAAGTAAGGTAAACTAAGTTTTAGTGCCCTACCTCCAGACTACAGAGCAGCTTCTTCCCTCAGGCTGTGTGACCCCTCAGCTCATCCTCAGCACTCCGCCATAAAAAATAGTTTTAATTTTATAACGTATCCAAAAAGCTTTACTCTTAGCGGGGTTTTACACTCACTTTAAAGGAGAACTAGCAACATGCCAACACTAAATGCCTTTGTAAGATCAACATACTTTGGTTTTTATGGTGTGTGAGTCTGCGTCTTACCTTCATGGGGTAGAGTGCCATGAGCACAGCGAAGCTGCTCAGATGTTCACTGGTACACACAGTGTGTGTGGCGTTGGAGAGCTGATGATAGCAACCATCTGTGGACCAGGTCCCTCTGTCACTCCAGTACGCACAGATATATTTCACCTCACGAGACTCCTTTATGTCCTATGATCAAAACAAAATCCTTATGTCAAAATCAGGCTGTAGGTTTCATATATTCATATTCCAGTACTCCTCTTTCTTTTATTTATCTATAAGGACATGTCAAAAGAGGTACCAAAGTGGTAGAAGTGAGACCACAATGAAAACACCAGGAGAAGTTGGACTACCTGAAGATGTCTGAGGGTAATTTTGACAGGGCGGTCCAGGTTCTGAGTGGACGGGTTAGAGACCACAACAGACACGACTTTAGAGGAGACATTTAAGGAGAAGGGAACCACGGTGTCGTTTTCAACTCCTGTGAGATCCTCAAAGGACTGGTTAACAGGAATCTCAAGGTTCTTGTAGCTCAACAATGCAGCCATAGCAAAACCTGTAAAGGACAATAATAAGAGACATGAAAAGTATTTGATATACAAGAATATTGTGACTTATTTGTCAGAAGAGAAGAGAAGAGAAGTTTACCAGGGTATGATCCCGTCCCAGCTGCTGTTGTCCAGTCAGTCTCGAGTGCAGCGTTCTCATTGGTCAGATGTACCGGTCCAGTGGGTCGAGTCTTTCCTCTCTGCACTGCAATCTCTATGTCTACTTGAACAGATAACTCATTTGAAATGACACAGTTCAGCTCAAAATTTGTATTGCTTCTGGGTTTTTTTTCACCGTATTCGAATCACAGCTTATGGACGCTGTTACCTGTCTCTGTGGTCTCTATCTTGGTGCTGTTGTGTTTGAGCTGTGGACCAATGAGCATGATAGCTTTCTCCACTGTGCCGAGCAGTTCGCTCACATCTTCACTGCTGCCCAGGTGACCAGGGGTCAGGATGTCCTCAGTCGCTGTGAAAAGTTTCTGTTGCAGGAAACAAGAGGGGGAAATGAGAGTACTGTATGTGTTCACGAGTGTTGTAATGGGTGTGCTTGTGTTTTGTATCTGCTGCTCTGACCTCCAGTAGCGCTTCACCATCAGCTTTCACTTCACCACTGAGGCTGGAGTTAGACAGAGCCAAACAGCTGTTTCTCATCATGAACAAAATGTCTGCCAGGCCTCCAAGTGACTAAGATACAGAGAATAATGAGACTATTTAGTTTGCTTTATAATGAAGTTCACATATACTAAACCCTACAGGGCAATAAATAAAGGAAATGAGCTAAAAATCTTCTTTAACAAGACACTTGCCCCTGCACCCCTAGCACGGACAAGTGCAAAATAAATCCTCTATAGAGAGGCAAAGTCCCTCCCCTCCTATACACTCCCCTGTATGGTGGTTAATGTAGAGAGATAAATATTTATTTAACCTGTTTGAATGGTGCCATGAATTACATATGATGTTTGTCAATTAAAAATATAATTTTGGAAAGTTGCAGTTTGAAGTAAACAAACCAGAGAGACAAAATGGAGAGAGGTCTTCAGGAATTACTTTCGATAGGGCAAGTTGTAGTTGTTCTTGCACGTCAGCTAACACCGGCCATGTTGCATGCTGTCCGGAGACGATGAAGAAATGCAGTGATTATAATGCACGCAGCAAGAGGATAAGACGATGACATATACATGGGAGAGAACATGCACGCAACAATTTTGGGAGGTCAACATGGAGATGCATTTCACAGCCAGCGTTTGGTGTTCACTACATCAGAGTTCATTCAGCCAATCTGCTTCCATCAAACATTTTGCGCATTAACTCTTTTAACAGACCCCGGGCAGTGAGGAATAGGGTAATATTTCACATATAGCGGCCTTATTATGGATCCCACTGTTTTTTTTTAAAAGACCTGCCCTACTCTGCCTCTGATTGGTCCACAGATCATTAAACGCAGCCTCTGACTGGTCATTGGGATTGCCATGGATGGTCAACAATCATGCAAGCAGCAACAATAACTGTTGTTAACACGGAAACTGGAGACTGGAAACTGGAAACTGGATAAATAAAAACAGAAGAGATTCCATGTTGAGAGTCAAGTTATTTTACTTTTGCTACTGCTACAAGTAATATAGAGTTACATAGAATAAATGAACAGGACCTAATTAATCTTGTGGGACAGAACTTTTTTTGTCCGTGTGAACTGAAAGATGCAACATAAAGATTTGGCCACCTGTTGAATTCACACTTAAACAAATAGGGGGCAGCATATTACCAGAGTAACCGCTAACTGCTGCTAACTGTAGCGTTTGTTAGCTCAGTTAGCTGTGCAACTAGCTCGTACTGAGTTCTTGCAGCATTGGGGGAGTTTTTGTATTTACGCTGCTAACACAGGAGCTTTGGACAGGGATGTGACAGGGTTAGCTGGTTAGCGTGCTAACTTCAGTAGATATCCCTGCAACAATATATAAACAACATAATGTCACAATTGTTATTTCTTCACATACTGTTGTTATTTTTTGAATGTTTACAACCAAAATTGTCAGATGCACCGTGAATGTTGGACTAGCTCTTGAAGTGTTCGGAGTGTAGGATTTCATATGACGTATTCTCAGATTTTTGTACTTCCACAGTGTTATGACTAATGGTGACTCTTGAGTTGCAAAACCATCTTTTTTAAGTGACAAACATTCAATGTGTAATTCATCGCAAACAGGATCAAAAAATAATTTGTCTTTCGCCACCTGAAATAAGGTCCATGGTAGTCCACCAAAAGGGGAGGGACTGTGCCTCTCCAATAATTTCCCTTCAATTTTATTCTAATTGTTGCAGTATGCAGAATTGTGATAATAATATAGTATTTAAACATGCAGCTTACCGGCGCAGAGCCGCTGTCGGCATTGAAGCTGTCACAGGCAAGCTCTAGATGGAACGGAACAAAACATCTCTCTTATCGCACAAGTTTGGTTTGACACTATTCATTGCGAGCAAAGGAGTGAGAAATCTGTCTTGCAGCACTAAACAGAAACTCATCTCCATTATCTTGTGAGACCTACACTACAGATTATCTGGAATCAGATGAGTCAACACAGACAGTAAAGTGAGAAGGAAGAGGAGAAAAAGAAAACTGGGGCCCAGAAGATACAGAAAACTACAGTACAGCACACAGCAGAAGGTTCAGTGGACAAAGTAGTGTTGTATTTTAAAAAGGCAATAGCAGCTACTATGAGGACATCTGCATGTGCATGTGTACACTCACTTGAGCATGGGGTCCTGTCGTTGCCATAATTAGTGTATCCTTTTTTACACCTGCATCGGTAACTCCCATCAGTGTTTTTACAAGTCCCTTCTCCACAGAGGTCTTCTTTCCCTTCAGCTTGACTGCATTCATTTATGTCTGTGTACGGAGAGAAAGCAGAGACACAAGGGCAATGATGTCAGAGTCTGAAACAAATCTGAATGAAGCACGCATTGCAAACGGAACAAACATGCAGTGTAACCAGGGGCACGGCCATGTGAGCCTCACTTTGTTGCTAAAACAATCTCAGAGACAGCTCTCTTTCCCGGAAACCAGTGTCGTGAGCTGCCGTCTTGCCAAGGTTAGTTAAAAGCTGCAATTTGTAATAGTGGGAGGCAGGAGACGGCTTTGTTGTTAAGGTCAGAGTAAAGGGAGTTATGGTAGTAGAATCATGATGAAACGAAAGCATGTGTGACCTTTTTGAGATCAGCTCACGACAGGCAGTTTTCATTTTGGAAATGTTCCTTGTGTTAAACTGTGAGCTCCCTGATTCTTTTGATAATTATACAGAGCTTAATTTGAACATGAGAAATATGCCCATATCCCTGTAAACAACTAGGGTTGTTGTTTCTGTTCCTCACTGAGCAGCTCAAGGAAATGATGACAATACCACTACAATCTCTTGGCTGTTAAGCTCATGGCAACTTTTGAACTTGGTGTTGTTGCCTTTTAATTCAGATATCAGACACTTAATTAGACTAAAAGACCACAGTTGAGGGACACAGGCTGGTGTTTTGGATTAATGAGCGACTTCGTTAGTGTTCATAGGCAGAGCTTCTGTAGGAAAACACAGAGAGCCGAGACTTTGGCTGCATCCTGCATCCTGCTGCGATCTCTCTCCATGAATTTAGTCTATCGTGTGTTTCTGTTGTCGGTGATAACAGCGCACACTTTCAAACTATTGAATGGAGTTTCTTATTCATGGTTATACACATATGACGTGATGAAAGCAGCTGTGTGAAAATGTGTTAAACAAGGGCTTAAAAGGGAAGTTCAAGCCCTGCTGACTTTCACACCTCCTCCATCTGGCCTTGAGGAGTCTGCTGAACATATTGTTTCTCATCTAACTCCCTGCACAGCACCAATCAACTTCAGCATGATAAGTGTGCACACAAAAAAAGTAGATACTACTCACCGATGCAGGGGTCAGTGATATTGCCGTCGTTGGTGTACCCAAATTGGCAGATGCACTTATAGCTCCCGATCTGGTTAGAGCAATTACCACCAGAACCACAGATGTTGACAGGATCGAGGCACTCATTTTCATCTGACAGAAGAACAAATGGAGACGAGTCAGACCAGTTGATCTAGACACTGGTCACACACAAACACACTCACACACACACTCACACTCACCTAGGCATTGTCCAGTAGCCGCTGTGAAGTTAACCGTGCCTTGGCGGCTTGTGAACCCAGGCTTGCACTGACAATAATGGCTGCCATTCGTATTGAAGCACAGCGTGTCATTCCCGCAATTCTCTAAGATGTCTTTGCACTCGTCTATATCTGAAGAGGTAAAAAGGAAAGACAATACAATTATAGTGATACACCTCATAATATACATGTTTGTTTTCATTGAAATGCAGTCTGGACATGAACAGTGCTCAAATGCCTGAAATTAAAAAAACGAAGAGGAGTGTCATCAAAACGGGTAGTTTTTGGCGATCAACTCCAGTAAGAGGTACAGCGTTGTATGATGGGAACAGCACAGATTTCTAAGAGTTCTTGTTTAAGTTGAAGCCAGAATAAGGTATCGGTGGACAGAAGCAAGAGGATTGGTTGAAATTCAAGGCGATGGCAGATTATTACCAGAACATTTGGGGCTTCTTCCGGAGAAGCCCTGGTCACATGAGAAACAAATCCCCACCATATACAGCAAGCCTGTGGGAGAAGAGAGAGAGGCCACTTAGTTTCAATTCACAGTTCAAATCTTACAATAACAAGGAAGACACAATAATGCAATAAGCTTTATTCAGCCAGTCAGGCGCATACAGGAAATTTCATAATTTCGCCCAGAACAGGCTTTTGAACTGCCAAGTCACCCTTGGCTCAAAGAGCCACTCCTCTAGTGACCATTTAAGAAAAAATTAAATCTTAAATGTAACCTTCCCCCCACAGAAGTACCTGTAAACAGAGGACAAGGTACTGCCAGCTGACCAGTGCTCACTTTTTGAGTACTGCACCCATCACCAAACCTGATGTGTAAAGTAGTATTTCACAAAGTACAATTGGCGCACCACTGCATGTGACAGCAATTATTGCCTCCTCAATACTCCTCTGGAAGTACGATATATGTTTTGATATGGCAAGAAGTAATTGGAGCATAATTAACATTTGGATCAACAGCAGGGATATGGATTATGCTGTAGTGGTTTGACTGTGACCATACCAGCAGCATGGCTCTGAGGAAGTCAGTCTGTGGGTAGGTCAGCTGGTCCAACACTTCGGTCCACGCTGACTTAATTCTGCAGCTAACAGATATTCATGGTCCCCAGAGGATGATAGACTTTGATGATCCTATTTTTTTTATCTAGCACCACCGGCAGGTCAAAGTTATCACTTATCCTGTGATTATTCACACAGTGGCCATTATCCTCTGACATCACACTCAGGTGGGAAGCTCGAATGGTGTTAATAATAATGTTATGCTGCTGTGTTCCAGGGTTCACGTCGTATAAAGGAAGGGAATCTCACAATTTTTTTTGATCAGCTTAACACTCGTCAATAGATTGGCAACTGAAAAGATGATGGATAGTGACAATCTGGAGAGACATGGGGCCATATTACAAGATAAACCTTCACACTCGACAACCTATTAGCTAACATTAGCATTCAAACACAAAGTGATGAAATGATAACTATTTGTCTGATTTTTATATTTATACAACTTGAAACCTGGTACACAGCAGTACGACATCCGTCCCACCCTGAGCCTGATGTTGGAGGAAAATGGCCGCCACGTGAACATTGACATATATTCTCGTTAGCTTCAGCTGTGCCCAGTTCGTACCAGTGCCACTAGCATGACAGTAACTGCTGTGACTTCAAGCTGACAACATCTGCCATTCTTCAGTGGAGTAACTAGACGGTGTTCATATGAGCACTTATGTGTGTGTCTTTGTGGTGTGACCATGTGGGTAACATGCGTACATGACTCACAGTGTCTTTCCCCTCTCTCACTTGTGAAACCACTTGCAACTGCCTTCCCCTTTTCTCTGCGAGGACTAGTGCAACTTTTTGTCTACAGCACCTACCAGCACAACAGACACGTGGTGGTCTCAGTTTTTGACTCACGTGTCGCTGGTAAGGCAGATAACAGCGCCCCCCTTCACATGGCACAAGTAAAAGATATCCCACTTCTCCCTGTGTGTTTCCCTCCCTGGCTCACAATGAGTCCTCTGTTGATCTGCGATGAAGCTGGAGCTCCCATAGTAACACCACTTTAGGAAAGCCAGGCAGAGTTTGTCAGTGAGACAGTGTGACTGAGTCTAGCTTTATGACTTAGTCACTGCGGACGGAAACAAAGCTTGCAAATATACAAAGGGGGACTTTGTGCTCAGCTCGCAGCTGACTTTCATTCACCAGTATGCACGGTGGTGAATGAGAATAGTTGTCTGTCACATAAACTATCCTCTCTGTATGTCTTATCTGTTACTGTAAGTTGCATATTTTGTGCGTCTGTTTCTCATCCTGTTTCATTAAATTTGGGCCCAACAGAAAGTGGAAGTTGTATATATATATTTATATATAATTTGCATACAGGTTTGTCTATATTTCTGTGCCTCGCAGACAAATATGTGCAAATGCACATGCATATGAAAGCAACTGCAATATCTTATAAAGCAAAGGCCTTACTTTACTCTTATCAAACATCAAACTGACTAATAAATGCTGCTTAATTACATGTGAACAGTTCAACAAAATGAAGGGAAAGTTTGCTTCTGACCTTTCAAAAAACAGTAGTGAAAGGCGGATGCGCTCAAAGGCGCCAGAGTTTGTGTTTGACATCCTAATAGCTTATTATCAAAGGACATAAATCAATCTAATGGCTCCTCTCAAGAAATCAATAGTGTCTGTTAATGTGTTATGTCCAAAACAGTCAAACTTTTCAGTAAGTGTTGAACTGAATTCACTAAACTTAGGCGATCGAAGGAAACATTAGTAAAAAATATAGACTAAAATATTCTTCAACCACTTTGATGCAACAGTGGAGATGACAGGAGACTGGTGAGAGATGCCTCCTCCTCTACAACACTCTGTACCGGCCTTTGCTCGTCGGCTGGTAGGAATTTTGTAATCTGATGAGCTCTTCTTTGATCTCTTTCTCTTTCTCTGTTTTGGCTTTCTGTACAGCCAGTTCATTTGCACTTTCAATAGCCAGGTAGATCGTGCATTCTTCTCTTATCACTTTCATAAAGTCGAGTATTCGCAGGGTTAGGGTTAGGTTTTTGGTCTCCGCAAATTGACACTTTCGCTGCTAAATGTTCCACTAAATTGACAAGCTCGTCACTAGCTTTGTCTCTGTGCCATTTATTAAGCAAACAGTCAGTGGGTATGAGAGTGTAGTGGCTGAAAACAGCTTCCTGCTTCTGCTGGAAACAAGGTTAGTGCAAGTGAGGAAACCAAAACCATAACACTGTGGGCCAGAAAATAAAAAAAAATGGGCTGAAAAAAACCCAAAATGCTCTGTGAATCTGAGGGAAACCACAGTGTCTGGTCATAAATCTTGGGTTTGTCACTATGAGTGAAAGACTAACGAGAGGAGTTCTTTCATGTTGGTGTGTGATTTGATCATAGCAGATTTCAGGTAACATTATACTTACACAGTTTATACAGGTTGCATATAATATTACCTGTAGTGTAATATTTGTCTTAAACTGGCTTTTCTACTTTGGTCCAGCTCAAAACAAAGCAGAGGTAGAGGCTTGACACTGAGCATGATCTGAGAGCAGCTCTTTCTACCGTCACCATGTCAAGAGTAAATCTCTTTAGCTTCCACAGATGCCTGTTAAGTGGAAACAGCGCATTTTGTGGGCCTTACTTATTTTGTGTGTACACACAGTTAAGACATTATTATAACATTAATTGTATCAGATTCAGCTGGCAGTTGTGAGGGTAATACTCAGTTCATACGTTGTATATGAGGTCAAAATAAATAATAAAAATATATTAAAATAGGTGGGATTTAATGGCCATCAGACAATGTGGGTCCTGAGGTGAGCCCTGTTGAGATCCACATATCATGTTTCAGCTTACAGCCTATTAAATGTATAGTATGTAAGAAATGAGTTGTAGTCAAAACAAACACTGGGCAGAACACCACCAGCGTACGGCTGCTAACTAGACCTGCTGTTAGCTTATTAGCTAGGTTAGCAGTGCAACTAGTGGTCCGGACTGGGAGCTTGAAGCACCATGGGAGTGAGGTTTGGACGGGGATCGCTGGTTCGCATGCTAAATTCAGTAGATATAAAACTGTTATTTCTTCACATTCTATAGATCACTTTAGTACATTTTTTGAATGTTTCAACATTTTTTTTTACATATTAGACTCCATTTCTAAACTAACATTAGCTATTGCTGTTCTCTGTTGGTCTCATTTTTCACTTCCCCTTTTAGTTTAAGACATGACATGTATGTCCTACATAGTAACATCATGGTTAACATAAAGAATAATGATGACATGACATCTGTACAAAGATGGAATAAAGAACACTACGGATACAAGATTATACACTGCAGCCCATGTTATTAATATCTATATATGGTGGCGGTTTCTGAACTCTGCCTGACATAGTGGGATAACCACAAATTTTGTAATACACAAGGTTTGTGGCTTAAAGGCTTAGATGATTCTTCCTGTGCTGAGTCACTGGTTGGGTCTGGCTCAGGTTTATTTTACTCTGACAGCCTGAGGAGCAGCTCAGTCTGACCGGGTCAGTCCTGCAGCGTCAGTCCAGTGACAGAGGTTCTTACTACACAGCAGTCACTCCGACCTGTCCATACGTCAGCTCAGTCAAACACAGCTGGAGGGCAGCACAGGGTTAACGTTACTGATGTGGCCCGTTTAAGCTAGAATTAAGAGTCTAAAAATTTCGCCTGCCACTATCAAATGTAGAAGTTGTGACCATGGTAACATCTGCCATATAAGAGGTTATATCGTATTTTTTCTACACCCGCCGCACATGATTTAAAAGTTATGTGTCCGACTGAAACAGAATGTAGAAGTTCATCATCTGAGGTGTTATCAAATGTCTGAACTTCCCTGTACCTTTGGTTTCTTCTTGAGTTTCTGTAACCTTTACACACAAACCCAGTCACACACACACACACACACACACACATTGTGCTCTCATTGATAGACTTACCAAGAGAAAGTAGCTCCTTCCCAGGCCCCATGTCAAAGGCAAACCAAATATTCTCACACAGCTGATGACTTAATCAGATCTTAATGTAAATCTGGTTGGTGTCCTGTAAGGGAAGGTTTAGATCCCGCCACAAAGTTCAAAGAAGGGTTTTGGTATTTTTCAGTCTTCAGTCAAGTCCAAGGTCCAGAAAATCCACAAAGTATGAAAAGAAAGAACAAAAAGTGAACAGTGAGGAAAGATAAATCCTTTCTGTAGACGGTAATTCTGTGTGGCAGGAAAAATAACAGTGAACCTTCACTAGCTTTCTTCCTCTCTCAGACTTTCAGTCTGAGCAGCCTGGCTCTCCTCGATTCCCCACCCCTCTCTCTCTCTCTCCACCCGTCTCTCTCTCCACCTCTCTCTCTCCACCTCTCTCTCTCTCTCCCTCTCTTTCTTTTCTCCCTCTTGTCTCTCTGTGTTTCGTGGTCTTTTCTTTCACTGTACAGTATCTTTGCATGTGAACACATTTCTCACAGGCACCGTATCACATTGCTTGCACAAACCCCCCTCTGTCTTTCACATTTCCCTTTACGCTCCAGTGGGCTCTATTTCAGGAGCTATTCACAACACTCATGAGAGACAGAAAAAGAGGGGGGGGAGAACGACGAGAGGGCAATGACTAACACTCAGTCTAAACAGCTGCTGCCGTACTTGAGATTTGCCAGTAAGTAATCTTATATCCGTTCCAATTCCTCCTGCCTCCTACTCTCCATCTCCTCCTACTTTTCCTCCGTTCCCCCCAAATGTTCAGCCCTTCACCCAGTTCCAGTGAAAGATCTTCTGCGTTTTCTCAACCCCCCGGACAGCAAGCAAACAGACTGCAGACGGACACAGGGTCACTGCTATTAAAGTGAAATTCTCTTCAAGAGCACAATGATGTGGTTCAGAGGAAACGGGGTAGTAACACAACACCATGAAAAGGAGCTCTATCATCTAAAGACACAAAGCTCTCAGCTCAAACAATCCACACACATGGAAATATATTTTATCTCAACGGATAAGATCTACGGTTTCATGGTGACTCAACGAGTAGACCAACAAACCATTCAAGGAAGCTTAATAGTAGTACTATAAAAAAAATATGTGAGGTAGCTTTGGTTAGCGTTTGGTTTCCTATGGTTTGGTGAGTGCGACAAAAACAAAACTCAACCACAGCAGCTTCAGCTTCGAGCATTACACCCCATCCCCCTCAGTCACTGGTGCTACATCGCTCCAGCACCAGTTTACACTGATAACACTGGCAGGTTTACCACATGAATTATTTAGTAACTTTTTCAACAAACACCTGCACAAAAACAGGCCTCTCGTTCTTCAACTGTCCATTTTGTCGGCTGAAATGACTTCATCAGCTGTGGCTGGCAGGCTGATTAAGCAAACGTTAGCTCCATGAGTGGGTTGAGTATACTGCTTCCTTTTTAATGTTATGACCTTTTTTAAATCACTAATCTTGTAGAGGAAAGGTACATATCCTGACCACAGATTTTACAATAATAGAACCTAGATAGGTTGGTGCCGCTCAGCTTTGCTTCCAAGGTACAAGGTAATTTATTCGTCATAATACAACACAGGCTTGTATATCAAAATGAAAGTTTGTCAACACCTTCATGCTACACAAATTACAGAGCATATATACAGTTTTTAATATACAAATATGCATAAACATGCAGTGCATCTTTTCAAGATCCTCCTTTGCAAGTCACCTCTTGCAGTATTGCAGCAAAAAATCCGTGGTTAACCTACTTTCTGAAGTGTTTTTTCATTTTCTGGAGGCGTTTCCTCATCATAAGTCATATGACGTTGATATATTGCGTTTTTTTTGTGTTCCTCAATGCATCTCTCATAGACTTTAATACAACTGTCACCACAGTCATGCCCCAAAGCAAGACTCAGTGACCTAATGACCCTTCCTTCTTTCTAAGGTCCCTTGTACGCAACCAGAAAGTAAACCCGGAAGCTAGAAAACATTTTTGACGTATGCGCTAGGTGAGCAATTCTCATTGGATTGAATAGGCGCCATCTTCACTTCTACTTTGCAGTTCCTCTTCTATTTATAAATCTATGATCCTGACCGGTCGATGGTTCACGTAGGCTCAAAGACATGCTGAGTAAAGAAGCAGCCTGAGTGGGAAACCAAAAGCAGTGCAGTAACTCTGCTAACCAACACTCTGCCACCCTGTCAGCTAAAAAAAACTACATTCCATTTTTAGCTCCTCTCAGTTACTCAAATGCAAAAAAAGTTGCAAACACTGGCTGATGTGGTTACTGTGGCAAGCTAGTAAATGTCAGATAACTGCTGGCAGTGACCTGTAATTCAGTAATTCACAGAAAATGAAGACTGACGATTATGAATGTTTTTAATTGCACTGAGCAGTAGAGTAAAGAAATGTTTAACATTTGCTGGACTTACTTAGAGGTAGGCCACCAACGACAGACTCGCAAGCTAACTAACTCCTAGCCAATTTTCCGATCGCATGTTTTTACTTTTCACATTGCGAAAGAAATGGTTTTGGAGATGAGGACTAACGTGATGCTAATGGCATGTCTACACAAATCAATCAATCCAGCATGATGTCACGTTTTGCCCGCGCTACTTGCGCGTAAACCTTCCCCGAAATGTATTTTTATGCAAATATTTTCCATTTTGTTCTAAAGCTTGACAGGCCAAGCCAACATTTGGTAAGCTGTGAGGGGTGTAGCAAACAGTCAGCTACATTTTGCTCTACTTCTGATGCAAGAAGACACAAAAACAAAAATGCAAAAACAGATTAGAAGGGGACTTTATCAGTGTCTTTGATAACTGAGAGGGAGTTAGTGGTGAGAATGGAGCATGAACACAGTTTATCTTCATATAGATTTAGAGTCGTCATGGTTACCGTGTAGCTTACAAAAACCCCTCTCCCACACATCTTTGACTTATGTCACACTCTGAAAGCGAGTGACCCTTAGATAGATAGTAGATTACACGTTATCTGCACATGTTGCAAGCTGTGGTGGTGACTAGGAAGCAACTGGTCAACACCTCTCTGTTGTTTATCCAAAACTGTTGCACAACCCACTGTAGCTGTTGCACAGAGCGTCAGCAATTTTCCACAACAAGCTGGTTTTGTATTCTCACCCTCACTCAGCTCGTTCTCAGTGAGAGAAAAGCTCGCTGATATGACCTCTTTTCCTCCCTTCAGTCTCTCATCGTCCCTCTCTGTCTTGGCTTTCTTAAGCATCATCTTGACTCTCTGACATTGTTTTTCATTGTATTCGCTCAAACCGAGGACCAGACACTCAGAGACAGATGAGCAGACGCGTGGAGACAGACAAACCAGCCACACATGTAGGCAGGAAGAGGATGAGAGAGAGTTCATGTCCCCCTCTGCATCTTTAGTAAACAAAAGACTAAATAAAAGCAGATGCATCTTGCTAACGATGCCATAGTGTGTGTGTGTGTGTGTGTGTGTGTGTGTGTGTGTGTGTGTGTTTGTGTGTAGGTGGGTCCTGTATCGATCTGTCATTGCTTGTTTACGTCCGCGTCTAAGCGAGTGACAAGCGACTGAAACTCCATCTGTAACTGTACCATTATACACTTCAGTGTTTCCATATGGAAACATCCAGTCAGTGTGTGTGTGTGAGTGTGTGCATGCGCTCGAGGTTGGCAGCCAGCAACCATTAATCCCACATGTATTTAATGGACGTCCGCCCATTGTGACCATCAGTCATCCAAAAGGAGAAACTGAATGGGAAAAATGTGATCTGTGAGAGGGGGAATGGTGTTTATACAAGACTAACAAGTAGCTCCGATCAGTCGACAGTTAGGAGAAAACTAAATATGTGATTAAGTGTCATTTTACAGTGTGCGATCAGTGTGCTAATCTAAACTCTCAACATCACACGTATGTAACATGTGTCATGCAGAGAAACATGACGTAACTGAAGGCTTCCCCCCCCACATCCTCCAACAAACTTTGTGTCCTCCTGACCCAAACTTTAAGAGCACCAGTCCATGTGGAGTCCTTAGATCAGATCATGACTCAAGATCACAGTTGCACTGTAATGCTTACAAATGCCAGATCATGAGATCTGTGTGCAGTCACATCGACCGGACGGGCGTGTAAACACTTGAACTTCTCTTTAACACTATTGAAGAGGAACTTTGTATGAAAGTGTTATTTTTTAACGGTCACTCCACCAATTTTACACATTCAATTTGTCTTTGTTAATATCAGATCATTGTCCACTAAAGCATTACTAATTAATGATTTGATTATCGAGTGTAATCTGGACATGACTGGCCTACGTGAAACTGGCTGGAACCAAATATCTTTCTGCCATTAAATGAAGCCTCCCCTCCTGAGTATAACTACGCCCATACTGCTCGGGCCTCTTAACAGGGTGGAGATGTTGCTCTAATCTACAACTTCCACCAGGATATTAAATTTACTTCATTTAAACCATCTTCATCAAGCAGTAACGGCCTCGTCCAGGAAACTGACGTTCACCTGGTGGTAAACTACAGACCTCCAGGGCCTTACTCCCAATTCTTAGAAGAATTTGGTGAATTGCAGATCTTGTCACTTGTTCAGATAATCTTAATTATTGGGGATTTCAATATGCACCTGAATAAGCCTTCTGACCCCCTAAGTAAAGCTTTTCTGACACTTCTTGATATTTCTGGCTTCATTCAGCTTGTTCATGAACCCACTCGTTCCAGTGGTAACCTCACCCATGGGTCAGATGTGTCAGCACTGAATGTCACTTCTGTCTCTTTTGCAGTGTGGGACCACTTTCTTATTACATTTGAAGCGTCATTAGCCTGTCCTTGTACTGGTGACACAGATGTTTTTACTTCTCGTCATATCAGCCCGGCAATCTTAGCGACACTCGGTGAAAAATTGCCTTGGGTCTTGTCTCCTTCGGCGACAGTGATGGAACCCGTTGAAAAGTTCACTATTGATGTAAACTCAGCACTTATGCCTCTCCTTGAGTGTGTGGCACCTGTCTCAACCAAGAGGATCAAAGAAATCTACTCTCTGGTTTACAGATGAAACCCGAGATCTCAGGCAGGCCTGCAGGGAAATAGAACACGCATGGCGAAAATAAAAATTGGAAGTTTTCTATCTTGCAGAAATATTAAAGTTGCATACAATTGAAATACTCAAGTGAAGTACTTAGTAAATGTACTCAGTAACATTCCATCCCTGGTGTAATAGATACGCCAGATACTCTGCATCTCCTTCTCCAGGACATCATCATTTCTAGCTTTCAGTTTTCAACTTTATGACGCGTGTTTCTTGTTTTATCTGGTTTCGATAGTTGACCAAAACTTGCAACATGGTACAACTTAAATCAAACTGTCTGAAGTCACGATGTATTCAGAGAGCAACCCATAGCCACTGAACTTAAAACACATACACTATAAAAATAGCTGGGTAGGGTTGCACTATAATAATGTTTGGGTTTTAATGATATACCTGTCAAATACAGAATATCATTCCTCAGCATTTCTGACCTGCATGGATGGTAAAACAGGCCATTATAGGCAGAAATCACACAGTGTGCGTGTCCAAAGCTGGTGCTAATGTGTCTGTGCATGCATGCGTCCGTGTGTGGGTGCATGCGCGCGCGTGTGTTTGTGTGTGTGTGTGTGTGTGTGTGTGTGTGTGGTCAGATCCGGCAGAGGTGTTTGTTTACTCTTCACACAAAAGCATTTGTGGTTTTGCTTTGTGAGAGAGTTAAACAAGGTCAACCGCAGGGAAGCAGAGGAAGTTGTAGATTTTATTAAAAAACCTCATAAACAATGACGTTCCTGAGCAATATTAACATCATGATTATACTGGATAGGTTTAATCTAGACGCTGCGCTCTGGTCTGAAACAGCTTGTTTTGTTTTCCTCAGCGGAGCCTGACAGATTAGGAGGAGGCGTTTGAAAGACACATGAATGTGCATGCTTTACCGTCAAAGAGAAAAGAATTTTAAATCATTTGTTTTTATGGGTCGCAACTCAGCCATGGGTCATGGGAGAGTTTGAATGGATTCCCAAGGGGTCGACCATTACTGAAATATTCATCGGCTGTTGTCAACTTCAAACAATCTCCCAGTAAAATATATTTCTTGCTATACCCCAGCTGGCCACACAAATTTGGTGCGACTTTTAAAAAACATTTTGTATTCGTTCTTCATGCTGTAGTCTTCAATAAAAAAGCAGAAGCCATTCGTACTTAGAAGTACTTCTTGTTTTATCACAGTAGTTTGGTGGAAAGTTTCTGTATAATGTTAAATGTGGAATATAACTTTATAATACTGACATGTGATTTAATGTCATCTGAGCCACTGACACACACACACACACACACATACACACACTCACTCACAGGATCTTTCCGTATGGAAACAGCAGAGTAAATGGATCATAATCACACAGTTGCAGTTGCTGTTTACATCCTGAGGCCCAGTCGAGTGCAGAGACAGACAAACACAAGCTTTGGAAAAGAGCCTTTCACTGGTTTTTCACCAACTTTGGGATCATATTATTTTATTTTCCACCAGAGGACAGTTAACATTACAGTACAGGCTGATGGCTCAAGAGATAAAACTTTGTCTGTTACGTTACTCGGCTGCCACATAATCTTTCCTCACCGTATCACACGCCTTTCCTTCACTTTTGCTCTTTTATGCACTATTTTCATATGAGCTTTATTTGACCTTTTGCATACTTATCAACTCCTAACTTACATCTTCATAGAAGAGTAAAGACACGTGTAACCACAAATAGTAGATTACAGATGTACAGCACGTTGAATTGCTAATAGTGAAACTGTATAATTGACTCAATATTACTCGTTTGTCCTCTTTCTAGATTACTGTAAATGGCCTCTTGTGAGCAAATAATAAGTCTGTTTTCATATGTCATTGTTATTGATAGTGGGTCGCAACCAAACCATTTGTTTAATGATTTATATCTCAATAATAACAATGACCATAATTGAAAAGAACATAAACCCACTTTAGTTGCTGGTCTACTGATGTTTTATCAACACAATTACAGAAAAATGTGTTTTAGAAAGCACATAAATGTGCACTTTGTAGTTTTGGAGATGAAATTCAAACTCAGAATTTTCATATTAACAATATTAATGAGGTAATAATACAAACTCAGAAATATGTAGTTTTTTTCTTTAACTGAATAAACAAGCTGTTCTCAGAGGAAAATGAGGTCCCCAGAACACTGTTTGAAGCTAGAAAGGTGGCAGGGTCCGCCAAATATAAACAAAGTACAACAGTATGAAGTTGTGTTGTCCTTTAAGATCAGTTTGTTTATTCATTTTATTCAGTCATGAACACAAAGAGAGTTTGTTGATTTAGTTTGTTTATGCATAAAAAATCAGTCCACGAAGATCTTTCTATCAGTTTTCTGTCTAAACTCTACAGAACCTGTATGTCGTAAAAGTAATAAAACATGTGATACACAGTACATGCTGTACCAAACTCGCTGTGTCTGTGGCTTTCGATCAGTCTGAGCGCCTCCCTCTCTCTTCTGCTTTTATACCGCATATTTTTAAGTGGTTTCCTTTGACGCCACAAACACCAATGACATACCGACGAGGTATACACACCCACACACACACATGCCCATATATACGATTGTGGTTGAAAATCTGAGAAATTCGCTTCAATCTGCCCCTGGCTTCAAAACATGTAAAAGTAACAGCTTTGTGCAAGGCATGAAGAGGAGCGAGGTAGTGGAAGTGTGTGTGCACTATGACCTACTCTGTGGTTTGAGTTTGAAGTGAAGAGGAAAAGGCCACGATCACAGGATGTACCGCCACTGGTTTGTATTTATGGTGCTCAGCAACAAGCAGCAGCAGCAGCAGCGTCTCTGCAGCCAGATGGCTGTTTTAATGTCAACCACTGCCGGGCTGTTATTATGTTTTATCCCCACCTACAGCCACCCTACCATTAAATCTGTCAGACAAATATAATCAGAAAAAAATGCTTTCAAAGGGATCACAATTAATTTACTAAACACATCAAAGTAAGACAAATGTGTTTTTCCGTGTTATTGCGTAGTATATGAAGTCAGTCTGTGATCAGTCCCTTCAGTCTAAATCTCAGAGGACTTTATTCTGAAAGGTGTTTACAGAGATTGTCACAGGACTACTGATAATGAATGTTAAGATTAAGGATAGAAACAGCCAAGCCACAGGGTGTACATCCTGGAACCACATTGTGATAATGGGATTCCACAAAACCTCTGTTAAATGCATTCACAGCCCTCTTCCCATTTGTTTGGCTGTTAAAACTACTAAAACACAACCCAGGCAGGAGCCAGTAGCTGTTGCCAGTGCTGCCTCTAGCCAGGTTGCGTTTGATGATGATGAAAAGGGTGTGAAAGTGTACATCTTTACAGCCAAGAACGGAAACAGTAGACATAGCAGAAGCGCAGATGCTCTCAGACTCGAGCTCTGATGGAAACTTTCAAGTTTTATAACACTTGTGTATATCTGCTTTACCAGGGTGTCAGTAATAGTCAACCTTTCGGCCTATAAAACCGACCCTTAAATTAACACTGCCACTAAAATAACTTACCGTGGAATTCACGGCAACAAACTTTGCAGCCATTGACAAGTAACTTACTGTAGAAGAAATCACAGTATTTCTGCTGTTTTTATTTCCAATAACAATCATGTAGATAAAATACAGTATTGCCATGTGCTGTATTTTTGGTTACAGTAATTGTGTTTACACTGTAACTGAAAATACTGTATTTTTTTAACAGCGCAGTCATTTAACTGATGCACATTTTCCATTACAATGCAGTGATTTCTACAGCAAATTGTTGGTTACTGTATGTTAACACAGTACATTGTTGGTTACTGTGATTTTCTACAGGACATATTCATCTACTGTGATTCTTCTCAGTAATGGCTTGATTAGTAACTTTTTGTTTGCTGTATTTTTTTAACTGAATACACAGTATTCTACTGTGATATAGTATACAGTAATTTACTGTGCGCAAACACAATAAATTACTTTTTCCAGTGAATCGATGCATGTAGTGATTTGATATTCTCTCCCCTTTTTGCTCTGTTTTTGGTCTCCACTATCTCCTGAAAATAATATTTGGCTCTTTCCCTGATGCTAGTTGCTAACTTTCTCTGTCTGCTATTTGGTGCTGAGCAGGGAGTAAACAGGTTCATGAGAGCTTTTTTACTGAAAACAGCTGCCTGTTCTTGGAAACAAGCTTGATGAAAGCGGTGAAAGTGAAACAAAAGACTACAGCAGTGGGCTGTAACATCAGAACAATGAGCTCGAGCACACAGAGTTGAGGTGAAATGCAATCGGGGGGATAATCATTTGGGGATTGGTTACTGCTAGCAAACCTCGTTGACACTACACATATTTGTTTTTTTCCCATTGTTGTTATGAAAATATTGATAGGTGCAGCTTTAAACTTTCAGTGAGGGATTTTTACATATAAACTAAGGTCTTTTACATTCAAGTCCTTGCCGACAACGTCACACAATGCTGATTAAGGCGTAAGTATCATCAGATAAATCTGTCTGTATTTCAAATCGGGTGTCTGTTGCGACCTTCCCTTCGGGAGAGATGCAGCCAGCAAAAATGGGTTTGCCAGAGCTAAAGGGGGAGCAAGTGTAGTGACGCAATAGGCCACAGACAGGAGTATGATGGAGCCTATGAAGTCATAAGCACATCTATAGTGTTTGTTTTATTGATGTCATTTCCAGAAGGAGGAGACAAAAGTTCCACACTGCTGGAAGATAAAATACAGCTTGTCCGATGTAATCCAAGTCTCCAAAAGCCCCCAGATCCCAGACTGATTTGAAAAGACATTATTTATTCCCTTTATGAAGCCGAAATCTTCACTGTAGCTACTAAGCTAAAAGAGTTAGCGTGCACCCCATTTTAAGTGGGTGCCTGAGATTGACTGCAGGTCGAGGGTGTAAATAACGTCTTTTCAAATCAGTTTGGGATCTCAAGGCTTCTGGGGACTTGGATTACACTGTATGGAGCCATTTTGTGTTTGTTTTTCAGTTGTTTCTTACATTTTAAAAACAAGTCCCCATCTGCTTCTGTTGTTTAGGAGAATGCTGCCACACTGTTTTGCTGTGAAGCTCCAGAAATGTTTGTGGACTGCGAAACTTCAACCGACTTTTCATCAGCATGGGGGTGAGTAGATAAAGACTGTATTCTCATTTTTGGGTGGACTGTTCCTTTAAGACTGATTGCTTGATTGCTGTGTCATATGTCAAGCCTGGGCTTTTAAGCACACTTCATATGTTACTCATCCACATGAGGGAGAAAGCAAGAAAAATAATCGTTTCATGGAACAATAAGCGACCCGTTCAGCCCTTCCTGACAGCAGTTAAACTCTATTTTCACTGACAGATCGCTGTATTTCCTCTTTCTGTGCTTGGGCTGATTTATATGAAATGATTTGTGAAGATCGACATCTGAGGCAAATTGTTGTGGCTTCCTGTTGCAGCAGTTATAAACAGGAACATTTCATTGACACAATGAGAGATCAGATTTAAGGCAGCGGGTGTTAATGTGCGCTCTGGTGTTCGACTCGGCTCCACAGCCAACACAATACAGGAACTCGCCTCCCTATCTCCCCATCAGCCTGCATGCCTTCCTATGTCCTGGAGAAGCTGTTGTTTCTACAAACCGCTGCCCCGAGTTAACCAGGTGGAAACCATAGCAACAGTCCTGACAGGCGCCCTCTTTCCACCTATCACTTCCTGGGGAAGCTCTCCCCTCATTGGTTCCTTCCTGAATGATCTGGCTCTCCCACATTATTAGTGCAGGAGATTTGTTGGTGGAATATAAGTGTGGAGGAAGATGAATATTTGGTGGTATTTTAGCTCTTTTGTGCGCCAATACAGCCACAGGACTGATTGGCTGCCATTTTTTTGTTTTTCACCTCTTAATGCTAACATAAGCAACGTGTGGTCCAGACTAGATGTAACACTGTTGTGTACCCCTACTGTAATATAAACCGATGTAGTGCTTCTGAAATTGTGACAAACTATCTGTGCGAGTGTGTGCGCACATCCTTTGGCGAGGATGTCATCTGGACTCCTATGAACCTCACTGTTTACATCAGACTCCATTAGAGACCATATGTCCATGTCTGGTTGATATGTATACAAAGGCAGGAGGGGATCAGATCTAATGAATTAGAGTTTCCTCTCCGTCACTGATACATTTTTCCCCTCTGTTCAACCTGAAAGACTCTATATCACTCTAAATTAAAAGAATACGTAGATTCCCCTGCTCTAATGCAGGCTGTATTTGCTCTCCGTCATCCTCCCTGCCTCGAGCTGTCTGTGAAGTGAGGGGGTGGAGTGAGGTGACAGGGGGCAGATGTTTCCTCCCCAGCTTTGAAGATGATTGTAAAGATGGAGGGAGGAACAGTCTAAAGGGTGAAGCCTATTTCTCTGTGGAGTTTTTTTTTTTTTTTTTTACGAGGGAGGCGAGCACGATCGCAAGCAGCAGATACAGGCTGCGTCCTGGCAGCAGCTTTGGAAATCGTAGCTCTGTTTCCAACCTCCTGCTGCAGCCACAAACCCTAAATGTCGAGCTAACACTTCATTTAGTCTAAACTGCTTTAGGTTTTCCCCTCAGTGAGCAATTTTGCAACATGTTTGTCTGATCAAACTGAACTTTGCCTGTTCAAAGAGGAGTTTACAGTTCATATTTACACAGAGCGCTGCAATGATCAGCCAAAAGCTTTTTTTTTTTTTTTTTTTTTTACATGTAGTCATTGGAAAAACAATCGCCTGACTGTGCGCTGCATCTGTCCCTCCAGTTGTTCAGGGTGTGAGGGCTCAAATTGCTCTTCTTTGGCCTGAAGGCAATGTGTGTGAGCCTTAAAGCTACACATTGCCACCATGTGGTTGAAGAAGTGACTCTGTGAAGTAATGCTCAGACTGCACACCAGTCGTATAAGCTACCACATGTAAAGGCATTCACACATTTTAAACATTAAGGGACTGCATGAAAATGAGTTTAGTGTGGAGGCAGGCTGAACGTCTTTTGAAAAAAGGCAAAAACCTCCCCTCTAATGTCTCAAACTAATATTGCAGTGTTACAACTTTAAACTGTAATATCTTCATGGAAAAAGTCGCCGATGTGCACATTAGAAATGGTGCACTGTTTGAAAAGATGCATTCAGGCTGCAGTAGCTAAAATGAGCCAAGTGTTGTCTGTTTCTCCGAACTGACGGAGTGGTGTGTTCCAGTAAATGAAGTGAACTCTCTGGACTGGATTATTCTGCCAAACAGACATGAATGACTGCCGACACCACGGACATGGAGTCTCGTTCCACACATGCACAGTGTGTCAGTGTACAGGAGGAAATCAAATCAGATCAAATCAGATCAGATCAGATCAAATCAAATCAAATCAAAATGTTGACAACTTTCCAGGAAGAAGAAAAAGAGCTGCTTTGCCAGTTATACTGTTACACTATACGGATGTCTTTACAAAGCCTCTTCAAATTCATCCCTATGAAAGCTGCTTAGTGGCACACAAAGCCAAAAAATCTCGATATCCCAGGTATGAAAACACCAGGATCTTCTGCCAACCGAGCCGACTAACTTCAGGTTTAGCACCCGGCTAACTTGAAAAGAGATAAAATGAGTTAATCGTGCAGCTCTTCTAGACTTTCCAAATGTTATTGGACTGGATGGCACAAATTCTGAAAGTGAAACGAGTCATTGTGATAAACAAAAAAATAATGATTCACTGTTTTACAGCTTGTTTCACAATGTAAGCTTACGGGAAAAAGTCTGTTTAGGCCACAGTGCATCACGTGACACGGTTTGGCAACTGCAAAAGTTGGCTTCAAAGCCTGGCGCTCCTCCGGGGGGATTGGTGTTGAGTAGCTGCTTATCTCTGCTTGAGGCTACATTAGCTGCTACTAGCATAACACATCCAAATCTCTGACTACACAGTAAGTGGTCAAGTTGCATTGTGGGTAATGTAGGCACCAGGTTTAGGCAAGGACTAAGAATGTGTGGAATAAAAAAGACAATATCTGGTTCTGCTCTGGTTCCTATCTTGATCTGACACTATTAAAAAAATAAAACACTGATAGACTGCAAATAGTAAAGTGCACCTTAACAAATACTGGTGCCAACAAACTCTTTATTTCTGAAACATTTTTTCTGATTAAACAATTGAAAGCTTTACTGAAAGGGACAGCTGACAAAATCCTTTGTCCTGTGAAACATTTTCAGGACAACATTTTAATTTTAATTAATGAACCTTTATTTAATTTAGTCTTTGTTGTTTTGACATTTAATGGCTTAATAAAAGCTTTTCTATTAGACAAGGTTTTGTTTGTTTTGTGCCGTCCTTTTGGTTTTTGGACCTCAGTGACATGAAGGGAGGAAGACAGGGTGCAGAGACATTCCAGCAGAACAAACTCCCACACACATACTGTAGGACATCGTTCCACACATAGTTTGAGAGAAAAGCTTTGTGAAGGCCGATATGAGACATGGGCAACAATAGCAACAGTATCAGTTTTTTATAAAAGTACAAAATTAACCGGATATTCACAATAAAACCAAAAGTTTGAACAGCATTGATATGTTTCACTTTGAAAATGCCAAAATATATGAATCTATTAAATATAATTTGGTCTGATTTCTCAGTATTAACTGTCTTGGTGGCTTCACACCAGGCCTGCAGGAGTTGTCAGTGCTGCATAGATGGTTTGTTGATCAGACACTGTGCGAGCACAGTGGATTAAGCTGTAAAAATGAGCAAAGGAGGAAAAGATTAGAGTAAAAGAAAGAGTAGAACGTCAGATCAGTTATCTTGATGGCCTCAACACAAAGACAAGCTCACCTTTTATGATGACTTTGGCCTGTGCCTCGCTGTGGCCGATGTGGTTGGTGGCCACACATTTGTAGGTTCCGCTGTCACTCAGTTTAACGTGGGGGATGAGCAGCTGTCCATCCCTCCCGGTCTGCGCTCCTGCAGGCAGGCTCGCCCTGCCCGCCCGGCTCCACTCGAACTGAATGGGATGAGAGCCGTGGGCGAGGCACTGCAGGCTCAGGGAGTCTCCGGGCTGGAGCCTCACCTGGTCAGGCAGGCAGGTGGCGTACGGAGGGCCTGCAGTGGAAGGTTATCACAGTTAACTAAAACTAAACTAAAAACTCAAACTAAAAACTTGACTTAAAGGTGCACTGTGTAGTTTTGGGGAAGACATTTTAATCAGAAGAGAAAGATCTTCATTGACTGATTTGACTGAATAAACAAACTGACCTTATAGGACAACACATTCATACTGTTTTACTTTGTTTATATTTGGCGTACCCTGCCAATTTCTAACTTCAAACAGTGTTCTGGGACCTTATTTTCCTCTGAGAACAGCTTGTTTATTCAGTTATGGAAAAGATAAATATTTCTGAGTTTGTATTAGTGCCTCATTAATATTGTAAATATAAACATTCTGAGTTTGCTACATACTGCCACTTTAAGAAGAAAATGAAAATTACCTGACACAATACTGTGTACTTACAAAACTAATTCAAACATTCACTAAAACAAAACTGAATTAAAAAACAAAAAAAACTAAAATCCAATAAAAATCCAAAGAGCAGTGTCAAAGAATCATCTGTGTTGTAGACTCACTCTCCACCTCCATCTGCAAGTACGCCTCGCTGTAGCCATGTATGTTGGTGGCGTTACAGATGTACTGTCCTGAATCCTGGCGCCCCACACTGGTCAGTGTCAAAACTCCATTGGCCACTGTGTGTTTCCATGGCAACGGGGCTCGGAGCTTGGACCAGGTGATGACAGGAGGAGGGGAGCCTGGAGGGGAGAAGAGAGGGGGATGACAAAGTGAAAAGTGAGAAGCGGGAGCAGAACTGAGACACACACACACACACACACACACACACACACACACACACACACACACACACACACACACACACACACATCTTACCGCTGGCCTGACACTCCATTGTGACAGTGCGTCCTTCCACCCCTGTTATTTCTGTGGCACCCACTGAAGCCACCGGTGCTCCCAGCCCCCCCTCAACAACGATCTCAACTTTGACCTCCGTCACCCCCTCGTTGTTTACACCCTGGCAAATATAAACTCCTGAGTCCTCTGGATGAATTGCAGGCCACTGAGAAAAGAGATGAAGATTAGGTTCTGTTTGGTATCAAACAAATCAAAGTATAACTTGTGCATGTGCTCATAATTCACCTGTATGGTGTTGACATCATTTGTGTCGCTGGTGACCAGCTGCAGGGTGGAGCCTTGACGTTTCCAGGTCAGCTTGGGGCGTGGCCTGCCTGTGGCGCGACACTCCACTGACACGGGGTCGCCCATCCTGACCCGCAGGGGCCCTGCTGGTGTCAGCCGCACTTTGGGAGCAACTGACAGATGCACGGATATGAAAGACAGATTACCTGATGTTTTGGCAACTGGAGGGCAGCAGAGACAAACTGTGAACACGTTTTTAAGTTGATTTGTTGAACTTGTTTCCAGTTGTGTTTGTGTCCAGTGTTCACCCTCTCTCAGCTCTGTTTTTGGTCTCCTGGGGGAAATATCTGACTCTTTAGCTGCTAAATGCTCCACAGTGTTCACCAGCTGGACACTAACTGTTTGTCAGTAAGTCTTTGGTGCTGAGCAGGCAATGTGCAGTGGGCTTTTAGAACAATTTTCTCTGTAACCAGCAGTTAACCAGTAAAGTTGTGGTCACGGCAGCTCAACCATGAGCTGAAACTCTATGTTAAGCCGAGGGGAGACGCAGATTCATGTGATGATTCTCTGTAGGTTCATCACTTATCATGTTAACATAGTCACACTGATCAATTTTTACTGTAAAAACACTTTTTGTGTCACACATGAATACCTGATGCGCACACACGGTGCGACTGCTTGTGAGTTTAAAGGTGGTAAAAAGTTTTTTGTTTTTTTGGCGCCAACATAAAACATGTTTCTACGAATGTTTGATTTTTAATAAAATAGGAGCCCAGATAAAATATTCTTCCAGTTTCTAACAGAATTGTGAAGACAAAAGCTCACATTTGACGTTGAGCACAACTGTGGCAGAGCCGCGGCCTGCAGAGCTGCCTGCCTTGCAGTGGTACTGGCCCTGGTTTGCAGGTCGGGCGCTAACAATCGTCAGCACAGAGCCACCGGGACCGAGCTTAGCATTGTCTGCAAGGTATAAGTAGAATTCAGACAAACTTCACAGACAGTGATATTGTGTGAATAATGCTTATGCGTATACGTTATTACTCCTGACCTGGTAATGCTTGGTTATTGGATCTCTTCCACTCAATGGGCCCGACTGGCTGTGCACCGCCGCTCAGTTGGCACCTGAAGCTGGCTGACTCCCCTTGGCGCACAGTGGCAGTCCGGGGCTCCACTGTGACGACAGCAGCCTGGCCAGCCACTGCACACAAAGACAGAACATGTAACAACACACACACATGCAAGAGCACGTACATGTCCAACGAAACTGTGAACCTTTAGACAGGACTGGGTGAAATACAGTGTCAACGAACAGCAGCCCCAAAGCAAACAGCCTGAGCAAACACGCAGGCTGGACAGAAGCGCTTCTGATGACAAAGCAAAAACTTCTCTCAAAGATGTTTCAAAGACATTGTGTCAAGAATATTAAAATCTCACTTTCATTAAAAAACTTTTATTACTATGTTAAAGGGTTGGATTATCCAAATAGGTAAACATGCAGATGGTTTTGGTTTGACTTGCACAGATTTTAAGATTTCTGTTATTGGTGATCTCAGCATTTAAAAAAATATATATTTAAAAATAAATCAGGCAAACATTATTTCACTAATTATTTTCACTGCTATGGGAGTCCAAAAATAATGGACTGTACATTTCTACAGAGGTCAGGCACGTTAAGAGAAGAATTGACAGACAATAATGTTATTCTCCATAAAGTAGATGAGATTTTTTACCTGAAGCTAACAGAGAGCACAAGATCAAAACCCCAGGTGATAAATCCATGATGAAGAGAGAACCGTCCCCCTTCTCCTCTGTGTACAATCTCTCTTTCACCGTGTCTGTCTCTCTCTTTTACTTGCAATCCCTTTCAACCTTTAACCCCTGGCTTACCAATTCCTCTATTCAAACACTGCACTAGTGCCAGTCATGTGCAAAGCATTTTACTAATATATTGTTATTTAGCGCTTTTCTTGAGTTAATAACCATTTGATTTCAAAATCCAAAATCATCTGATGTGCATGATTGATATCCGGGGACATTGACATGCTGCTAACTTAGCAGACGCTGTCGGACATGGTATAATCATGACAAGTGAGAAAGCAGGACTGTGGATTGTAATAATGTTGATTTGTTAAGTACAAACTCAGAATTTTAATAGTTAGGGGCAGGGTCCGCCACATATAGACAAAGTAAAACAGTATGAAACTGTGTTGTCTTTAAGATCAGTTTGTCTATTTAGTTTGTTTAGACATAAAAGAAAAATCAGTCAATGAAGATCTTTCTCTTCTGATAACAATTTTCTTGACCAAAACTACATCGTGTTCCTTTAATTAAAGTGTGTCAGACTGCGATACGTGTGGACATTGACTTCATCGCTTTAGTATTCAGAGGATTGTCCTGATTTCCAAGTAAATGATCTCACCCCAGTCAGACACTGACTGTGTCTGTATCGTATCGACCAGTGAGCAGGCAGATATGTGGCTGATCAAACAGAATTTCAAAGAAGTAAGGTTGTCCTTGTTTTTTGACACCAAATGTTAAGAAAGAATGCTTCAAAACATTTTTAAAAATATGTAGAGAACTCGACTGAAACACTAAGAAGAGCATGGTCGTAATTTCTCATCTCAGATTAGTTTGGATCGCTACTATCAAAACAAATACTGGCTATTACACTTTCTGTATGAACTCTGAACTATTCCTCATATTTTCACTGCAGGGAAGGACAAAGACATTTAAAAGGATACGTAGCAATTGACTTTAATGTTAGCAGAATAACAAAATGCAATAAAAAAGTCCATGTTAACAGGGTGCACAAGTCATGAAATCTGCTATTACAACACATGTCTGCATTATGTAACATTACAGGGGAGTGTCTTCTAAGATTGTAATTAATATTACATCATCATCCTATATACGAATCCTAATCACAATTTATTGTAATAATAACATTTGTGGCACTTTTTTTTTTCTTTTTTAACATTTTTGAATTCAGGGGCATTTAATCCGACTAAGCTATCACACTGTGTGGCACTCACTACATTATCAGATACTGCTGGACAGCTGTCGACCTCAGCAGCTTCTCCACTAGATAAATGACTAATAGAGCCTGTTCTCTGTTTATCAGGTTTCAGGATTTGTTGACATTCACTATTGAAGATTAACTAGAAAAAAAAGATTGAAAACAAGAGTTTGGGAGGGAAACATTCCTCTGTAAGAAAAGAAAGAAAAAAAAAAAGTTGATCAAAATATCCAGAAGCCTGTTAGATGCAGCGGCACTGCTCGACACTAGAGGGCACAGATGAAAAAAAAAAAACCCACACATGAATCCATCTAATATAATCAGAAACTGAACATAAATATTACAGCTGATTAAATAGTTCAAGTGTGCACATGGGCACATCCTGGGTGGAAGCCTCTTTGGTTTGGTTGCTTCAAAAGCATTTAGGAAACATAATTACTGTTAAAGCAATGTTGTTTTTACAATCATATAAATGGAAACAAACTCAAACTCAGATCTTGTCTGAAGCAACACCACAGGATGCAAAAATATAAAGAGTGACTACGTGTTTATTCATTTTTGGTCATTTCTGCCATTTAGATGTTGTCGTACTCTTTCGATGCATTTTCTCTGTGACAGCAGTTTTCTTAAAAAACAAAAAAAACAAAAACTAATGAGAATAAAGAAAGATTAAAATCTAAATGCTATCTTTTTTTGTTGTATTTTAATTCTTTAAAATAAAAATGATGGTTCAAGGACACATACAGGCCCTAAACCTTCATAGGTGATGCAGTACATGAAAAAAAGGCTTCTTTTCATCATTTATTTATCTTATTGAAAAGAAATAGAAGAAAAATGTGGAGAGTAATTATTTTTTGTGTCAACATATTTGTAAAGAGGAGGGATTAAAAAACATGTGGAAGGGATGTGGGAAAAGGATCACAAAGACAAACAAAAAAGATTTGGAAACGTGAAGAGTCTGGGCTTCAGTCTGAGTTGTATCAGTCTGAGGCGCAGAGTGGGGAGCAGGGAGGGAAGGTGGAGCATCAGCTGGAGGGGGCGTAGAGCTTGCCGCCTGGTACTTCACGTGTGGGGAGATAGGAGGAGGAAGCACCACTGTCCTGCCAGCCATCATCAACCTACAGAAACAGACATACAGACAGGGACAGGGTGTTAAATATACATCCACAGATTCACTGACTGTGTTATTAATATATCAGGTTGTGAAGGTCAGCGCATTAGAAGTTATTTGTCATATCCACTTTCGCAGCATTCTTGTTTTCTCAGGTGATCTGCTTGTTCACAAATAATATTATACTCAGAGTCTTTCACATCTTAAAATGGAAAAGAAACACCTTTCAACAGTATATTTATTTATGGCTAGCGTATTAGCAAGCTATTACCTCCTAACATTCTCACTGACAACAGAAAAACATGGACATCATGTTGAATGTGCTGTCTGTGTATCTGTGGTTTGTTCTGTATTTTGCAGATTTCAAAGTCTGTTATTTAAAACTTTGGTTCTTGACCCTGTCCTTAGCGCCAGCCTGTGAAATATGTTTAAAACTTCTGTGATGATTTTCTCATTTTTCTCCAGAACAATAACTGAAAACACCTGAATCAACAACTACACATGAAGGTGCACAGTCGATATCCATTTTCGCTTTTGGCAGAATTGGTGGTGTCCAGCTCAGCTTCTGATGTAGCGCAGTTTCTCTGAAGTTAACTACATCACTAGGGCCTACCACACCACGTGCCAACACAGAGAAAGGCTGTTACCATGGCTACTCAGTTTTAGAGTGTGTAACTATAGCAACAGCCCTGTCTACTCACATGGAGACCGTGACGAGGGGCAGGTCCTCCTCATCACCTCCCATCAGGAGTGTAACACGAGGCCGGGTATCCTCCTGTTGGCAGACAGGGACCTATGGTTCATACAGTCTGGGTGTATAAATATTATATGATGTTGATGACATGGAGTCAAAACAGAATTTGAAGAAATGTAAAGGTGCTTTATTTATCATTTTAGGCAATTTTCAATTGTTTTTAACTAAAATTCTTACATTTTCAGGAGCACCAAAAGAAACCGCTCAGAAACAGCTGACAGATGCACAACTCTGAAAGTGACTTCTAGATCTATTGAGTTCAAATTAAGTTCTATACAGAAAATCAAGTACAGGATAGATCCAGAATCTAAAAGACTGTTCGAAAACACTGACATAATTCATTAAGAGCACTTGTTTACCACATAAAACTATGGACAGATCTCCCTCACAGTGTTGCAAAGGTGACACATCCATCAGAGCAGAATCACAGAGACAGTTTGTCCTCTTGTTAAATGCTTTTTTGTCGACGCGCAACAGAAACAGCATGGAGGGATAGGTTAGCACAGCACTAAAATAAATGTGGGAATGCGAGACTAGTTTGGCAGTATGGCAGATTTTGGTATGGCCCCCCCGCCCCATCCCTACATCACCCAGCCCTAATTTGCACTCTTTTGTAGATTATACATTATAAAAGGCTTAAAAAAAACACACCCCTGATATGAACGAGGAATCAGCTGATTCTGCTGGGGCTTTATCTCAACACTGAAGTGCCATCTGAACAATGGAAATGCAGCAATCTCCATCTCATTCTCACTTTGTTCAATCTGTGAGGACATCCTACGAGCATTACATCTTATCATGTCTGACTGGCCTCAGGGAGCAGTAACATTTTGTTCATCGGGTCATATAAAGCTGGCACAGCTAAACTGAAAAGGAAGAGGACATGGGGGGAGGAGGTATAACTAAAGAAAATCACAGTGACTGAGAGAAAGGCCTATCTGCACTCGTCTGACTGCACCGATGAGTTGAGAAATAACCTCTCTCCATTGTTCGTGGGCCCTCTTTAAGAGAAAAGTATTTAAATTTAGGTGTATGCATTGGCAAGAGGAGATGACTCTCCAGCTTAGATTTCATACGTGTGCGTACCTGAGTTTGGCGTCGCTGGGGAGTTGGCTTGGCTCGCCTGGGAAGCCACACTGGCAGCTGACTTCCTGGTATACAGGTTAGCTTCATCCTGGAGCTTTGACATGTTCTTCTTGTACCGAATCCTCTTGTTTCCAAACCAGTTGGCCACCTGAGAGAGTATGAGGGACAAGAACAAGGTCAGCTAGCTTCATTATACTAAACCATGTTCAATAAAAAGAATGATTCATCTTTTTTTTTTGTCCCAGCGTATCTTTGCGTCCTGACCTGAGACACAGTGATGGAACACTTCTTAGCCAGCTCCTCCTTGGCCTCCTCACTGGGGTACGGGTTTGCCAGGTGGGCATAAAAATATTCATTCAAAATCTCCGCTGCCTGCTTGCTGAAGTTTCTTCGTTTCCGCCTGAAAGAGAAAGGCAAGTGCATCAATTAAGTGTCAGAAACAAACAGAAAATACTCTTCCTCACATCACTGCAAGTTCTAGGAGGAGACAGGAAGGTAAACCCACCTGGCGTCCAGGAACCTGGAGCGTAGGATCATGACAGCTTCACACGTGCTCTGCTTCAGCTGCATCTGGATAGTGCTGAACTTGCGATGGATGATTCCCACCATTCGCTCGATCTCTTTGGGTGAGACGGGTCGCGTACGGGACTGTTCCCTCAGCAGGTTCATCACGTGGTCTGTGAATTCGTTGCAAGCCTGTGTGGAGGAGGAGGGGTGAGGAGGTTGAGTATGGGGGGCGTCAAATCGCACAAAAAGCCAATTTCTACATAATGTTGCTTAAATTGGATAGCCTCACTGACACATTTAATCATAAACTATAAAAACTTTTTAAAAAGATTTTACAATACATGCCGTTTTCTCAAAACAAGTTTTCACTCATACTCTGAACGAGATATCTCCACTTCAGTCGCACTTACATACACCAAACCTTCCAGTTTTATTCCTATCTATATTCTTAAGGTTTCTGTTAAGGGGTTTGTTCATATATCATTCGTAGCCTTATTTATACATCTTATTCCCCAAATTATGGTGAAAATTAATTTTTGAAATAGCTGTTGTTTTCTGATTTATGGGTTGATGGAAAGAGAGGAAAACCTTCAACTCTAATATGTCAACAAAGTTAGACAGCAATTATAAACCTGGCTTTATTCAATTATCAGATTTCTGTCTGGAAATGTATGCAAATTAGTGCATATTTCATTAGATAATGCCCCATTGCACAAACATAGGGAAACATAACATAACATTTCAAACTAGTTAAACTTGTTATAATAAAATGCAGCTAATATCTATTAGTTAAAATGCTCTACTATATTTGTCTGTGTCCCCTCAAGTCCACTCTACACTTCTGCCCTAATTATTACATAAACATCTCTGTCATTATAATTATTATAACCATGTGTCTCAGTTGCCTTGCTGACAATTGTAACGCACTCTTCTCCTGTTATAAGTATCACACCTGTTCGTATTTCTCCAGCTCGGTGTGGTACATCTGTCGTATGTGAGCGAGCTTCTCTCTGTATTCAGTGTTTTGTAAGCTCTGATCATTGGGCGACCCTCCAGCTGCCACGGCAACTGCTGCCGCCGCTGCAGACCCCCCGCCCCTATCTGGACCCGTGACGCCCTCCGCTAGGAGCATGTTGTCCAGGCGCATGATCTGAGGGTCCGGACCGTCCTCTTCTTGGATGCCTCGGACGCTCAGGGCTGTGGAGAAGGATACAGACAAGTTAAAGACTTGTTGGCAAGGCAGGTGTTCAAAGCCAAGTCTTCCAGTCATAACAGACTTTTATTTACAGTAACATCCTGCTGACATACTCCGACAACACCTACTTCTGAACTCTCATTGGAAGCAGAAAAATACCTTTGTGTATCCTGCTTACATAATGTTCATTCAGAATTTTTGGCTCAGCCATGCGGAACAAGAAAAACAGGAAGCACACTGCAAACCCACAACTTAGACCGACGACATAATATCAGCAGATGTGTCAACACACACAACCTGCTGGCATTCAGTCAAACTTTGAAGCTGCTTCCAAACATCCAGCTGATCAGTACCTTGTTTCCGGTCGTCAACTTTAAACTGTTTTTTAATTATTTGATTGAATAAACGCTCCGCAGCCATCTGCAGCACAGACATAGTGATACTGTGAACCCAATCTGTGATGAAGAAATGAAAGAATCACAGAAACAAGGTGTTGTTTAACCTGAAGGGTGTTTGTTTTATTAGCGTTCTGCTTATTCAATATTTTTCGTTCGTCGTTTAAATGTTGACATTTTTCCCACAGTATACAGCACAATTTGTAACAAACTGTTTTGCAACAGCAACCCCTTCAAAGCCAGGAGGGAGCTCCAACTCACAACAGAACACCCGCAGCACACATACTGTACATTAAGAATCTTTGTTCCTTCCTACCATTCGTTTCATATTATTCAGTACAGTGTCCTGAAACAAAAGGCGGGAAAACTCTATTAGCATTAAAGGTGCAATATGTAAGAATTAGTTCATTAGTTACGTTCAAAAACTAATGTTGTCAACAGAATGTGAAGAGGTTTGAAGTGACGTCATTTCTACTGAAGGTAGCATGCTATACCACCTTGAGCTCACAGTCTGGATCACTAGCTGCACAGCTAAGTGAGCTAACAAGCGAACTAGCGCTTAGTCTGGTGATACGCTGCTCCCTATTTGGTTGGAGTACAAATTAAAATGGTGGCCAATTCTTACATATCCCACCTTTAAAATATCAAAAATTATTATCTGCATGGCACTTGAGAAATAAGAAACCATCGTTGGTGTGTTCGTGTGGATCTGTGTGTTTGAGGCAGTGAGATGATCGGGTCTGAATCTGTGTCAATACATTGAGCCAACTGTGGGAGAGAGAGAGAGGAGGCAGAGACCGCAACAAACATGTTGCTGTGGTAGTGATGCCAGCTCTCCTCTCCAAGCCCAAAGAAAGCCAGACACACACACACACACACGGAGCTGTTAATTAACGCCAGCTCTTAAGGAGCGACTAAAGACCCAGTGAAAAATGAAAGCTCATCTGAGAGGTTGTTAATTTGCACAGTTATGCAAATTAGTTGGCAATTACAAGGTAGTTCCAGAGATCGTCTCACATTCATAATCCCTCAACGAGGCTGATGACAGCCTCCGCATCTGGCTGACAGACACAAACACACACACACACACACACACACACACACACACACACACACACACACACACAAGCACTCAACGGTGATCGCCTCTAATTTTGGCAATCTATCAGACACACTAGCCATTTCCCAAACCATATTACAGTACAGTAAGTGACCTGCATTTGGGTTATGTAGTCCACTTAGTGCAATTAATTACTGTTAATGAGACAATTTGAGATTGTGATCGATATTGAAGATGTCCACAATCTACTTTTGAATCCGTGAATGTTAGAGATGCTGTCCTCTTACTTCCGTATCCAGGCGTCTTAATTTCTTTGACTAGCAGATCTGCAATGTCTGAAGAAACAATAAAGTGCTGCAGCCAACTAGATGGCTGTGCTGATTGGATAAATTACTTCACGTATTGTAAACAATGCCAGACGAGGAAGAGAACTTTCTTTAATGCAATATTGTGTTTTAATGCTGCAAATGGAGCAATTAGTCAGGTACTTCAAGGCTGGCTATAGTCCACAGGATATTTCAAAACTGAGATCAAGCTTACAATTTAGATCATGGATTGTAATTGCGATAAATAGCCCGTGATATTATTTTTTGGCCAGATCGCTTACCCCTAGTTGAGTGTACAAATACTAACACACACACTTACACACAGCACACAAGATAAATGAGCTGTAGTCCATGACTGTGGGACAGAGCGCTCTCACAGAGTAAATCCAGCTTGGCGAGGCCATGGGTGGCAAACTGTCCCCCACTGAGAATCTGATTGTAGTGAAGGCTGACAAAACTCAGGGGTCTGGAGATTATCAAGTGCCTGCCAATCCATGAAACACAGCCATTACTACCACCCCCTCCAGCTCATCCATCAATCTGTCCCTCCCTCGCTCACTCTCTCTTTCCCCCTCTATCTCTTTTCTTTTCTGTTTTCATTTCTTTTCCCATCTGTACCTCCCATGTTTATATATACAGAATGTGTCCTTTTGCCTCTCTTGTCTTTTGTTTTTTTCCCTTTGTCTCTGTCCTATTCTGAGCACTGTAATACTCCTGAAAACTCCCAGAAAATAGAGACGGTAAAAATAGAGTTGTCAGAAATGGCATGCAAAAATGAGTCAGGCTGGAGGGAAAAGAGAGCATGACAGCGACGTGGGCAGATGTATCCATAAGGGAGGGAAACCAGAAGACTGCGATTTTACAAACCACTGTTATGATACCGATTTTACACCACTCTGGCGAATACAGCCACTTCTCATCGAGAACATGTCTGATTGAAGTTGCAAATGGCACTAGCAAAGAGGCAAAGATGAAAATGAAAGAGAAACTGCACCAAATGGGTGAAATCATGGACACTTTCCCTGGTTACCCCTTTCTTTTTTTCTGTTTCAGACAATCAGAGTGGTTTCTCTGATCCACGGGTGTGCTGCAAATTCAACAGGCTTAATCGGCCAAAAAAACGCCAGCAAGCGGCAACTATTGCCAACAGCACGAGACACACCGCAAAAACTCAAGTCACGAACGCACACTGACTCCCCCAACATTGACGGATAATGTGTCAGGGCCCGACAGACGGGGCTAGAACAAGCTTTTCCTCCATTTTCTTGGATGCCTGGGTGACAGGTAACGAGTCCCACCCCATCTAACATATGATTGGTTACCTTAATAAAGAGCGACAGTGGCAAGACCATCACCTTTCTGAAAAAGAAAAAGAGATTTTCAACTAAAGCTCTCCGAGCATAAAGAAGTCAGTGTGCTCTGAGAAAAGATGCTTGGTGCAGCGCTTTCTCTCCAGGCAGCCGCATGCTGCCACATACACTGTCTCCTCGTTTTAGAACAACTGAAAAAAGGAAAAGGAGAAAAAAAAACTATATGGTCTCAAGGCCTTATCCTTCATAATCGTAACAATTAAGATAAGGGGAGAGAGAGAGGTAGCAGTCAATTATCCCGCTGTCACAGCAAAGCAGATCCCTGACTTGAAAGGCATTCAACACAGATCACAGCTGAGCATTTTTACAGAAAGGTGTCAGAATTATCTGATCAATCTTCTACCTTAACAAAATTCCCCTTATTGCTTCTATCAAAACTATATTCCCATTGAATATATTTTACATCTTCCCTCACTGCTGCCTCATCCTTTTCCGTTTGAGGCTGCTTCTGTGAATTCAGACTGCAGTTTTCCACTTAAAAATTAAATAAAGACGATTCCCTTCCAGTGGGGAGGGACTAAATGAGGACAACTAAGCCACATAAACCTGCTACTGTACAGTTTATCACTGCAATTCACAAGCAATTAACAGTTATCTCAGCTTTACATCATCCAAACTGCTGGCACACATTCCTGATGTAAATCACCCAGATTAGACGATGCTGTTGCTCCCATCCATGCACTTCCAAGTCATAAGTGTCGGTTTTTAAGTAAAAATCTCCGAGGAGGCCAGCCAAGGATACATTTTAGAAAAATGCCATCACAAACCGAAAGAGTGCGACACACTGAGCACAAGAGCAAGAGAGGGAGAAAGAGAGAAACTGCTGGTAGTCGTACTATTATATAATCCTCTTGGTTATACGTCTTTCTGTCTCCAGTCTCTCTGTCTCTGACATCATAAGGTTAACTGTCCAAAATAAATATCCAGTTGTATCCTTAAATACCCACATCCTTATATTTTCAATTTGACCTGAAATGATGAAGTTCAAAGTAATCTTTGGAAGCACCAAAGGAGTAAAAATGATTTCTTTTTTGCATGCAACCTTTTTCCTGGCTGACGTCAAGACCAGGAAGTAATCGGACAACTTACCTGTCCTTTCTTTGACCTCACACAGGACATTGAAGAGGGCTGGCTTCATTCTGTGGCAGTTTAAAGCGTGTTTCCTGTTTTGGAAAAAGAACAACAGAGACACAGACAGAGGTTGTGAATTACAAACCATTCTTTGGTAGACTTTATTTCCTACAGGCACTGACATCCATCAACAGTAGATTGTAGAGACACATAGCAAGTCAGTGCCGAACAGGCTGCGTTCAGACGATCAATCAGACCTGTTGAAACCTTTGACTGAAAACAGGCCGGAGCACATAGCTGTCTAATTTACCTGAACTTACTCACCTCAGTCAAGAGAAGAAGAAGAAAAAAGAGATCACACAGAAACAGTTTGAACAAGTCTGGAAACAAATCATCAATATTGCAATACATTATAATACTGTTTTCTACGATGCCATATTGATTCCTTCCTTTCGTGCAGACACTTATTATGACATTTGCTGTCCGTTTATAGCTGTTTTTGACTTTGTAGATACTGTGACATGTTTATGTTGTTTCAAAAATGTTTTTATCTCAACTTGCTGTAAAAGTCTGTATTACCAAAATATTACCACTATTACATCATAAAAGGAAGGAAAAAGGGATTGTGAAGCTCAAGAAGGGAGAAAGAGAGACATGTTGTTACACTGAAAATGTATCTAAACTATTTTGATGATCCTAAATGTGATATTTTTCTAGTTTATTAACTCCTCTATAACTGTAAACTGTAGATCATTCGGTTGAGGACAAAACAAGACATTTGAGGGCATCGTCTTGGCCTTTGTGCAACACTGATCGATATTTTTCTGGCATTTTATAAACCAAACAGCTAATGGATTAATCCAGAAAATTATCGGCTTCTTACTGTCATATTTCATTGTCTGTATATTTCCTCAGTAGATCTATGTTTTCTCTTATGTATGCCACTCTTCATCACCAATACAAACAAAGAAAGAAAGAGAATTCATCAACTTTGGCAACTGACTTGCCCGAAAAAGTAATATTAGATAAAATATAAATATATATAAATCATAAAATTATTATTTATCCATCTCTTCTTTATCCATTTTAGGGGTATACTTTCATTTTTACACAGATGGTGTGATGTATCATAGATCATTTGTTTTAAACGTGGTGTACTGCCAGTAAAATACTATTTTGAACAAACTACTGTGAGTATATTGTGCTGTGAGTTACAAGAGTTAGGCAACAGGGACTATCACAGGGTCAAATAGGGTGAAATCCCTTAGTCAAACTCCCAAATGGCTGTTAGACGCTCATAAAGATCTCCTCCTGTCAGTGTTAGCTCAGATTTGTATTAAGGCCTGTGGGGTGAGAGGTGGCGATGGACAGGGGGTGAAGGGTCGAAGAGTCCAGCAGTATGCGGGAGAAAGGGGGGCGTTAGTATCATGTATTACAGCATGTGATGTATCTGTGAGACCATGCAAGCTCGAGGGGATGCTGTGAAGATGATGTTTTCTCTAAACTCCTAAACATGTTCTGTCTTCTATAAGGGTCTGATCACGTGCCCCTGTTATTACCTGGCCTGGGCCTCATCCAGACTCTCATCTGTGATGGTCATGATCTGCTGGAGGATGTCACCAATGTCCTGCTGCGGCTGACCCAGGTTCTGGTGTTTCCGTAAGATGTCAGGATCGCACACATCCTCCTGAGACAGTCCAGTTAGTCCAATGTGACCCAACATCATGCGGGCCTGGTCCTCCATATAGATGGGAGGGGGAGGTCGTCAAAGGGAGGACTCTTTTTCAAAAGTTTCGGCAACTTTTGGAAAACCCGAGAGGCTGAAACGTCTTACAAATAAAAAAAAAAACAAAAACACACTCGGGTCTCAGAGCTGAAGCAGTCTGCTGGAGTGTCGTGGTCAGAACAAAGAGACAGAAGTGCAGCACTTATCTGAAGAAAACGAGAAAACGCGGATTACACAGGTTTCTACAAACTGAGGCTATTCTTTGGCACTGTTCACGAAAATATTAGCTTTTAGTAAGATACTGTTGTCTTATAGAGTAGCCTGCCGCGCATGCGCACATCCCCTCTCCCCCATGAAAAGACAAAACCAGGAGGCTCGGAGGGGGAGAAAAGCTTCAAAAGAAAACGAAAGGTGTTTGTTTGTATCCGAGCGGCCATACGTGCAAACAGCGGGGATGGAGAGTGGTCTTAATGTGAGCAACAAAACGCCAACAAATACCACAACTAGCTTGTTACACAGCTAACTCATTCCTGCTTTTCAGGGGGTGCTCGGCCCTTTCCCAAAGCGCAGCCTCAGCAAACGCCAATGAAATAATAAAAACCTCGTAGACCAGCGGCGTTAAATAATGCTGTGTGACCCGGGAGCCTCTGATGTCGCCGTCTCCACCAGCCCCCCTCCTTTTATACACGAGTAATAAAAAGTGTGAGCCGACGGGCTCGTCTCAAACACGGTGTAGAAGAGGTGTAACCGAGGAGCTTCATCTGTGGTTCCGTCCAAGCTAGGTTTGTACCATTGGTTGTTGCTGTTTTGTTTCCCTGCTGCTCCACTCCTCCCAGAAAAACACCACGGAGCAATGAAGTCCGCTATCAGGTTACACAGGATGAGAGGAGGCGACTTCCGCTCAAGCATTTCAAAGTAATACACCTCAACACGGATAACCGCATTAAAGGCGCCAGTTTAAAGTGTGACTGAGCCGAAATCAATGAACAAGTCAGGTTTTATATTCATGCACCGTCCGGTTTGACAAAGTTCTGCTTGAAGCGTAACGCCACCAATTTTACACATCAAAGTGTGTTTACAGGTCTTATTGAGTACGACTGCATATGTGAAGAAGAAGTATAAAGTCTTTTTGTTTGATCCAGAGGAGGCTGCATGTAATCTGATGAAAAAAGTGATGTCACTCAGTGGCTACATTGCATTGTGGGTAATGTATGTTCCATGTTTGGAAAAGCATGTCTAGCATTGCATTCCCATAACACTGTTGGACTCATGATGGATAGTTTAAAAACAAATGATCAAAATGGATACAGCAGAATCTGAGGTATACGCCTACAATTTAGCCACTGAGTGACATCACTGGAGGCAATTATTAATCAGATTACATGCATTTTCCTCTGGAGCCACAAAGGATTCATACAACCTTTTCACATATGTTGTAGCACTCTCCAAGGCCTGTAAACAAACTTCAAGTTACCCTTTAAGTACAAATTTGAGTCATTTGTATTTACTTAAATATTTCCAATTAAGGTGCAAGAGGCATTTCAGAGGCGCATATTGCAGTATTTTTTATTCATCTACGTTTGTCTGACAGCTTTAGTTGCTACTTCCTTTTCAGATTAAGATTTTTAAACACAAACTTTAACATCTACAGCAGTAATATGTGTTATATACATTAATCAAGAAGTAATATGAATCCAGAAACATCATATTTAATAGTTAAACATTGACAGGGGCCATTTTGTCTTTAAAATGAGTACTTTTACTTTTGATACTCTATGCACGGTATATTTGCTGATAATTCTATTCCTTAGGTAATGTTTTGAATGCTGGACATTAACCTGCAGTGGATTATTATTATAGTGTGGTATTAACACCTTTAAGTACTGGATAGGGAGGGTTAGAGTTACCTATTCCACTGTTTGGAACACGGTTACAAGACAGATAGTACCATCTTGAGGTACATTGTGAAACTACAGACAGAAACATTGTTTTTATTGCTCCATAGTAGTTTGTCCTTCTGAATGAGGCATCCATCCATCAATCGATTTAGATTGCTTTTCTTGTGCAGGCTTGCCCATTATAGACATCCTAGCATACATACGCACACAGGGTAAGCACTCTGGACAAGACACTCTGCTCTCACTCAGGCTGCCTGAACACACACTACCTTTGAATTGGGATATTTATATTGTATATTTGCTCTAATTCCTTAGCCTTCTCATCGTTACTGGTAATATGTTTATGTTAGAAAAATGCTATTATATTATATGCATCTGATAGAGGTGTGTGTTTCACAGACTTGTCCTAAAGGTAAACAAAGCAAAGTGATCTGAATACCCAGTGCCAAGCCACACAGAATAAGATGGCCGCTGAAATACAAAGAGCTGCAGTACTTTTAATTAGAAAAGCACTATTTGATGTTTGCTGTCCTTTGAAACAGTGAACCTACACAGAAAAGAAACAGCTGCTAAAGAAATGGCTGTAAAGTAAGATTTGAAGCCTCTTGGCAAATTAGTACTTTTATTTTGAAATCCCCATTGATGAGCTACCGGTTTTGTTCTGGCAGGTTTGACGCAGGTCTGCGGGCTCTGGGGAGCACTGCAGCTTGATTTGAAATCGGACTAATACTGAATGTGTGTGTGTGTGTGTGTGTGTGTGTGTGTGTGTGTGTGTGTGTGTGTGTGTGTGTGCGCGCGTGTGTGTGCGCTCTATTCCTACAAAGACTGCATTACTGATGCACAGTATTGACTCTATGGTGACCTCATTGTACTGTACAGCACTGGTAGACTCGCCCTATATGGTAGAAGATTAGCTGGCCTCTATTTGCCTCTAAATGGTTCACTTTGTGTTTTTAATTACAGCGGTGTAGTAACTATACTGGACACGTACTAAACCCATTTGAATCAACACCAGGGTTTGGACGTGTTTCCCCATAAATGCATCACGACTTTCTGCATGCTGGTGTCCCAACACATGGAGCTGGTGCCCTTCTTAGTTTCCTCTCCCCTGCCCCTCAGACAGCCTGAGTCCACCACTGCTGAGGAGTACTGTCTGTGATGAGATTATAGTCCTTCAAGGTGTTATGTTTTATCAATTTCAGCTTTAACCATCATTCAAACCTGTTTTAACAGCTGACAGTAATGATGGTATGTCAGCTTACGTTTGAAGATACAATTTTTTTAAAAATCTGAATATATTTGTACAATTAGTTCCCAAATTGCAATTGTATGTCAGCCTGATGCAGATCGGTATTTTATTTGTTGACGTAAAGATTGAATAAAGGATCTGTTGCTAAGAACTTTATAAAGGTGGCTGCAGAAACGTTAACTTCGTTCTTCGTAACTTCTTTTAAATATATTTCATTTAAATGTGTTCATCCCATTGGTTGAATATAACATTATCTAGCGGCCAAAGTGGACTCCTTATACTCACCACCTTTTTCTGAACTACTGCAGAACAGCTAAGTCATGGGAAAGCCCTGTGTATGTGTACATGTATGTGCATGAGTATGTGTATGTGTGGTGATAAAATAGTATTTTGTCAAATCAATTCAGTGTGTTTGAGGTGTAATGCTGCTGAGAAGTGTGGGGTTTTTTATGTCTGTACATGAGTGCAATGCATGTGTTTCTGCTCCCTTCACTCTAGGCAGGAGGCTGACTCGATGGAAAAGATGAATGAATCATAGTAGGAAGTGCCAGAGTCGCTGAACATGCTCTCTCACTCAGTCTATCACTCTCATATTTACTATCACTCACACACAGGCAGCTGCATGCTCCCCCAGCGAGCAGACACGCAGATGTGCAGGCATGCAGACACACACTGAAGCACTCACTGGCAATTTGCCTCCTCTCCCTCTTGCTTCAGTCTCAGCAGATTACAGCTGGCTCATCCTCATTAATTGGCCAATCAGCCAATAAAGCTAAATGCTCTCAATAAACACTGATTTCCATTTCCACAGAGATGGAACAGTCCACCCGCTCCAGCCTCCCCCCCTACAACCACCCCCTGTGGTCTGCTCTGCATGTTGCCATGCCAACAGGGACGTGAGCACCTCTGGAAGCTCCAATCAAGTGTCTCAGTTTCACACATGTACACATAACATTAAGGTGGATTAAGATGAGTGCCTGTGTCTGTGAGCGTAGCTAACAAAGGGCCTTATTCCAAACATCATATTGAACCGAATCCTGCAGATGGAGAGAGCCTGTGTGTGCAGCTGCCTCTGTGTTGAATGAGGAAAATAATAAACAAAGATTAAGAGTGATTTCTTTTTCTAGGTGATTGTTTTTTTTTGTTTTTTTAATGGGTTACTTACATTGTAGATAAACTTAAAACAGATGCAAACATCCCAGAAAACATTCACCATGGGAGGAGGAAGATCAGAGTCTTCAGATTTTGACCTCACTGCTGCTGCTTTAGAGATTATTATTTTATGTTTGCATGTTTACATTTAAAGAGCACATTCAGGGATACGTATGATTACACTATATTTTGTTTTCATTAACCAGGCATGAAAAGACAAAAACATATGGTGTCCTCAATGCTTATTGTGTTCCCTACCCTCTCTGAGGCACTCTGCTCTATGCCCATTGGTTCCTGCTAGAGATCTTTATATATATATATATATGAAAAAGGGACCAAAGTATTTGATTTCATTATGTAAAAGGGCAAAGTAGTTTCCTAAAACAGCCGAGCAAAGCTAAAACTATTCATTTAAGAGTAAATAGTGCATTTGTTCCCGATTTTGAACACATTTGCTTTCCTTAGTATTCATGGCAGCAGGACGGAGTATTGATTGAACTGCTCAGTGCTGCTAATGTTTATGGTAATGAAGGAATATGTCAGCCTGTGCACTGTTGTGGCTCATTGATGTGTTTTAAATTACACAACAATGGAGGACTGTGGCAGAGGAACAAACCACATCAGGTTTTGGCAACACATGCAGTGCTTCACTTGTTAGTGCGATCAATTTATTGTCGGCTTATATATAAATAAAATATAACATATCACTATCCTTTAAATCAGAAGTGTGTGTGTGTGTGTGTGTGTGTGTGTGTGCATGCCTAATTAGTTTTCCTTGCCAGACATCTCCTTCTTGCCCTTTTAAAACCCCATTTCTCCCATCTTATACCCTTTTCATTACCCTCCTGTCATGTTTAAATCACATCTCAAAGCATACTTGTATAGTATTGTAGGCTTTGTATTTAAGCCTGTTTGTATTCAATGGTTTTATCTTTTTTTATTTTGTTCTTATTCATTTTAAGGCCTGTATTTGTTTTTATTCAGGTTTTATTCATTTTTATCTTTGTTTTATTCAGTTTTCTTTTTATCATTGTTTTATTCAGGTCTTATTTATTTTTTATCATTGATTTATTCAGGTTTTGTTTTTATCATTGTTTTATTCAGGTTTTACTGATTTTTGCCACTGTGTTAGTGAACAAGCAAAGAAAACGAGCTACATCTTAATGTCTTCCATTGTTATTTTTAGTACATTATCTAACAAAAACACTTTTGTTAAAAATATCCAAATGGACTATTTGAAGAAGAAGAAGAAGAAGAAGAAGAAGAAGAAGAAGAAGAAGAAGAGGCCATGAGGTTGGTAAACAACTCAGTTCCTTCCTTCACTGTTGTAATGCCGCCATCTTGTGGTCAGAATCGAGTGAGCACTTAACTCTGACGTGTTGCCCCAGGGTTTGATGGGAGTTGGAGTCAGAATGGATTCAGCACTTCCTGCTTTGAGAAGGAAGACCAAGAAGTTTCGGCTTTTGACTAAGAAGCTGTTCGCCTGCCAAACCGTGTCCCCTCGAAGAGTCGGACGCGAACACATAGACAAAGTAAGTATGTATTTTACTTACATAAAAGTGTGTTCATGAAATAAAATGACATAAGCTTATTTTGAACAGGAAGCAGTGAAGTTTTTTCAATGGAACAGACTGACTATTGTCAGCTAAGCTCGGCTTGTCATAGAAGTACATGGAAAATGACTCATAACCAGTGTTTATTAATAGGTTTAATAATTCACTCTGGGTTTCTTTTAAATAACTCTGCAACACTACACGTGAATTTGTCCAGAAAGATAGAAGTTCGATAAAGTTTATGCCAGAGTTGCTGGTAAAGCAGTAAAACTGTCAAAGCTCGTCCAGTGTTTATTGAAGCGACCTGTATGTGTTTGGTAGTGAATGTCCACCCTGTTACAAAAATAGAGCCTACAAAACAACATGTTTTACGTATGTAAGTGAAGGTAAGTGTGTGAATAGATAAATCTCACATCTACCCTCACTCCAGATTTCACACTTTATTCAGTCGTTTCTGGCATTTGAACACGTTCATTAAAATATGTAAGTCATACTCTGATTTATTTTTTCTGAGTATTTTCGTGTGAAAACTGAGGACAATGGTCAGTTTCTGGGTATTTCATTATCAAGTCAAGTAAAACACCGTGTAACATAAAGCTTTTTGGCAAAGGCACAGTGTAGATGCTTCTTTATAGGAGCCACAAAAGCTTCAGGCCACGGCAACAGGTTTGACTAGAGGTATTTTAGGTCATATGATAACACGCCATGAGACAATATAAATGTGTCTGTCATCTGAGATGTTGCTGTACCTTTGATGCTGTTGATTTTTCTATGATTTCATCTTATCACTTTAGTGTTACACTTTGATTTGTAAGGATTTGTAACTATATGAACTGATTTAATACCACATCATTTATTATTATTATTGTTATTATTATTATTATTATTATTATTATTAGAAAGGAGACCCCGCTACTTTCCAGCAGCATCCTGTACACCTGTATGCAACTTAACAGATTTTTACTGCACAAGTGGCCAATATACACAAACAACAAGTGAATTGTGTAACTTCTTGATAATTCATAACATAACATCCATACAGGGTTAGAAGTATACAGCTGCTAAAGGGGCACTATGTAGTTTTGGAGACCAAATTCAAACAGATTTTTTTATATTAACAATTTTATGAGGTAATAATACAAACTCAGAAATATTTACTTTTCCATAACTGAATAAACAAGCTGTTCTCAGGGGAAAATAAGGTCCCAATAACACTGTTTGAAGCTAGAAAGGTGGCAGGGTCTGCCAAATATAAACAAAGTATAACAGTATGAAATGTGTTGTCCTTTAAGGTCAGTTTGTTTATTCAGTAATGAAAACAAAGAGATTTTGTTTATGTAGTTTGTTTGGCATAAAAAATCATTCAATGAAGATATTTCTCTTCTGATTCAAATTTGTTCCACAAAAAGACACAGCACTCCTTTAAATACAAAAAAATAACATGCATATTGTTTTACTAGCTGATATTAGATTCATTCTCTGTATCTGCCGATACACAAAGTTCAGCTATTGGTAAATCTCTATTGTCATGTATGTAATTTTTGGGCTCTGCCTGAAAAATATACTCTTGCCTGCTTATTTCAAATGAAGATGCCAGAAAAATGTATTATATTCCGACATGTAATATAAAATTATATCTATCATGATGGAGGATTTTCTCCATATTAACAGACACTTTTTTCTACCAAGACGGCGTACTTTAAAATGGAAATGCAAAGCTCCTCAGTATGAACTGCCACTTCACTGCTGTAGTTAGGGCTGAATTCCTGCACTAAATATTTCCTCTCTATAGAGATAACATGACTGTTTAGACTGAACAGGATCTTCTGTCCTTCACAATGTAGCTCAGGGATAACATGAATTCTTAGAATGAATGGGAGCCTGTTCACCTTTGTGCGTCAGACAGCAAGCTGGTTCTCACATTGCCAATAAGTTGCAGAGAAAGCACATTCATACACACAAGCACACACACATACACCAGAATGACAGATCATGAGAATGTCTGCTAACACAGTGTGTAATTTTTATAACAACCTCCTCTGGCAATGACAAGACTGATGGAAGATCTGAAGTCTGAATTCAACACTTATGTTGTCCTCCCTTCCAGACGCCATGAACCATCCTTGTTTACTTTTTTCTCTTCCCCAGATGTCTTTGATGGAGCGTGGGGGAGGCGCCCGGCCGATCACGGCAGTGGCGTGGACCTCCAACACCGGCACCTGCCCCAAAGATTTTAACCTGGTAGGAACAGGGATGAAATGTACACTCGTCCATAAACAAAAGTACATAGTTGCCATCGGAGTAGCAATGGACCTTTTCACGGCAGACATTTTGACTTGTCAAATGTGTGCATGAGCATCAGCTCACCAGAGCCCTGGAACAGTCTCATCTAAATGTGCTTTTCCTGTTATGACAGTCAAATTGTCTGGCGTGTACAGGGTCCATGCTAAACCTACAAAAAAATAGGAACCAGGTATTTCCATTTTTTACTCCAGAGTGACCACAAACAGTTTCCGTCTGTGTTAAAGTTGTGTGAGAGTATAATTAGAGCTGACAACCTTAAAGGCCCATGGTGGAGCCATAACCAATCTTTACTTGAAGTAAAGTCTTTAATTTAAAGACAGCTTACAGAGGGGCTACAGAAGGCGCAGCTGTGTTTGCAGTCACTCAAATGTTGTTGGAAATCTTAAGTAGGACAGATGTGTTTGGATGAGTTGGAAACTTGACCTTTAGAAACCGAGTGGTTGTTTAACAGTGATGTAAACTGTCTTCTCTAAAGATCTGGACACAAGAGGACGTTGTGTAGCCACTGAATTTAAGAGAGCCTGTTTCACTCGAGCACTATAATGAATAGCTTCATGACGGGCTAGTTAATGCTAATCCAAGTCACAATTGTACCCATTGGATCTGAATTCAAACTCAGTGTTTGACCCAGCTAACACTCAGCTTTCATCTTGACTTCAAGTGGACTGAACACATTTGGGGTTTTTTCTTGAGCACGGACTGTTTCTGATGAATAACTACACACTGAAGAACTGCACTGCACAGCCAGTCCTGTTCTGTTGGCCAGGATGAATTTGACTGCAGTACACGGGAGTAGTGCCTTGCTAAAGAGAAGATGATGAAGAATAGTTAAGTAAAGTGAAGTGTCACCAAAGAGACAAAAGCCCAACTTAACTTAAACCACCACGACTCGACTGGTTATATTACGTGTTTACTGTTATGTTTTTAATTTTTAATTTGATTTATTTGCATCCATGTCAGATGTAGAGATCGACCAAGATTATTTGTTTTTTTAAAACAACGATACAGATAATTTGTAAGCAGTGAGATCGATAATCAATATTTGGAACAGATAAACATTTGTGATTAAAATTAAAATCTCAGTGTCAAAATTTAGAATAACCGGTGATGGAATATAACTAAGAACACTTTACTCAAGTACAGTAGTAGTTTTAGTATTTCCATTTTCTGCTACTTCATACCTCCACTCCACTACATTTTGGAGGCACATATACTACTTTTTACTCCACTACATTTATTTAACTTGAATAAAATAACTTTAGTTACTCGTTACTTTGCAGATTCAGAGTATCCCGTGTTGATTGGCTATTACTCGTGATGTGTAACCGATCTGATAGTGTTGTGGGCAGGACATTGAGTGAGGCCACAGAGGGAGGCTGCATCAGAGCCAAAGCAGTGCAATGTTAAACAAGAATGGCACTCAGTAGAGCGCATACCTCCACCAAGACCCAACCGCCCCCTTTAATTCCATCAAGCCTATAATTAAATCCACTAGATCCAGATTTTTACTTGGATCCACATCAAATTGTGCTCACTCATAGATACCAGCCACGTAAATACACCTGCTGTTTTCCGTACATTGTTCCATGAGAAATTTGCAAAAATGTTAAAGGAAAAATACATGGATATGTCCCTTTATCAGATCCACACCAAAAGTTAATGGTGCCTTTTCTGGAGCGAGAAACATCCTCCATCCACTCAGTAGTTTTTGTGTAATCCTGCTGACAAACCAACAAACAGACAAGCTTCCTTGGTGGAGGTAATTCATTAATTCTATCGGCAATCTATAAAAGACATGTAAATGGAAACAGAATGTAGAATAAAGACAAACAGCTAATAAACAGTACAGACAATTTTTCAGATAATTTGGAAAAATGCTGAATATCGGATCTGATAATTGGCCAGGCAAATAATAGGTCTATCCCTTGTCATATGGGGTGTATCTAACAGTCGCCTTTTTCTTCTGCAGATCAGCATCACAGAAGACGGAGCAGCAGCGAACTTTACACGCAGCTTTGGGATGAAGTCTGGATATTACCTCTGTTACAGCAAGGTAACGGACAGAGATACAATACAGACAGATGATACATCATGTCTGTCCTTTGTTCTCTGCTCTTGTCCTTCCTGTCTTCCTGTCTTCCTTCTTCAAACTGTGTCTCTCTTTCTCTCCAGGACTTGGCAGGTGGTATGGTAGTGACAGACATTCAGCTCATTTCTGACAAGGAATCTATTCCCCATGGTTATTGCTATATAGCAGAGCACCTTGAAGCGAGTAAGTACATGCACACATGTACATTTTTGTCTTTATTGTCTTAAAGTTAAAATTGGATCCACACACATACTGTACACAGAGACAGGTGTGTATACACACAGCTGATATTTGATTCCCTCCTGATATTTGATGTCCTATTTACTCTCTGCTGATTTAAATGTTCAGTCTGATGGACATGATCTATATTTATGTGTGTGTTTGTGTTTTCAGGGGCCACTGTTTCGAAGAAGAAGCGTGTGTGTGTGCGTCTCGCCCCAGTGGGCAGTGTGGACACAGCTGTGTTGGATATTAAACTGACAGCCAAAAGCAAAATGATGTTGCAGCACCACACATACGTGGGGTCGGTGGCATTCACATATACAAATATTTCATTTGCATCTCTTTTATGAAGGCATTTCTTAAATCCCATAACATAGTGGTCTGTTTTCACATGATCACTTGCTTTCAACTGTGCATTCAGTACGTTGAATGGTAATTAAACAGTTGTTAATGTATTATTAAATGTGCCTTTTCCCCAGAGACATCCATGGCTACGTGCTGTGGTGCAGAAAGGGCTATTTCACAAGCCCCGTGCCTCAAGCCAAGCCCCGCAGTGTCAGTCTGGACTTCCGCGGACTCTCACTGGAGCAGCCCTCTGCTCCTCTGCCCCTCAGACCCAGGTACAGTACTTAGTAAATGTCTAATAGAGAGAAGTCCGAAAGTGCATTTTAATATTTTAATTGAATCATTTATTGGGGAACATGTCACGGCCTTTCTGGTACACAGATGTTTAAAGGGGCTTTATGTAAACATTTTACCACTTTTTTATTGGCCATATGTGAAAGGATTGTGAGGTGACGTGAAATGTGAGACCTTCCCCGTCTCCCTCAGTAGCCTGTACAAGTCTGATTGTGTAATGCTGATTCTCGAGTGCAGTGTCTCAGTGCCTCCCTCCACTCCGCTAACAGAAAAAAAAAACGTAGCTAATGTTGATTTAGAAATGGCGTCCACTTACATACATAAACAACATTTAGCATCATAAAAGGAAAAACGAAAGTAAGAATAAACTAAAGCAAACTGTACGATGAGATATTAAAGTAAAAGGACTTGTTTGCTTGTGGTGTTAATATTTATTAGGGCTGCATGATATAGTTATAGTAATTCATCATCAACTTAATCATTAAAAAAAAATCAATCACAATGATGACATTAGTTAGGGTTAGGTATTTCTGCAGCACTACAGTTCATTATAATCCTGTTTTGTCACACACTTTACCTTAATAAAACAGCTTCTTTCGATATGGATATTGCGCTTGGTCATATTGCGATTTTGGTAATATTTCCATTAATTGTGCAGCCCTAATATTTATATATTTGTCTCCATAGCAACCCTCCTCCTAGACTGCCACCAAACAAACTGAGTCAGAGACGCCACAGCCTCAACAAGGACAACTCGGATAAACCCGCTGACAGCAGTTTCCAGGGAATCACAGGTACTCGTAGTCTCTCCTCACACACAGGAAGCTTATTACTATTTGTCCCTGAGGGCAGCCCACTAAACTGTTACCTACCTTCACTCCCTGCAGCTCTAGATGGAGTTCCCTTTAGCCTCCACCCAAAGTTTGATATCCAGGCAAACAGCACGGTATGACATTTTCATCAATACTTAGTTATGGATTCAATTACAAATGAGTTGGGTTTTTTTGCCTCAGTTTATTTCTGGTCGTGTTACATCTGTTTCTCTTTGTCATCTTTCTCTCTTAGACTCTTCAACTGAACTCTCAGTTAAACAACATTCGCATTAAGTCTCTCCAAGACATTGAAAATGAGGTAGGGTCACATTTGACTCCCAACTCAGCCTTAAATTACAAACATAAACTTTTCTCAACAAAGAATAGACTCACTTTGTTTTTTGTTTTGTTTTTTCAGTATAACTACACTTTTGCTGTGGAGGAATCTGCCTCCAAGAGGACCAGACCATCAGTGCCAACAGGAGGCGCTCCATCAGATCAGTAATCTTTGACAAAGCAACACTATCAGACTTCTGCGTTTTAGCATGACATCTCACATCATGGTACAGAGGAAGGAGGATCATGCCGGTAATTGTAATGATTTGTCATTACGGGGTCATTTAAAGGGTCGTCTATCTGCACTACCCTTCTACACGAGACTAACAATCATACATCAAAGCTGTTTAGACAATTTGGCTGTTTGGTTGTCATGCCACACTATCATTCCTTTTATTTGTGTATCTTGTCAAGCCTGTACTGTAATACCATCTTAAAGCATTCCAAGTTTTTATTTGCCAAAGGAAAGGCCTGTTTGAATTCAATCATTCTTGTACTTAAATTGTCTTAACGTGTGTTTAAACTGTTCTCCTGTTGTAGGAAAACGGCCTTTAAAGATGTTACAGGGTTGAAGATAAATCTGTAGTGTGTCTGCTACTCATCTGCAGCATTAATCCCGCTGTCAACATGTGTTTAATGCTAAAATAATGCTTTATTATATCATGAAGATGCACTTGGCTTTAAAGATTTGTGCTACCTGCTCTGCTGTATGTTACTTGATATCCTTGAGTGCTGCGCATTTTTAATGATTTCAATGATAGGAATATGGATGAACGTTGCTGCAGATGTTATATTGAACTTACTACCATATAGAAATGTAAGATAAAGGGTATTTCTTGTGTGAGTAGCCGACCATCAGTTTTTAATTATTCCCAAAAAAATATGATGTCCTACTTATAGGTGATCGGAGGAAGGTTGTATATTTCTCTCTGTGTTAGTCGCACTCAAACAAGATATGTGGGCAAAAGCAGAGACAATCTGTTTTTTGTTTGTTTTTTAACTGTCAGAATAAGGGCCAACTATTTATCTTTGTCATTGTACAATATAAAGCTACGTTTTGTTGTTTTTATGGTCTGTATAGCGAACTTTTATTGCATGGAAAAATAAAAACCTAAGAAACACTACTTCAAGTGTGTTGGTTTGATATACACTATGTCCTTACAGAGCTACTCTACATTTAGGCACATTTGAGGAACTTGAAGACAATCACTGTAAACCGCAGCTTGTGTGTGTTAATTATGTTCGATAGATTAATGTGCAGAGAGCAAAGAAAAGAGGAACTATACAGTATTTGTAGCCTAACAGACATTTTCATCGTGGGGACGAACCTGAGCAGTTCAAAAACACTTCTTCACCTATTTAAGTGGATTGAGCATGTACGTAGTTTGTTTGCAATGTTTGTTTGTTTTTTTTTAACACATACATAATAGAAGATACAGGGAAATTAACAAGAAGGACAACAGCACATACATACAAACGAAAGAGGAAAAAATAATGCAATGCCTTTTATCAGTTATTGTATGCACATTGCCACATTGGAGTGAACAGCCAAACAGTAAACAATCAACATAACATATCCAGGATCCTTTTCATTCACTCTCTACTTCAATTGCGACATCATGCTGCTGATGTAGTGACAGACTTGCTTACTGTCTGTCCCTGCAGCACATTCACTCAGACATCTTGTCCTGCAGATTTCACACACTAGATTAAATCAATCTGATGTTCTGGATTTTTATGTATTGATTTATCTATGTAGGACTTTCTAGAAGCATAGGTACAAAGTTTGAACCAGATTTGTCATTTATCTCAATTGAGGGTAAACAACAAAAACTAATCATTTTATTTTCATTATATACAAAATGTAATGTATTTCATTCCAATCTCAGGTTATTATGCATCCACGTACAATAACTTTCCTCCAACAGTCCTGTGTGTTTACACCATGCAGGATCCCTCTCTTCCTGCTGTGGTGCATTACTGCCACCTGCTGTACTGTGCTGGACTGTTTATGTCGGATATGTTATGTATACATTGCCTGTTACATCATTTTCTCCCTGTTACGCAACATGTCCGGTGAAATCTTTCATAGTTTTTGTAAATTTTTATAAAAATAATCTGTAGATCCTCTGAGATGAAAAGGCTGCAAAATCAGGTTTTAATACATGTGTTGCCTTTAGGTCACTTTTACTTAAGTTTTAACCCTTTGGGCATGGAGTTGAATATGAATTTTTAACTATTTAAATGAGAATACTGTGTCCCAATCACCATGTGGCAGATCCCCACGACTGTCCACAGTTCCGCTGAAATATTGTCTTTGTATCTCTTTGTCATTTTGAGATATTACATGATAAATTCAAAATGGCAAGGGAAGACACGATGTAACAAGTAGCTTACCACTGGAATAGCTGTGAAGTCCTCTCATTCTCAGAACACTAGACAGGTAAAAAGGAAAAATAAGGTGTTAGTAGTACTTTGATGCAGATTGTACACAATAATTTCTTGTAGGCCACATTTTTTACTCAATATAGGCTGTATCTGTCTACTCAATGTTACAATATACACCAAAGGATATATTCTGCCTACTGTATTTAGATTAGTTTTATTTAAAATTATGATAAAATTTACACATACGCATAGTTTAATTAAATAGCAATATCAAATAGTCTTCAGATTTAATCCAAATATAGGACAATGTATCTTAATGTACAGAATATATCCTTTGGTGCATGAATTTCCGAATAACAGAAAAAAAGATGTACAAATCCTATTAAATCTTGTTCAAAGTAACCCTAACACCTTTTGTAGGTGAACAAATATTGTTTGTCTGAGAATAAAAGGATTTAACAGTTATCCCAGGATCACTTGTTATACCGTTGGTGCAGTGGATATCTATTTAACTCCTTCAAAATAACATTTATTGAAAAAATATATATTATTGATGATTTTTCACTTATTAAGAATTAAAAAACAAACACTGAAGAAAAAACACTTTGTGATTTAGCTTCATAATTCATGCCTGGAAGGATTAATGTGATTCAGTGGATCACACAGTATCAACACCTCTGCAGTTGAGGGTCCGTCTCCAGGTTGTTCCTCCTCGCTGGTAGTTGTGTCACCACCAGACATCAGCAGCTGTCCGGCGGTGTGAGGATGTGATCTGCAGCACTGCAGCTACACAGCGACTCTGCTGCTGCCGCTCTGTTTGTTCTGCTCTCCGGAAAACGGGCTCTGATTCCAACCAGCTGTTTCCCGCCTCACACAGATCAGCTGCACACACACACACACACGTAGTAGGCGGAGGCAGCAGACACACGCGCACGCACACACACAGACCCGTAGTAGGCGGAGGCAAGGAGCCACACACACACACATTGGAGGGAACCCCATCAGCTGTGGGAAGCAACACAGCCTCAACTTACTTTTATTTTTCTAACTCTGCTCCTCAGATCGCCCGATTTTGAAGCCGTATTTTCGGTATGCGTCACTGAGGAGTGCGGCGACGGCTCTGTGCTCAACAACGTGCGTAATTATATTTTAACAGGGACAGCGGTGGAGGAAGAAGGAACAGAAAACACGGACTACAGAAGGTGGCTCTGAAAGCATGGAATATTTCATGATGCCGACAGAGAAGATACCGTCCTTACAGCAGTTTAAGAAGACGGAGAAGGATGTTATCGGGGGTCTCTGCAGGTGTGTAGCTAGCTATTTTTTGTTGATACCAAACTGCTCGCACATATCATCCCTCGTGCGGCGGTATAGTGTGTGTATGTGTGTGTAATGCAGTGACTCCAGTTAGCATGCTAGGTGCTAGCCTCGCTGCGATGTCTTGGCAGCAGGAGCATGGTTGTGGAAATTAGCAGCTTGTTGGCCAGCTGCTGCCGCTGGCGACGAGGAAATATAGTCACATTTAACTTGTGTTATTACATTTTTCCAGGCCGAATGACATGTAACAACACACAGGGCATGTTTGCACCCATTCGGCTCAGAAATATGTAAATCAGCGAGATGAAATCGATACATTTGCGTCCAGTTGAACAGCAACCACGTGGTAGTTAACGTGTTCCCCGCCGCCTCGCTGCTACACACCAAACCACACGTTTATAACGATGTATTTTCTCACACACCTCACTGTTCTCAGCGGATCAACTGTATTTGAAGTTTATTTGTTGGTGTATGAAACATGGGGGCGTGAAATGAGGGTTCGGCTGCGCCACACGCCTGGTTAAATAATGCTCCGCGCAGCAGCCGTGGTCGTGTCGTGTGCTAACGCTAGCTTAGCTTGGCTAACCAGCTAGCTATCTCGTGCTCGTTCTCCCACTGTATTGTGTGCGCGCGGACTTGTTTTTACTCGGCTACTAGCTTGTTTAACCGAAACACGTCGTCATATAAGTTTAAGGGCGGACACAGATCAGCATCCGCGAGCAGCATATCAGTGAGTGAGTGCTAGCTTAGTGCTAACGGTAGAAAGCATTGTTCTCCATGATGCCAGGGGGCCTGCTGCTGCTGCTGCTGGCGGAGTCACATTTCACTGCTGCTACCGACCAGACTGTCGACGCGCCCTCAGGCGGCCATGTTGGAGCTCCGCAGCTCCTGGCAGCGTCAGCTGACAACAGCTGATCTCATCTCTAAACTTTAAGATCCCCGGCAGGTTTCACCTGTGTGGGTAAAGATGTGGTGGTTTTTCTGTACGGTTTCTGGTCTGATTGATATGTATAGATGTGTGTAGTATGGATACACTGTGTACTTAAGGTTGTTCTTGCTGGATGGGCTGAAGTTGATTTTTGACCTTTATAAAACTTAAAGGGGCACTGTGTAGTGTTGGAGTAGAAATTCAAACTCAGAGAATATTTCCAATGTTAATGAGGTGATAATACAAACTTAGAAATGTTTATCTTTTCCATAACTGAATAAACAAGCTGTTCTCAGAGGAAGACAAGGTCCCAGAACACTGTCTGAAGCTAGAAAAGGTGGCAGGGTCTGACTTTCTCCATGAATGTTTGTATAGATACATTTAACAATTATTATCAGAAATGGTTATTGTATCTAAAGAAGGCAGGGAATTAACAAAAACTTTGTGTGATCTTGGATCCTGTACATATGTATTTAATTACTTGTTTTTTGATGTACAATGTAGGGTACATTTACTCATCTATATCATCGCTGCTGAACAAGTGCTGTAATTGGGAGATACACTGTGGAAAGTTATTACTTGGTACTTGCTGGCTATGTAAACTGTTTCATCGTAAGGAGTTTAATCTGGTGATTAAGAGATATTAAACCACAAATTAAGGAGGGCTGCTTTTAAAGTAAAATAGGATAAAAACTTATTTTTATTTTTAATTTAATGACTGGTTGCTTATTTTATAGGAAGTTGTGTACATACATCATGAGGTAGTGAAGGTGTTTTATGATCTTTTAAATGTGTGTTTTATCAGCCTTTCTGCTTTTAGTTAAGATGACGTCACTGACTTGTAAACACACAGTCAGAAATCAAATCAGGCTCTTTAAATTTAGCGTTGAACATTAGAGTATGGCTGCACACCCACGCACTCATCTTTTGTTTATAGCCATGTGTGCTGTGTCCTTTATCTGACCTTTTCATTTTTGTAAACATCCCAGATCTGGTTCTCCAGGTTTGTCGTCTTCCTGGCACCGTGAGCATCTTTAGGTTTAATGGCTCATGTAATTCCCCCCCTGAGTAAATATGACATAGGTTTTTTCTACCATAATATCCAACCTCGTGGGGTGGAGGTGTGTGATAGGGCACTGAGTTCAGCCAAACTCTAAGACCTCCAGGCAGCTTGACTGAGGAATGTAGATAGATCGGGACTGCAACCTAGTAGAGATCGAGGTGAACGGTTTAAGGGGTCAGTTAGAGAAGAGACTCATAATTTTATCATTGCCGTTTACTCATTGACTTGGTAAAGAGTAGAAGATTTGTTTCATAGTTGTGTGTTGTTAGCTGATTGTGTAAATTAGATTTATTTTATTTCAACATGATGTCAAATTCTCTTTTAGCTGCATTGCTTGTGATGTATGTAGTTTGTAAGGAGAAACTTTGACCTAAAACCTGAGTAAGAAGTATTTTCAAATATGTGTCAGAGAGGAGCTTATACCTTCTCATTGGATACAGACGACAGAATAATGACCGTCTCTCCCCTTTGACCTTTCTTCCTCAGCCTGGCCAACATCCCCCTCAGTCCGGAGACAGCCCAGGACCAGGAGAGACGAATCCGCCGTGAGATTGCCAACAGCAACGAACGCCGGCGCATGCAGAGCATCAACGCAGGCTTCCAGTCCCTCAAAACACTCCTGCCCCACACGGACGGAGAGAAACTCAGCAAGGTGCGGAAAAGATGCCTTAGATTATGACGCATTATGGTCTTGATTTGAGTTTCCGTCACTGGCAGTTTTGTGAGAACGTTTTTGTGCACATGCTATTCTCGTACTCACTTTTCTTTCGGGTTCGTCACCAACAGGCGGCTATCCTGCAGCAGACAGCGGACTACATCTTCGCCTTGGAGCAGGAAAAGACGACGCTCCTGGCACAGAACAACCAGCTCAAACGCTTCATCCAGGTAGCAGCCTGTCCGATTGTATCTCATTATTATTGTGTGCAGCCTATCTTAAATAGCTCTTCATCACCTGACATTACCACCAAAACTTGTTCGAGTCCACTATGGTCCACTGAATGGTTTCCCATCATTTTTCAATCAAGCAGTGATGAGTGTATTGTGAAAGTTCTGTCAGGAGCAATTTTTAAAAAATCTTATAGAGATACAGTCTCTCAGAGGAAAACATTTCCCTGACTGGCTCGAGCTGGCCTCAACAAGAAGTCACTCTTGGTCAGATTGTGCCTCACTGGGCCATGACAGCATGTGACCTGTTATGTGGGGTTAGGTTTAAATGTGGTGCAGGGCGGTGTGATGTTGCATCTATCAGCAGATGATTAAACGTCTGTGCGAGGCTAGTGTGTTGAGGCTTCATGTTGACGTTGAGTTCTACCAGAAGCACATAAATGTCAAGTAGGACAGTTAAATATATTCGCGTTATGCACAGCTTATACACTACACTACAGTGCCGTCTCATTTGTTTACCATGCTGTTGTTTCACCCTGTGCTTCACTGTCTCACCACACCGGCCATTTCTTCAAGCAGCATGTTTTGTTTTTAAGTAAAGCGAAAACTGATTGTATACAAGCCGACTGGAGCACCCACACACTAAGTTTAAATATGTAAATATGCATGTTGTATGTTTTATATTTAACATGCGTGTCCTCCATGGCTATGCAGGAGTTTAGCGGCTCATCACCTAAGAGGAGGCGAGCAGAGGAGAAGGACGAAGGGATCGGCTCTCCAGACACACTGGAGGAGGAGAAAGTGGAGGAGCTGAGGAGGGAGATGTTAGAGCTGCGACAGCAACTGGACAAGGAGCGCTCGGCTCGTATGCAGATGGAGGAGCAGGTGAGACAGAAAGATGGGCCAGGGTAGCAGAGGTTCTCCAGGCTGTAAAATGGTCACAGTGGACATACACTACCAAAATACACAGAGCAAGTTCTGTTTTACCAGCTATTTTGGTATCAGTCACCTTAACAAGGAGGCAGCTGGCGGTGTTGACAGATGTACCAGTAACCCAGCTAATTGCTGATAAGCTCACATCCTGGATCTACCTGAACAGCAGGTTAGGACAAAGGAGACTTGACAGGAGGTGAAAGGACAAACAGAAACTTAAACAGGAAGTGAAAGAGGAAAGTAAACAGTGGGAGAGCTGCAGGGTTGAGATGTTTCCAAAGTTTGAATTAATGAGTTTTAGTAGAGCACAATACATTTGCTGTGTTTTGAGCTGCCCTTAAATGAATGCTGAAGTGGTTCTTAATGTAATAACACATGTACTCTGTGTGTGTTTGTGTGCAGGTGCGATCTCTTGACACCCAGATGAGCCCCGAGCGTCTGAAGGTGATCACCCAGCAGGTGGAGGAGGAGCAGGCGATCCTCCAGAGCCAGACACTGTTACGGCTGCAGCAGATCCACGCCGCTGACAGACAAACACACAGTCCACAGGTCAGAAACATACACACACATTCAAACTAAACAGTAGGCATCTCTGTTTACACTACGGTTTGATCAATGGCTGCTGAACGTGTTCTGGCCCTTTTAAATCACTGGCCTCATCAGTAGCAGTTGTGTGAACACAAACAGTCTCTGATGTAAAATTAAAATATATTAATGTTGTTTATATTTTTCTCTTTGGTCCAGGTGCTGGCTCCACCCACTCCCCCCGCCCCAACCCACCACCCCACGGTCATCGTCCCAGCCCCAACACTAACTCAGCACCCCCCCCATCACGTCACCGTGGTGACCATGAGCCCGTCTGTCCACACCAGCACCGTGTCAACATCCAGACAGAACCTGGACACTATTGTGCAGGTGAGTGTTAATGAAGTCAGCTTTTGTAAAAAGAATTTTTTTTAAACATATTTAGTCAACTTTTAGTCTCATTAGGTTTTTTTTTGTTTTGTTTTGTTTTTTTAAGTCAAGGTTAAGTCGACTCAAATGACCTTTTGTGATTGGACATCACTTCCCCGCTCTATATGCAAATATACAGCTACATCACTGGAGCAAACTGATGCATGTTTTACCCAAAGAAAGAAATATATTCATGTATAACATTTGCCAAATTAACAAGAAGGCCCACATTGTTAAGAATGTGTTGTAGACAGCATTACACAATGACCCTAATGCAAAGGGTCTCAAAATTGAGCTTTTTTTAAAGGGAGTCTGGGGACATTCTCCACAGGTGTCAAAGAAATAGCCTTTATCAGCTACTGTTTACTGTATTTGTAAAAGCTGACATGCTTACCATCAATATTTTACATTCTTTAATAAATTTGATGTAAATGGTGAAATCCATTGAAACGACACTCAGGCATGAAAACAGACAGGCTGGATCAGCGATTCTGCAACACAAAAAAGTGATTTGAAAGCTCAGGAGGGAGCGCGATAACAAATATGAACAAGGCCATTTCAAGTTTTCTTCAAAATTAATTTAAGTGTAGGTCAGAGTTTGTTTTACTTAGTATAGAGAGCCATTGTTGATCAAGCTCCCAGCCTACTTTCATAGTCTGCAGTTATCATTTAATTGTGAAAATGTTTTCACCGTAGAATTGTTCTAGTGAACTGAATACTTGCTGCAGCCTTCAATGTGTTTTCCCCCCTTTTCTTTCAGGCAATCCAGCACATCGAGCGCACTCAGGAGAGGAGAGCGAGTGCCGAGGAGGAGCAAAGGCGAGCGGTCATCGTTAGCCCTGCGCACGTCGCCATGGACACCGCCTGCTCAGACACAGACACCGACACAGAGGGGGAGGACTGCTCGATGAACTGATCCACCCCATGAACTCACAAACACACACAAACACTTCAAATACCTACTCACTGTAAGATTCCCTCCAGGAGCTTGACTACTTAAAATAATCTTTCTTCGACATTATGAAAAATTTTAAATCCAGTGGTTAAGCTCTGTATCAGTCATGTACTGTAAAATTGAAAACATAGGATGGTCAGCGTGCAGAGGAGGTCCTGTGGGGTTTGTCAGAGCCGGTCTGTGGCTACTTTAAACCTGGAGGGTCTCCTCGTGTAAACAGCTATCAGCATCCGTCCGTCCTTCATGTGTGTTTATGTGTGCTACATACAGTCGCAGTATCACAGCTAACTGTCGTCACTGGCGCACTGACAGTATTATTTGTGCCACAAATTGATAGTGAGTACAATGGAGAGTTGAATGTAACAACACAATAAGCAAGCAGCTCTTGATTCTTTAAGGGATGTCGAGCAGCAGCTGTTTCTTCCCCAGTCTTAATATGTTTATTTTTTCTTTGTTTCCTGGTTGGTCACATGATATCGTAGTGCCAGTGGCCACAAAACTCAACCTAAACTACAACAGAAGGCATTTCTAAATTTTAAAAAGTTTGGGAAAAATTTAAACCTAATCGCAAAGCTAATTGGAGGCTAAATGTCGAAATGAAATTATATCTGATTTACTTGAAAAAACATACGTTGTGTTTTTGATATCTAAATAAGCCCTTAAAAATAAGCTGATGAACAATTTACATTGATCGTCTTTTGGTTATTATTGTTTTTCATTGTTTTGTTAACTTTTTTTTTCCTTGTCAGGGTTACTGAATGTTGAAAGTGAAGATTTTGTTATATTGAGATTAACAACTTAAAATTGGAGGTTTGTCAGGTTTTCATGAGGAACCGGAAGCCTTGCGGGGAATTTTTGCTAAAGTTTGATTTCAACCAAATTAAACTAACTAACTTTTAAAAAAGTGTTTTTAAAAGTAGAAACAACACGTTGCTTAATTTCCAGAACTCAGACAGATTTTCATTTTCAATCTCGGACAATTTGACTGGATCAAACTGAGTGAATTAATGGAACATTTGGCCGGTTTGATAATCTGAAACAGATTTGTATGATTCAAGCGCTCTGTTTGTATGAAGGCTTCCGGTTTTCCTCCAAAGACTTCCAGTCTATCTTCTGGTCTTGGTTTGTTGATTTCAGTGACTATGCACTAGAGTTTTTGGTATTTATGCAATTCCATCTTCAGTACATTTGTCGGTGTCATTTATACATGAGGTGAAGTTATCTATGCACCGTCGATAGGTGTGTACATGGCACCTACAGGATATGTATGAAACAAAGAATGTAGTCTCTACTTGTGGTGCTCTTTGTCAACAAGGTGCTCTGCTGACCAGCAGTGAGCTGAGGCACAAACCTTTTGTGTAACTTCACACTTGTTTATTACACGTGTGTGAATTTTTCTGGGAAATGATACGCGTCATTTCCACATCTTGGAATTGCTTAGAGGGCAGTGGAGCAGGGAGGTCTGATCACAAATGACAGCACATTTTGTGTTGACTCATTGTGATATTTACTCACATAAATAGAAAAACCCTTCAAAACACTGATATCATACTGATGTCAACAATAACCTACAACATAAGAATAACAGATGACAGGATAGTAAATGTATATTGAAAAACAAAATTTTCAAAACGGAGGAGAAAGTAGATAACATGACTATACTAATAATAACATTCACTCACCAGCTTCCCCGAAAAAAAATCATTTTGGAAAAGAAACACAAGAGCAGCAGCTTTATTGGAAATCTTAGCCCGTACTTACAGTTCGATGTATGTTTTCGGTGCATCAGATGCCTCACAGAGTGCTGAACTCTAATGAAGAGCACTGAACTACAGATGTCTCCCCAAAATGCACCGAGTCTGTCCACCTCATGTTTCATTGCTTATATTCGTGTCGGGAATTTGACTGGAAATCCCTGCTTCGAGCCTCCCTCCTGTCATACTCAATTTGATACGCTGACTTGATGCTGTAAACATTCCTTTTATTTGGATTTGTATCTGTCTTTTGATCTCTCATATGTTCTGTTGCCAATTGAACGCATGTTAATAATTGCTGTTTTCTAAAGCGGGCTTTTGTTTTGAAAGTTTGTTTCTTTTTTTTTAACGCTGGTTTCCTCTTTTTTTTCCATTAACACATGACTGATGGGTTCAGTGTGAAACTGTCTTGTGTGAGATGAGTGGACACTATTTCACTTACTGACATCAATTTTATATCTGGTTAGACTAGTATTTTCATGCCAAACGTGTGTGGGGGGGGTTCTCATATTGTTTGTGAAACTTTGTTGAAGGGTTCAGTGTTTGGCTGACGGATGGTAAAGCACAGCTTGAATCTAGGCTGAGGTTTGTTATCGGTCGGCCGAACACTTGCTCCCCAAATGTTTCTGTACATTGTGTTGCAGCACTGCTGTCTTTTGGTGGAATTTGAGATATTTGATATGAAGCACTTGCTGTTCTGTACTGCCTGAATCAATGATGAGGAAGATATTTTTTTGCCATTTATTTTTTGTAAACTCTTTGCTGTGACTCAGCAGCTGTTTATTATGTTCTGCTCTTCTGTCTTTTCATCTGTCTTTCTCGTCCTGTTTTCCATTTTTTGGTGACAAGCATTTTTTTATATTTTTGTGATTTATTTTTTTGTTTGTTTGTTTTGTTTTCCATCAGTCCAGGTCGATGAGAAGCTGTTATATTTTGTTTATAAAAACTTGGGTAAACAGGCCTTTGTAAAGATGAAAAAAAATAAAATTTGTACTTTTTTTATTACACCCCTCTGCCTCATGGTTTACTTTAATTATATATGGTGTGAAGTTTCTTTGTCCACCAGGTGGTGACGTGGAGCGACTCCTCATTCAGCAGCCAAGGGTTGACAGCTCTGATAAATACAGGTGGCTCACAGGTGTCATTTTAATCAGTTGCTACAGATCTCCAGCTGTGACAAATTACTTTTTATCATACAAACATTGGTCTGGAAAGTAATGAATACACTACTGGATGGTATTGATAATTAGAGGTTAAAAGGTGCACAGATGAGCGCTTTAAAATCTCAACTTTTATACAATCGGTACAAAGACTGAAAAACGTTTTGAATCTGAGGTGTTTCAAGGCTGGTAATATACTGATATCAGAATCAAGCTTGAGAAATGCTTAATTCTCAGCATAATCTGGTGTTTCAACTACACAGGCACTGATGTAAGCAAAATGTTTTTTTTATTCAAAATGAAACAATCCCATTGTCAAATTTAAAGACTGATAAACGATCAAAGTTAAAGGGGCACTGTGTAGTTTTGGGGAAGAAATCCAAACAATATTTACAAAATCAATGAGGTGATGATACAAATTTGGAAATATTCATATTTTCCATAACTGAATAAACAAGCTGTTCTCAGAGGAAAATAAGGTCCCAGAACACTGTTTGAAGCTAGAAAGGTGGCAGGGTCCGCCAGATATAAACAAAGTAAAACAGAATGAAATTGCTGTTTATTCCTTTAACGTCAGTTTGTTTACTCAGTTTATTCAGTCATGAAAACAAAGACAGTTTGTTTATGTAGTTTGTTTAGGCATAAAAACTTCTTCCCCAAAACTACATATTGCACCTTTAATTTGAACATCTGGTAAGATAAAATGACAATATACATCGATTGCTCTGCGTATAGAGAAATTCAGTAAACTTTATTTTTTGCAATTGTATTTATAGTTACAAGTTGGAGGAGATAGTAAAGGCATTGAGAGTCTGGAAATGTTTTGTTAAGGTCCCTTGAAAGTGCTTGAAAGGTGCTTGAATGTTACTATTATAAAGCTGTACGAACCCTGTAATGAACGCACTGATGGGTGGTATTGATCATCAGAAGTTAAAAGTTGCACAGATGAGTGCCTTTAAAACCTACAGCATGATCTAGCAGTTTCTTCCTGCTTCTCTCTGCTGTTCAGCTCTCCTGATTGGGCCAGGCAGCTGCTCTCTGACACACAATGGCTGATATGGTCGCAGTTGCTGAGCGCCACGTCCACTGGCATGCCCTCTGACCTTCAGCCGGAGCAGTATATATAGCCGGGGAAGATGAGGGGAATGCCCCTGGCAGCCAAAATGAAGTCTGTGCTGTCTGTGTGCTGCGTGCTGTCTCTGCTGACCCTGTCTGCTGCAGGTAAGGTGGAGGGCGATGGGGTTTGTGGGAAATAATATCAGGTCGTTTTGCTGTTGGATGCTTTTAAGAGAGTTATTTAAACAAGTGTGCTGTGTGAAATGGAAATGCTGATCCACTTCAGTCAGACAGCTGCATGTCTACTGTATCTGAGAGCTTTGAATGTTGTGTTGCTGAGGGTTGACTGTTGACTGACTGAAGTTAAAAAAATCATCTTTTTTGTTAAATTATTTGATTTACTGACTGAATATATGCAACTAAATGAGATCCATTTATTAGCCATGCGTTGACCATTTGCTTCCTGTCAGTTTGGGTCTCACACAAACCTCTTTTGCCTCTTTTGTGTATTTTCTTGTCTATTGTAGCAAGAGTTTGGTTGAAATAGCCCACGTTTTCAATCTACTCACACCACAGCGTATGTAAACTCAGCTGATTTGGCAGGAAAAGTGTACCTTATTTTTCGGGAGCGATTTGATTGATTTTTGTGGCTGTATGGGAGAAAAAGTGAGGGGCTGAGGTTTAACACCAGCTGACGGAAACTGTCCAGCGCAGAGAAGCGCAGTTACGGCCCTGGCGGAGTGACTTGCACTCACTACAAAGAGTCGCACTGATTCGCTGCTGCAGCCAAAGTAAAAGCTGTAAATCATTATTCTTCTCCCTGGATCTATTTCGGGTTGACTGTCTTTTCACAACAGTTGCACGCAAGTAAAAGAGTTTGTCGCTTGATGTTTCAGAGGCTTACCTTTAAGTCTATAAAGTAAAATGAGTGAATACGTGTTTAGACTGAGCAGACTGGAAATAACAGCTGTAAAACATCACAGTTGTCTTCTTGTTTCCACTATTTTTTACACACTGTTGAGTGACCTGTCATGCTCCGTTAACGCTGAGGCAAAGAATACCCTTGTCTGTCCTTGCACCGGTTCATTTTGGCCTCTACAAGCTGCCGTAGTCAGGTGTCAGCCGTCAGTCAGACAAAGTTACTAGATACTGTGGTCACCAATGCCACGCACTGATACAAATGTCTTTAAGGCACTTGAGAAAGCAAACATCCTGTACAAAGACTTGAAGCGACAAGATAAAGTCAAACTATAAACAAACACACTCTGCCTACAGCTAAAGTCAAAGTGGCATTAAATGTCTCAAAAAAAAGCCCCATCGCTCCTGCCTGCAGAGCTGCTAATCTGTCATTTCAGTCAGCAGGGTCCATGTCAAGGGGATGTCCCAGCTAAAATAGGCATGAGAGAGCACAGCAGAGGGCATGTAGGATCATCAGTAGCCAAACAGCTGGACTGTTCCGAGTTACGTAAGTAGATAATTACCACTAAAAGATGAGGTAAATGGGGAGAAAAGTAGTAGAAGTAGAGCCCCCTCCACTCAATCCATTTAGATTTGTGTGAGCGTGTCTCAGAAAGTGTGACTTCTGACACAAATAGGACATACAATCACGAGATTATTACGTGAATGTTGCAGGTTTATTAGCAAAAGAGACAGTGTGTGTGTGTGTGTGTGTGTGTGTACATGTGTTGCAGTTTTGCCAGTGATAAATAGAGCTGTCTAAGTTTAAAAAAAAAAAAAAAGACTGAAAGCACACCACTAACCTTGGGCTCAATAGCTTTAATTAATTAGTATGAGACAGATGCTGATTTTTTAAAAATGAGCCAGAAATACAAAACCACTTGCGGCGGTCTGTTTGTGTTCCTGTGGACTGATGTCTAAAAAGAAGAGCTCATCATTCATCGAGGCCATCAGGCTCGACCTACGCAGTTGGAGAGGACACATGTCATCAGCGCTTGTGCTGACGCATTTATTGTTCTCGGTCTTTAAAGAGACACTGAGTCACGCACAGCAGCGCACTGTTGCAGGGAATGTGAGCAATAGTGCAGCAGAGTTGCAGGCCGGCCTCACGACAGTCGCAGGGGAGGAGAGGAGCGCCACACCTCCTGGAAATAGGAGTGGAATTATCCCTCCTTCTTTTCACCCTCTGACTCATTGTGGGACTATTTCTGTCTCAAAGATGTACCATCCAGCCCACATGCAGGCACCTGTCCCACTCTATCCCCACGACACTGTGCTCTGTCGGGCTTCACTGCAGCAACAGCAGGGCGAGGAACCACCAGAGACGCACATAACACTAAACTTTGATGGTGGTACAATACTTCCTGATAAACAATGTGCTGTTTTTTGGATGGTTGAGTTTTTTTATTTATGCTTGAGGAAACAATAACAATAACAATGCAAACCATGTACTTTACTGTAAAAGATTACATTTAAAAGCTGCACTTTTCAATACTTTCACATTATCAATGGATTGAATAATCATGTATAATTTGAAATAGTACATTAGTATTGATGAACCAGGAGAAATCTCTGCCGTTTCATTCAGCTCTTCCATGTAATTAAGTGTCTTTCAGCTCATTGTTTTGGTTTGGATTTCACTATTTTGGTTCATTCTCATCTACTTGATTTCCAACTGCAGCTGTTTTCAGCAAAAAAGTACACTACCTGTTCAGTGCCAACAGCAGACAGAAACAAGTTGGGGACTAGCACGTGGAACATCTCATCTCTCATCTCATCTCATTATCTTGTCTGTTTTTCCTGTTCGGGTCACGGGGTATTGCCGCTGGCACATCAGGAGCAATTTCGGGGTTCAGCATCTTGCTCAAGGATGCTTCGGCATGTAGCTCAGTTCCGCCCAGGGGAGCCCGGGTCCGAACGGTCACCTGCTCTACCCACTGAGCTACAGCCGCCACGTGGAACATTTAGAAGCTAAAAAGCCAGATATTTTCATTCAAATCAGGTAAAGTTCAAGGAGTTGATATTATTACAACATACATTCGTTCTTAGGCAGAAAAATTAAAATCTCGGGTGTCTAACTGTATCTCCAAATACATATAGTCTAGTCTAGTCTATAGTATATATTATATTTGATCATAAATCAAAAGTATTGGACAAAAAAAAAAGTTAAGGGATGACCAGTGATTACAATTCACCCTTGCAGAGACCTGAATATCTGAACCAAATTTTGTGCCACACCCTCTGGTATTTCACTCGAAAACCACAAATGAAAGCCTTGTGGTGTCACCAGAGGAAAAACAATAGATTTACCAATTTTAACTGGATTTATGCTCATTTGAACTTCAGAACATAATGTGATTATCATGAGATCCAGTGAGATATTTCATTCTGGAACCAAGTCATGGACTTTGCTATCATGTGTAAAAACAGAAAACCTGCTTGTAAAACTGCTTACTTGTTTTACAAAAGAATCCAGTAATGTATTGTTTTCTGTCTTTGTCTGCTAAAATGTTCATCTTCAGGAGACATATTATGCTCATTTTCAGGTTCCTAATTTTATTTTGAGTTACTACTGGAAAAGGGTTTACATGATTTAATGCTCAAAAAAATCACTGTATTCCCCCTCTGTATGAAACGCTCTGTTTCAGCTTGTGTGTCTTTAAAGCCCCACTCCCGAATATCCAGTCTGCTCTGATTGGTCAGCTCACACACACCTGAGCCAGCACAGCTAAAAACAACAGAGCACCTTCGCTAAATCAATTCCTACTCACCAAACAAGACAATAGGCATAAATTATGCAAATGTGTGACATGTCTTTACATGTCTTAGAGATTCTACCATTTTATTTTTGTATTTTTTTATAATTGAATTGTCTCATGTTCCCTCCCCACTGTCACATCTTTTTCATCTTCCTAACTATGTTAACTTTAATTTAATTTAAATTGATACATTTTTTTGATTCAGCCATCACTTGGCGCTACCACAGCAGAAAACTCTCTCTCCACTTCCTCTTCATAACTTTGTCAAGGCATGCAGTGTGGAGAAGTCCGCTTGTATGAATGCAGAGCCTTGTGGTAACTTATTTTTCATTTTTATATCGTATAGGATCAGTTCAATGCAGCACTGACTGTTGCATTGAGCTGATCCTAAATCATCACATCATGGTGATCACAAGTCACAAATACCTGCTTCCTACATAAACCAGTCAATTAATGGATCAAAATCTCACAACATTTAGCGCATTTACCTTTTTCAATATAACAAAAACAAACCGGTAAATGTACATGATGGACTGACCTTGTTATGTAATGTCACTTAACTTTGGCATTTCATCCTCACCGACACACTTGAGGATCTTGGCTGCCGCTGCTGTTCATGTTACAACGCTGGCGATGCTGTAGCACTATGTCTTTGGACTACATCCAAACCCCCCTCGTGGCTCCATCACAACAGCATTACCAAGCTCCGTCCTCGTGAATGCCACAGGCCGGACGGGCTCATACCGCGACCTCTGCCAGTGACAGTCAGCGAGTGCGCAATTAATATTCTCCTCCTTAGATCAACTCACTATCTCCCTAAGGCTGTCAAAGCTTACAGCAAATCTGGCGTGATTAAAATCAGCAGACTTTCTTACACCCCAAATACCTGAAGATGCGATTTGTGTCCTGGATTGTATTCTTTATCACTTCGATGGTTTTGATTTGGGGCTTTAACCAATTAGAGTGAATCACAGTTGTGACCAACATGTCCTGGCCAAGCTGGAAATCAATTGGTTTAACTCGAGAGGTTTGACTGGGTTAGTATAACGATAAACAGTAACCTTCCATGGCCAGATTCTTACTTGTCCTTTTCCCGGATTTGAAACGAGACTAGCAAAACTACCATCACTGAGCATAAAAACCTGCAGAACCAAACATCTTCATCTTCACACAGTTTGGATGCTTCAGGAATATATACTTGACGTTCTCTGGTCACTAATGCTGACAATCCCCTCAGGAGGTGCTAAGCTAACAAAGCTTCCAGATACAAGAGGTGACAAGCAACATCATGAGAGCAAAATTGTTTGATGTGTGATTCAAGGTCTTAAAATAGGGCAAAGAAGCCGTTATGGAGGATGGTGCAGGAAAAGGAGAGTACATGATGTCCTGCTAGCATCGGTCAGTATAACTAGCTGAGCGTTCGGCCTTCCATTACCTAAAATATACAGTAAATGCATCTTTACTCAGAGGCAGCTTATCTTGGTTTGGTGGTTTCATCTACGAGGCTTTACAGTCACACTTTCACATTTAGAACAGAAAGCAGCTGATAGCCATGATACTGTTGGTGCAACTTCCATAGACCCGATCATTTGGTGATGCACCATGTCATGTCATGTTATTTAAGTATATTATTACTGCACAAACAAGGGACTTTATTGGCGGATTTTTTTCTTTAGCTTTCTAAAAGCTTTTCTTTGTAGCATCCCTCAATACCAAAGAGGAACAGTTTCCTTCTACTTCTGTCATGATAACTCTGTGATCATCAGAATGAATTACCTTTCCACTTTACTTTGATAAACTACTTGGAGATGTCTGATGAGCGTGACTTCAGCACTCTGGCTTCATGGCTCTGCAGACTGAAGCTGGGCTCAAGTGTGATTCCTCACACATGAATTCATGGAGAAGCAGACTTAAACAAAATGGAGATTAGTGTGGTGCCACAACTTGCTGTAGTAACATTTTGCAGTGAGAAAAAAAAACAAAAGGAGAAGGTGAAAAAGTCAGACTGAGTTTAAGTTTCTGTCAACGGTGGTATGCTAGCTAACGTTAGCCTAAATATATAGACCTTTTATTGTTGCTCTGCAGTATGGTCAGCTGCTCTGGGATGCTTCACTCATGGATTATTGCGGTCCGGTTCAGAGAGTACGACAGCAGTCATCCAAATTTTAAATCGTGACTATCAAACATTTTTTATATTATCTGGGCGGCCCGGATGAGTCTGTGAGCAGTTAGGGAGGCCGAAGACTAGATAAGCATGCACAATACCAGGACCCTGGTGGTTAAACACCTAAATTGTTAATTATTTATTAACTTACCACCAGTAACCCACACTAAACTACCTGAGTCAGCACTAAATGGTTCACAACCTTTTTCAGATGTCCCCAAGTGGCCAAAAAGATCTGATTTAAAAGTTTAGGAGTATAAGCTATTGTGACATGACTTAGCTTCTTCCTTAGCATTAGCTGGTTTGCTCATGATGGGCGTTGATCCAGAAACCTTACGAACGTGTAAAACCAGTGACAGCTGCGTATGGCTGTTAGTCTTCATCCTACACGCTGACCCCATCTTGTAACATGAACCGTAGCATTTAGCTGCCTCATATCACACTGTGTACCACTATGAGCTCCTCAGTCTTAAGACTTCACAGGCAGTTATAATTAAACAGAGGTTGTGGCCTTGTGCTCTTTGTACAATGTGGTTGTGAAGAGAATCTAATGTACATACAGTATGAGCGTGGTGTAATAGAGAGGGAGTCCCTTGTTTTGGCTGTGATTGTTTTGAAGCCATAGTAACTGTAATCTAATGCATGATGCTGAGGGATGGTAGTGTCTGTTTATCTGGATGTGATCTGGACAGTGTGTGCAGGCAGCTTCTGTAGCTTATTGACCTAAAAGGGAGCGTATAATCATCTTTGGCAATGCTTACAAGGATGCTTCATGTCAGTTTACAAGATATAAATCACCCACTCATCATCCACTTATTTAGGAAAATATAAATGCACAGATATTTAGGTAGATCGATAAGAAGTGCAGACATTTATGACAGAAAATGACAATAAGAGAATGTTTCTTTATTATGGTCTAAAATCAGTCTGTATATTTTCTGATCAAAAACTGATCGAACACCGCACATCAAATATACTGTATTTCAATGTAACAAACTTTAAAGAAAAAAAAATGTTTTTAGAGATGCTGAATATCAGCAAGAATTACTGGTACAAATTATTGAGTCAGGCTCATCCAGATATACTGTGTATGTACTTGATGCTGCTCAAATTTACAGATTTACACAAAGTTTGGGAGTTGTGTTCGTACAGACTACAAACAACTTATAAACAGTGATACATTCAAGGTGTTTTCCTTAGCGTGTGCCAGTATCTCACCTGTAGAGCATGCACATTATGTACTGAGTCCTAAACTGTGGCTCAGACTTGATTGTGGCTTTGGCCTGTTTGCTGTGCGACGTCCGACTCCCAACACTCCCATCTATATTGGCTGTACTGCCTAATAAAGAGAAAGCCACCCCAAAAAATTTGCCCTAAAGATCAATCTCCTTAAGTCAGCGATTTTGTTTTAAAATGCTGAAATTTAAATATTATTTTGAGTGTTTTCCAAAACAAAAAATTAGCAATGTTTATGCTGTAAGTCACCTAAAAATGGCAAATTTTTGATGACATTTTAATGGAAATTCCTATTAATTAGTTTACAACATTCATACACTTATACAAAGACAATAAATTCACCACTCTATTCCAAGTCACCCTGTCCACTCAGCTGTCTTCTTTTAGATTATCTGCACAACTGTCCACTACACGTTGGCCTCAAATAGTTCTTGCTTTAGTGTCACCATTCAAGGAGTTGAAATCTGAGTCTTCAAACTGCGAGGTGCTGAACATCTGATCTGCTCTGTTCTTGAACAGTGACTGAGCACTAGTCAAGCACTGACATAACAAACAAAGGTGACTGGTCTGCAGATAGCCTGCTAGTTTACACCATGCAGTGTGATTGATCAGAAATGTGTCTCTTGTGTCTCATTCTCCCTCATGAGTCTATACAAAATTCACAAAAGAGTTTCCAGTTCTTCACATTCTTTATGCTGTCTATCTCCCTTGAGACGAGAGGGTTGCCTTTGCAACTGCAAGTTGCTGAGAGGAAGGCTCTGACTGATATGTTTGCATACGCACCTGGCAGCAGCTCAGACTACCCAGCTTACTTGGAGTATCTGGGTGCCGTCCTAGAAAGTATTCCATCTAGGGAATCTATAGATCTCTACTGGGGGACTTCAACGCTCACATGGATCATCAGACCTGCAGCCGTGTGTCTTGGACACTTGAGTAAAGAGAGGAGCATTGCTGTCAACTGATCACCGCCTGGTGCTCAGTTTAATCAGATGACTGGGGAAGCTGCCGGACGGACCTGATAAATCCAAACATGTAGTGAGGGTGAACTAGGAACCTCTGGCGGAGGCCTCTGTCCATGTCACACATCGACACAGGGATGTTGGGGACATGAAATCTAAGTGGACCATGAAACCACCAATATAGAGGAAGCTGCTGAGAGCTGCTGTCAGAACGGGCCTGCCGTGGCGGCAGAAGAAGAAACCTCTCGTGGACACCGGTGCTGAAAGAATCCATCAAGCTGAAGAAGGAGACCTTTCAGGTTTGATTTGCTAAAAAGTCTCCCAAAGCAGCAGAGAGGTAACCAATGGCCAGAAGGGCTGCAACTTGAGCAGCTGCTGAGGCAAAAACACAGGAGTTCGGGTGAAGACTATGGAGACGGACTTTCACTTGGCCCCAAGGAAGTTCTGGCAAACTATCCGGTGACTCAGAAGGGGAAAGCGGGGCTTGGCCCAGGCTGTGTTTAGCTAGGGAAGAGAACTGCTGAGCCAAACTGGGGATAATGTCAGGCGCTGGAAAGAACACTTTGAGGAGCTCCTGAACCCGACCAACACATCCTCTGTTGAGGAAGCAGAGTCTGAAGAGTCTGGGGAAGCACGCTCATGTCTCTAGCAGAAGCCACTACAGTCTAGGGTTGCTGAGGGGGTCATGGGAGTTTGACCATTCAGTCTACATGTGTTTTATGGACTTAGAGAAGGCTTTCGACTGGGTCCCCTGGGTAACTCTGTGTGGGGGTAATGTGGGAGTACTGGGGTACCAGGGCAGTAGCTACAAGTCACTTGGTCCTTTTATCAAAGTGAGAGCTGTGTTTGTGTTCTTGGCACAAAGTTAAACACATTTTAAGTGGGTGTTTGACTAAGTTTGCTCCTTGTCACCAATCCTGTTTGTGTTAATAATCAAGGAGCAGCGAGGTTGAGGAAAGTGTCTAGTTTGGTAACCATTGCAACCCTGCTTTTTGCAGATGACATGGATTTGTTGGATTCATTAGAACGTGACCTTCAGCGTGCACTGAGGTTTGCAGTTGAGTGTAAAGCCAGGGTGAGAGTCAGCACTTCCAAGTCTGAGGCCATTGTTCTCTTCAAGTATCTCTGGGTCTTGTTCATGAGTGATGGTAAAATGGAGCGTGATCATACAGCATATGTCGTCAGGCCTGGATGATGGATGGATGGATGGATGGATGGATGAGTGGATAACAGGCCTCTATCACTATGTTTTCTGAGGAGCAAAGGAAAGATTTTTGGTTTACTTCTAAACATTTTCCTTTAAAAATACTAATCATTAATTATATTCACATTAAAACCCTGATCCCTGTTCAGACCATCATTGATTAGTGGTCTGATCAAGGATGAATTCTACATCTTACTCTAATAATCTCATTTGTGTTGTAGTGTTCAAAGTATCTCATACACTCAAAATGTTTTTGGAAAGAGGCACCTGCTCAGGCAGCTGTCTTGTCATGTCACATGTCCTCATTTCCTGATCTCAATCACATTTCCTCCTCTCCTCTCTTCTTAGATCTCCTGGCAGGGTCCTCCCTCAACGATGAGGAGCCTCTGGTGCATCTGCAGCTCCAGCAGCCAGAGGGAGACCTCTTCTCCTGTGGATGTGACGTAACGGAGGAGCACGCCAGTCAGAGCTCCTCCAACGACACGCCGGCCCCGGAGAGGACCATATGCCAGCCCTGCACCAAACCCCCTTCCGCTTTAGAGACTGAAGAAGAGCCAGCTTCTACCTCAGAGCATGTGGAGGAGGAGGAAGCAGCTCCTGTGGAGGAGGATGCTTCCTCTGAACAGATAACAAGTGATGGAGAAGGACTGCTGGAGGAGGCGACATCTGAGGAGGAGGCTGAGGCAGAGCCCGTGGAGGAGGCTGAGTCAGTGGAGGATCAAAGTGTGAAGGACCAGGAAGTAGCCGAGGAGGTAGCATCATCTGAAGAGGAGGAGAATGTAGCTGAGGTTGAGGAAGAGGAGGAGAAAACTGCGGAAGGAGAGCAGGAAGAGGAAGTGATTGAACCTCAGGAAGAAGTTGCAGAAGAGGAGGAACCTGCTGCTGAACATGAAGAAACTGTTGAGGAACCTGAAGGTGAGGACACACAGGAGGATACAGAGGCAGTAGCTGAGGAGGAAACCGTGGAAGCTACCATTGCTGAGGAGGAGGTTGCAGTGACTGAATCTGAACCAGAAGAGGAACCAGCTGAGCATCATCAAGCAGACTCAGAACCTGAGGAAACAGAGCTAGAAGCAACAGCAGAGCCGGAGCCTGAACCAGAACCAGAGGTTGAATCAGAGCCGGAGCCTGAACCAGAGCCAGAGGTTGAATCAGAACCAGAGCCTGAACAAGAACCAGAGGTTGAATCAGAACCAGAGCCTGAACCAGAACCTGAGGTTGAATCAGAACCAGAGCCTGAACCAGAACCAGAGCCTGAACATGAACCAGAGCCTGAACAAGAACCAGAGCTGACTGCAGAGCCAGAGATTGAAGTGGTTGCAGAGCCTGAGCCTGAAGTCGTTTCAGAGCCTGAGGTGGTTCCAGAGCTCGTACCAGAGCCAGAGGTCGTCCCTGAAGTGGAGCCAGAGCCTGTTGTGGAGGAGGTCACACCAGAATCTGTAGAGGCTGTGACTGTGGAGATAAAGCCGGCGGAAACTACAGTGGAGGAGGTTCCTGTGGTGGAGGAGGCACTTGTTGAGGACGTGACAGTGGAAGAGGTTCCTGCAGAGAAGCCTGCACAGCCTCAAGCCAAAGGTACAAAACACCGCCTCGGTTTATAGTTAGTCTGACTGTCATAGAGCATTTAAGCTACTCTCCTGTCACTTAAAAAGTAATGTCAATGAAGAAGGCAACTTAAATCTTTTCACTGACACCGGTGGACGATTTCTTGCCTTCATTCTGACAGTCCAAGCAGCGACGTGCGAAGTAGAGCCGGGGGGATCCTGTTACAGTCAGTCTGTCCCCATCCAGTCGGTACTTCTGTGATTAAGGAAGCATGCAATTATCTGGTGTCCGGTTGTTGACACCTGCTATAAATGATGATGGCTGAGTCTTCCCATCTCTCACTCTGATCCCACCTCATTTCTTCACTACACTGATGTGTCATTGGAGGTTGTTTTATGTATCTTTTTGGATTGGATTTTCAATATCCACAGAAATGATTTCAAGAAAGACCTGCTTTATATTTTTAACATGAGTAGTGTCACATTTTCAGCTTTTGTTGCTCTGCTCTACACTTATTTCACATCCCTCTGATTTGTAATCGAAGGATTATTCTTTATTTTTTCACAGACAACATGAAAGCTTTTTTGTGACCGTGACATGAAATTTTTCTGTTGCTCTCCGAACTAATGCCAGTTGTCAAAAGGTTTTCTTTTGATCACAGAATAATTAATTCATAAAGTTCACATCAACAGAGTTTAGCCTGAGTTAATAAAACAAAACTAAATGAATTATTTAGAAGAGATGAAAAACAAAAGCATTAGAAATGAGCAATTTTAATCCTGAAGAGGCAAGTAAGGTAAATGTCACTCAGTAGAGCGCATACCTCCGCCAAGGCCCAACAGTCCCCTTTAAGTCAATCAAGCGTAATCCAATAACAAACTCGGTTGCCCTGTATCACTCTGAATTTTAAATCACCCATAACTGCTTAACAATAATTTAACATCAATGTTAAAGAAAGTAAGAAAGATGTCTTGCATCCATCCCTTTATCTTGATCTGCACTGAAAATTAATGGGCTGAGATCCATCCTCCATCCAAGTTTTGTAGAAATCTGTTCTTTAGGTTTTTTGTAATCCTGCTGACAAACAGGGTGAAAACATAACTTCCTTGGTGGAGGTGGATCTTTAACAAAGCTGTAATTAATGTCATTATCAATGGCTGATAAATCTTTTCATATTGTTTAAAATGCCATTAATAATGTGTTTATCCTTACCCAGCATAACTTGCTTTGTTTTCTAAGATAGCACTTTAATTGGCTTTGAAGAGCCCTCTTATTAACTAACCACATAACCTCTGTATATAAGCTGCAGGGCATCCGGACCAAAACTAATTAATAAAGGATAAACACCAGCCATGGGGATTTTTCAACTTGTCAACACTTAAAAAATCTTCTTACAATAGGCTAATAACTGACCTATGAATTGTCCAATTGTACATCATTTACTAACCATATAAAGCTAAATACAAAGTGTTCCTTATTGGAAAGTTGCACCAAATGCTGTTGGGAAATGTGATTCCTGCTTCATTGGGTATTAACTTTGATGGGTCATGAAATGACAGCAAAGGTCTCTGTCTTCCTCTCTTCTTCTCTTCCTCTCCCGGGCATGCCAAACCCTCAGAATATGACACGGTGTGTAGCTAAAGGGGAATTAGCAACAACCTCCAGTACAGAAATAAACAAACCAAAATAGCAGAGGAAAGGAATAGTCCGATGGATGGACAACAGCATGATATAACAGATGGGCCTGTACTCAGCTCAGATGGTCTGGTCACTCACAACTCAGGACACCTTTTGCCTGAGTTTTAACTAATTGTCTCTGACAGCTTTAGCAGATCAGAGAATGTGCTTCATTCAACAGATACACACATTGTCAATAATTGTCAGAGCATGCAGAGAAACGGCAAAATTGTTTTCGCGGCCTTCTTTGTCAGATTAAGCGTTACTACTTTCCTGCACAGGTTCCTGTCAGGGTTCTTGACCTTAAGAGTTGATTGACTGTCTGATCCTCCAATTAGAACATGAGGAAGCGATGCCAGCAGGCCCGGCACTGAGGGACCGCTCCCACATCGAGGACACGCTGCGATTGGCTGCTGCTGAGCCCTCAGCAGAGCTATCAGGTGAGGAACAACAAGATATCTCAAAATTATTAACAAAAGACAATATGTCGTTTGCAATTTCTCTCCTTTACATGCAGGGCATATGGCATGTGAAAGACTAGCCTCACTCCCACCAGAACATGAATGCACCCAAACACTCATACTGATACACATGCATGCACAGAGCCACTGAAACCCACATCCTATGATCCAAAATCGGATGTTCAGTGATAACATTGTTGTGCTGCCCACCGTTTCAAATCTGTTTCAGACCTTTGCTGCAGAGATGCCTTGAATTCAGTACTGAAATGAGACATTCGGCTGAATGTTTACAGCTACTTTGTCGATGGAAAAGAAAAACAGATGTGTTTGCATGTGAATGAAAGGAAGTTTGAGACAATTCTGGGGGGCTTTTCTGCTGAAACTATTCTGAAAATTGCTTCATGATGTGTCGGTCCTGGGGCTGTTATGTGTGAGTGTGTGTACTGTATGCGTGCATGCACGTGTGTGTGTGTGTGTGTGTGTGTGTGTGTGTGTGTGTGTGTGTGTGAGTGAGCTTGCAGACACGTCCTGAAGCAGGTGATTAATCAGCGCAAAAGTGTAACTCTGTCCTCGGCATGAAAGCACCTCTGTTCTCTCCAACCAGATTGGTTCATTTCAGAGAGGCCAATGTCCTGCAGCAGAGCCAGTCTCTTAATCACCTCGGCTCGATTCAATAAACTTTATGAGTGCGATTCATCGTGCGCTGCCAAAGCAATTGTTGTAATCAGTAATGGTAGCAAGAACATTAATAATACTCTTGTCCAAAATGTCTTTGCGTAATTATATCACAGTTATTACTCCCTCTTTTTCTCTTTCTCTCTTTCTGTAGCTGCTATGAAGAAGCTGCTGAACGTATACCACACAGCCATCAAGCCAATGGAGCAGGCCTTCAAGTACAATGAGCTCAGGCAGCATGAAGTCACAGGTAAATCAGCTTCCTGTTGGAGATTATACCTGGATACAACAGCATGCTCAGAAGCAATTACAGTAGTTTGTTTAGGCACAAATCACATCTCAGCAGGCTGCACTGGTTCACATAAGCGACAGTTTTGTCTTTTTATGACTTTAACCGCTCTTTAGGTCAGATACTGTAAAACTGGAAATTAAAAAAAAGTGTATGATAATTTATATTTTAAATCCTCTCCTGTGACATTTTGCTGTAAAATATAAAGATATTATCATTCTGCATTAGACTAGACTTCAACTAATGATCATCTGCCAGTTACTCTCATGATTAAACAATTAATTGTTTAGTCTAAAAAACATCAAAAGATTTTGAGTCAAGCTCATCAGAATTTCCCAGAGCCCAAAGTGACGTCTTGAAATTGCTTCTCTTGTCTCTTGACTCTTCATTTACTGTCATAAATGACAAAGAAAAGCGGCAGAGTGATTGCCACTTTTGATTGAAACAAAGTAAGTGGAAATCAATTTTCTGTTCGATTGATTAATGGACTAATCATTGCAGCTTCCCACCACACTACATCTACATGCAGTTCATGGCCAATAAACTGGAGCTGCACAGAGCAGCGAAGCACAAACATAGTCATAATCAAGAAGAAATAGAGCCAGGTCCTGACATTATTTAAACCAGGCACACAGAGTAGTACAATGAGGACTCTGTCTGCTGAAAATTAAAGGGAACGTTGTGTGGGCCAGACTCCCTACAACTTTGTTCCATCGAGCCTGAGGGCAGGGAGTATTATTTATTTGCTGAGGAGCAGGATGGAGACCTCAGACTGTGACATGTGACTCTGGGACCCCTTGTGGTGCAGAATGGAAAGACATCTTCGCAATCAGTGTGTTGGGATGCATAGAGAGTATGAAAGTGTTCAGTAAATTTAATTTCAATGTGCCCGTTTGATTTATTTTCTGTGTACTGGCAGAAATATTAATGTGAATATTAGAGCTCAGGCCAGTCCTTACTTCACCAACATCACCACCCTTAAACAGCATGTCAAAAACAACCAGATGTAGTGATGTTTTTACAGCACAGCAAACGCAGCTCTGCTTTGCTCGAGAGATTATGAACACGTGTTCCTGAGCTGTTTGACATATCAAGTATAATAAATCAGGAGCACCGTATCCTTGTGTTCATCAATGTGATATAAAGTATTATTGCAAGTCAAAATGGGTGAATGATAAAGCAGTTTGTTCTTTCTCAAACTGTCTCTTTCTGTGTGTGTCTTTCTCACAAACTGTGCAGATGGTGAGATCACCTCGAAGCCCATGGTTTTGTTCCTGGGGCCGTGGAGCGTCGGCAAGTCCTCCATGATCAACTACCTGCTGGGTCTTCACGGCACCTCCCAGGGACTCTACACAGGTTCACAATGATAAAAGCTGATTATTTGTGACACATCTTGTCAGTGAGAGCACAGCTGACACACAAATTATCCAAGTGGAAATCACCAGAGTACTGATGAAGATTCATAATTATATTGATATATTACAAGTATAGTGTTAAATGTACTCACTATTTGCCAATAAATTCAATGGTCTGTTACTTTAAAGACATTGTTATGAGGCAAATTAACTGAAAGTGACAAATAGGAAACATGGCTGTAGCTCCCATTGAGGACACTGCGGTCATGTCATCTGTAATCCTTTCTGGGAATCTGTTTGTTTTACGAACCCGGAGGGCGTTTGCATTCTACATTGATGGGTATTTTCTCTTTACACAATAAAGTAAATTTGGCTAGTTTTAGCCCAATAAATGAACAATTGTAGGATTGATCGATGTTTATTTATGGGTTGAGAAGATTCTCCTCTGTCTTTATCTGAATAATCAATTGAAAAACGAAAACAATATGACCATGCATTGTCATAATGCTGAAAATAGTTCACAAAAAGTTGAAGTTACTTGCAGGGCAGAGACATGTTGGGAAATAAAATGTACGGAAATTATAACTGGACAGTTAGAGGTGCTTTATACAACATTCAGAGACATGTAGTGATTTCAACATTTGCAAAACAAATTCATAATATCAATAACAGCTAATCAGCTATCATGCCTTCTCTAGCCGGTAAAGTTATGTACCCATCAAATTACTTGTGCGTAGAAGAGGAAAAAACAGCAAAAATCCAAATAATATAAGAATCGTGACTTAATTGGTCATTTGGACTCCTTTCTAAAATATTGGCTACAGCCGTCATAGGAAACACTAGACATGTCTCCTGGTGAGGAATGCTGTGATAGCTTCTCGTTTTACTTTTAAAATGTTTATCCATGACATGCTAAAACATACAGTTTGTTTAAGTACAACTGCTAAAGCATAATATAACAGTAACACAAGTAGAGTCGTCCTTAAGTCAGAAAAAGTTAGTTAACATTAGCTGATTTTAGCCACCATCAGCTACTGGTCATACCAGACAAGGCTGTAGCAATAAAACTCCTGGTGTGCTATTGAATTGAACCAGGCTGTTTCATTGCTAATTAATTCAACGTTTGAGTTGCATGGGAAACATTATGTTGTATTATTTCAAATACTATGACCTGGTATCGCTTTAAAGGCTTATTTGACTGCAGCCAATGTAGCGAGGGAACATGCAGGAAACATTATTACAATTATTGATCTACAACATGTTCTCAGATATACAGAATAATATCTTCATCTGTCTGTAAAAACATAAAGATTAATTATAAGCTGAATTAATATACTGATAGTGATTAAACATTAGCTCAATAGACTATCTGTTGTTAGTAGCCTACTAAGAAAAATGCCTAATTATCTACTCATTTGATTTAGCATTACCTAAGCACATGCTAACAGTTATACATGCTTAGTTTGGGAAAAATTGTGAGTTAATTAAGCATTATTTAAGAAAAGTATGGCTATTAGCTGACGTAGCCTATATGAACACATTAAATCAAATTAAATCAACCAAGATTTTATTTTAACCCACCGATACAAATTGTGTTCATCCGTCCATCAGGTGCTGAGCCCACCACCTCTGAGTACACAGTCCTGATGCACGGTGAGAAGTCTCGGACCGTAGAGGGCATCGTCATGGCAGCAGACAGCTCTCGGTCCTTCTCCCCCCTGGAGAAGTTCGGCCAAGGCTTCCTGGAGCGGCTGGTGGGCATCGAGATGCCCCACAAGCTGCTGGAGACGGTCACCTTCGTCGACACGCCCGGCATCATTGAAAACCGCAAGCAGCAGGAGAGAGGTGACCATTACTGATGGAGATATATTCATACAGGCTGATACAGGGTCAGGAAGCACAATCGACCAATCAATCAACGACAAAATCAGTGAAGTCTGATTTAAGTTTCAAACAGACTTCAGTATGCAGTATAAACGAAGGATGCAGACTAATCAAAAGTGTGTGTCACATTACAGTGTGTGAGATTTGCATTCTTCTGTACTACACACCAGTCAGCCACAACACTTACCGACCACTATCATCTTGATACAATTCAGTATTCTGCAGGAAAACAACTCGACACACAGCCCTCAACCCATCGTTGCAGACTTAGTACACCCCTTCATGGCGAAGGCACTCCCCAGTAGCAGTGGCAGGACAATGTGCCCTTCCATACCAAAAAACTGCGTATTGTGACAAACAGCTCAATGCGTCAACCTGGCCTACAAATTCCCCAGATCCCAATATGTTCAAGCATCAATGGGACATGTCTGACCAAACCTGATCCATTGAAGCCTCACCATGGATCGGACTTGGCTCTGACCCACCGAGGCATCAACACAGGACCTTCAGGGCCATTCCTGAGCATTTTTTAAGGGGTTGTACTTGATCTGCAATGATGTTTGGGGGGTGTTATAGTCAACACAAGTTTGACCTGCTTCCGTTCTGTTGCAAAGAAAGCTTTTCATGTGTGAAATGTTGAATTAAACGTTTATCTTCTCATGTATTTTATCTCCTCCCTCCTCCCCCCAGGTTACCCCTACAGTGAGGTGTGCCAGTGGTTCATCGATCGAGCCGATCTGATCTTCCTGGTGTTCGACCCCACCAAGCTGGACGTGGGTGGGGAGCTAGAGATGCTCTTCAGGCAGATGAAGGGCCGCGAGTCCCAGATTCGCCTCATCCTCAACAAGGCCGACAGTCTCTCCACGCAGGACCTGATGAGGGTCTACGGAGCCCTGTTCTGGAGCATGGCACCCCTGATCAACGTCACCGAGCCTCCTCGGGTTTACGTGAGCTCCTTCTGGCCTCTGGACTACGCTGCGGACACCAGCCGAGAGCTCTTCATGAAGGAGGAGACCTCGCTGCTGGAGGACCTCAACCAGGTGCGACTTGTTTTCGTTGACAATATGATTCCTTGACTGTAGATGCACAAAAATGAAAACTTTGGAAGCTTAATTGTGGCTGAAACTCACAAAAACCTTGCATCACACATCTACTCTGGTTTATCTTTGTGTGAGCAGCACTTGATGTGAAGACAGAACTCAAGTCCCTCATAACTGTGGTATTTTCACTGCAGTGGAAACACTAATCCTCTCTTTCTCTTTTCTGTCTGTTTATCTTCTTGTCTCTTCTTATTTCTCTCTCTTCTCCCCTGAAGGTGATTGAGAATCAGATAGAGAACAAGATCGCTTTCATCCGCCAGCATGGCATCCGTGTGCGCATCCACGCCCTGCTGGTCGACCGGTACCTCCAGACCTACTACGACAAACTGGGCTGGTTTAGCGACCCCCACGAGGTGTTACAAGACATCGTCAACGATCCGGACAAGTACTACATCTTCAAATCCATTCTGGCCAAAACCAACGTCAGTAAGTTCGACCTGCCCAACAAATTGGCCTACCAGGACTTCTTCGGTGTCAACCCAGTTTCCAGCTTTAAGCAGCTCTCCTACCACTGCAGCTGGACCAGCGGCTGTCTGCTGGAGAAGATAGAGAGAGCCATCTCGCACGAGCTCCCAGCTCTGCTCAGCAGCGTCAGCAAGGCCGCAGACACGCCTGCCCCGGCAAAGGCCGCACCATCACCTCCGCCTCCACTTCCTGGCACCTGTGAGGGTTCTGGGTGTGAGGAGAAACCCAAGAATCGCTGGAGGAAGCAATGAGATGGAGGAGAGGGGTGCAGGAGGAGGAACAGAAGCGGCAGATGGCAGCAGCAGCCAGAGGGTTTCTTGAAATAATCCCCACTGCTGTGATTTTCAAGACTGGCTACAGGGAGACTGAGCAGGGAGAGAAAACAAGAGTAGAAAATGTGTCAAGATGTACCAAGCAGACCTGGGTTAAAGCACTTCCTAGTGCTTGTTTTTACCCACAGCACCAGATGGATGGCTTTGACTACACTGGGATGGATCAGACAGGTTGTAAATGATAGAGAAGTATTCCCAAATGATTTTCAGGTTGTTTTCTATGACTGTATCACAACCTACTGGTGCACACTGTCCTGTATGACACCCTTTTGGTATATAGGTGGGTCAAAACAAACAACTATAACTGAACCATTTCGGCTACAGTTTGGTAGAAAACAAAATGTAGAAAAACAGGCTTGTAGTCAATCAGTTCCATCTGTAGCCATCGCTGTCTGCAAAATCTGAACGTCTGCAGGAGAAGCAAATGTCATATATAAACCCTTCATGTGGATGAAATCTGAGAATGATTGTGTCTCATTGTTTTCAAGTTTGTACATTATTTTGCCTTCAGAGAAAGTTGCTGGCAGTGATCGTACTCCTCCAGTGAGTATAAGCTGCCAAACCTTCGTCTTCTGTGTTGTTTGCAAAGTCTGAGGAGTCAAATGCTGTGCTGTGTTTTTACTGTTAGACCAAGTGAAGTTATTACCATATTGGGGCGCATATTTTCAACAGTGGGACAATAAAATAGTAAGAAGGGTGCTCTGGTGGTGTTTTATTTAGTGATGATTCACACATGTTTAAGCACTGTACTGTACTGCACTGCTGTATACTGCACTGACATTTCTTCTCTGTATTGTACTTTTCTACGTTCATTAAAGGAGCACTATGTAGTTTTGGGGAAGAAATTTTAATCAGAAGAGAAAGTTCTTCATTTACTGTTTTTTTAATGCCTAAACAAACTAAATAAACAAACTCTCTTTGTTTTCACGATTGAATAAACTGAATAAACAAACTGACCTTAAAGGACAACACAGTTTCATACTGTTTTACTTTGTTTATATTTGGCGGACCCTGCCACCTTTCTAGCTTCAAACAGTGTTCTGGGACCTTATTTTCCTCTGAGAACAGCTTGTTTATTCACTTATGGAAAAAAGTTTATAGTATGAGCTCATTAACATTGTAAATATCAAAATTCTGAGCTTGAATATGTTCTCCAAAACTACGTATTGCCCCTTTAAAGAAAGTTTTATTTTAACATTTTTCAATACTGCTCGGAGACTGAATTGACTGAATACAATCACAGTATTCTCCAGAAACTTCAACATTTAATCACAGCTTTCTGTTCATGTAAGCTTTAAATGCCACCATGGCCTTTTCAGCCCTCCGAACTGTATTTAGTTTTACCTCAACACGGCTGCGTACCACATGGGCATTTCCTTTTAAAAATCTAATCTTTCCCTTGTTCTGTTAGGTCTGTTTGTAATTGTCATTCTATTGAGTGATTGCTTTTGAGTAAACAACAGCAACAAAAAATCTGCAGGCTTGGTTTCCTTTGTGAGGCTCTGAAGACATTAGAGATAAAATCTCTTCCACTGAAACAATACATAATTCATATCATTTGGTTGTTTAGCTGCAAAATGTGCAGGGAAATATGGGCCAAAACACAAGCTACATGTACCCGCTCTCGTCCTCCCAACACACAGCTCTGGATTTGGAGTAATTGCACCTTCAGAATAAAATGTTGCAGACTCAATTGTTCATGCATAACAGCACTGTATGAATTAGAAGCAGGATTAAATGTGCAAGAGCTGAGTGAGCACAAAATAACAAACACAAAACTCTTATTAACAATAAAATAAAAATGCTGTTTTTTTAATAGCTGTTGGTTAATTATCTCCTGCAATGAGCAAAAACAGCCACCAGGAGGCGCCTCTATTCAATGTGTTAGTCAGTCTGACCACACAACAGAAAGCAAAGGCAGAAAAAAAGCTTCAATTCTTTATATCAGCTGCCAACGTTTCACTTTTGAAATAAAATGAAAATGAGAAAATAGGAGGACATTCGCTTCTAGAAAAAAAAATGTAATACATGAATAAAACATCACTTTTGTTCCAAAGGTTTTAAAACTTTATCTGTACACATTTACAGTCTGCTTTGTATTTCTCCATATACTCAAACAAAATGACTGTTTTACGAGTGTAAAATCATGTTGTCCAAAGTTGTATTTGCATGCAGCAGTTTGTAATAAATGACAAAACTAAGCGTGACTTTCTTTCTGAGGAAATATAACACAACCTAATAACAACAATTTGCCACTCACTGTGACAGATAATGTAATTGGTTCCAATGATGATGACATTTTTTTTTACACTCTGTTTGCGTGTGTGTGTGAGTGTGTGCGTGCGTGTTATAACATTTGTGTCTGTGACTAACTTCCTTTAAGTGCGCTCAATTAATTCCAGCACCCGATTACATCTCAGCCTTCAGATTCTCACAAAACAGCAGATTTTTGATGTCAAACCCTCAAATAGAAAATATAATTCAAATAGAATTAATGCAGTGAAATAAAATGACAATTCATTTTCTCTGTCAAGGTCACATGGAAACCCCTTCTGGAGTAACATAACTACTACATAAATACATTCATTTACATTCATTAATTTTCATTAATGGGTTTAAGATAATGGATGGATCATTGTTGTTCTTACCTTTTAGTTAAAGCAACATTATGTAACGTTTTTACCTTTAAATAACATCTCAAAATCATGTTGATGGTACAGTGTCTTGTAACAGGGTGAATGGTGTCTCTATCACTTGTTTCTGCACTGTAACTTCAGTGAGAGGGTAGGATCACAGCGTTACATACATGTTTACTTCAACATACATGTTTTCAACACATAACATTGTTATGATGTCATGAGTTTTGTTTGTAGTTAGCACCTACATTACATCTGGCAAATTGTTACAAATGTGGGATTTGTATTTACCACAGTGGTGTTGCACTCAGAGACTGTGGGGGGCGCCAAATCACACAAAATGCCAATTTCTACATAATGCTGCTTTAAGAGCGGAAGATATGGTTAGGCACTGGGAGGCCACAACATGCAGTTAGTCTGTGGATTTGATAGTCGGAAAGACAGTCTGTTAAGAAAGACTGTTTATTAAAATAAAATAAAATACATTGCACCAAAGTCATGTACATTATAAAGGTCTCATGGAAACCAAGTATGTAGGCTGCAGTTAAGCTTTGCCACCAGAGGCTACACCAAAACAACTCATGTCTAAAATGAAAATGTAATTATTATCTACTCATCTCCATTCAGATGGAAAGTCAGGTGAAGTGTCATAGTGAGTCTTAGAGTTGCAGCATTCTCCTAAACAACTGAAGGAGATGGGAACTTATTTTAAAATGTTAAAAAAAAACAAGAACTGGCTCCACACAGCTAGTTATAGATGTTATTCCCACCCTATTTTAAGCAGAAACATCTTCTCTGTAGCTGCTCACTTAAAGGTGTGGATGTGGGTGCACGGGTTCAAGGGTCAAGGGTGTCAATATTGTCTTTTCAAATCAATTTGGGATCTTGGGGCTTATGGTAGACTTTGATTACGCCTCACGAGCTTGTCTGGAGACATTTTACACTTTTTATTTGGTGTTTTTGCTTCAAAAATGTTTTGTGGACTTCAAAAGTTATCCCCACTTTGCATCTGCATGGGGAAGATAACTACTGAAGTTTGATTTTTGGGCGAAAATTATACTTTAAGCTAATATGCTAACAATGAAAGTGCCAACAAGTTGACATTAAGAGGATATAATGTTTACCATCTAAGTTCATCACGTCAGCTGCTATTTGCAAATTACCCCTAAAGTGCGGCTGAGGCTGATGAGAATGTCAGTAGTTTTGCAGGTAATTTGTAAAAGCGTTGGACAAATGCTGAAGGTGGTGCTTGAATGTACCATAATGACACTAAATGTACCAAAATTCATACTAAAAGATGCAGAGACATTTCAAAACCAAAAGTGTCAGCCTCATGGTGGCACTCAAAGAAGAGTTAGGAGATGACCAATTATATGGGACTATACTAAATTTTGCAAGAATTCATTGAGTAGATTTTGAAATATTTCACAGAATAAGCAAGAAATTGGACCGTCTCGTGGTGCTAGAGGAAAATGAAGGGCGTCACCTGAGGAATTACAATTCAACCTCAAGGCACGTCTGTTTAACATTTCTTGGAAATCCATCCTATAGCAGTAGAGATGTTTCAGACTGGACCAAACTGGCAGAATAACCTGCCCACACTGCCGTGCCTGAAACTAGAAACCAGAACTAGAACGACCAAATAAAAAGCTAATAATGAACACTGGCTTTTCGAAAGTAGAACACATTAATAAAAATAAACCTCGCCATCTCATACGAGTGTAGTTAAGCCTATTTGTCACCATATTTTTGGCAGCTTGTCTCCTCACTGGAGCATCTCATAAATACTTTGACGAAAATCTGCAGCTGTCCTGCAGCTGACCCCGAGCTTTGAGGCAAGAAGTTAATTTCTCCGAAGCAGGCCGATAAACTATCACATCAGCCCCACCAGGGTGATACAAACCCACACGCGCCACACGACATGAACACACCTGTGCATGCGTAATAAATGCCACACAATGAAATATGTATTGGAGCTCATATTTCTGCGTGTAATCTGTGTTTGTTGAGCTGACGGGCAGCGCTCAGAAGGCACGACGTTAACACAGCTTTATCAGTGCTGCTTTATCAACGCAAACAGGCCTCTCTTGTAAGCTCTTGAACATAAGCACACACACGCATGTGCACACGCCACACACATGCACACACATTTGAACTGAGCGTAGAGGTACACTGGCTTTATTGGCTCCAAAGTTGAGACTTTATTGCTTCTTCAAAAGAAGAGGACACACACACACACACACATACGCACACACACACACACACACATGCTGAATCACTATAACTCTGTGTTACCTTGTTTATCTTCTGACTAGTCACCCACTCTTCACAATCTCATCACTTCACTATCTCCAGCTATAATTAGTGCGGTTAATAAAAACACATGTATAATGTCGATCTGTGTTAATGAAGCACAAACTGTGCAGCCTCGGATATTTGACAGTCTACACGCTTTAGACACAACTTTTGGGTTTCCTCTGCACGATTCGCCCTGGATAATTCTTATTGTGTTACAGGTCACTGCACAGTAAACCATCCTCCTTTCTTCCTCGTGGTATTTCCTTTTTCAACACACTTGGCCTTGGAGATTAAACCTCTGCCAAACTCACAGGTTCCTTTCATACCTCTTAATTTTCTACACTCAGCAGTGTTGTTAAAGGCGCCACAAATAGGTTTTATGTGTTCGCAAAGTGAATTCTACTAAAATAACATAATGAATGAAAAGACTAAATAATGGTCCAGAAAATGTAAAATCTCAATATATTTCCCAGAGTATCTTTTGCTCAAAAACAGGACTGCTGCTTGACATTCGTCCCCTGTTTGGAAGAGGTTTTTCCATCTGTCTTTTATTGCGATATAAAGAAGTTCAACCAGTTTCACAACACGCCACTGGAAATACAATCAGAGCACTTTTATTGGCAAATAAGTGAAACAGCAGGTGGAATAATGGATTCCTGCTCTCAGACATTGATATTTTCAAATTGGTAAACAACAACAATAAAGGCTGCGTATCACTACTATAATGTGATGTAATGTGCCAGACTTCAACTTGTTTATTAGAGTTTGTTATCATAACTGATTAGAACAAGGTACGCCTAGTTTACATACCTTCAGATGTATTGTTGATGATGTTGCTTTACAGTAAATATAAAAGACTGGAATCTATGACCTAATTAAATTGTAGGAAGTACATGACAACAGATTAAGCCACAGTGAGTCACAGCTACAGCTCAACATAATTATATTTCCAGCTAAATAAACCATGTTGATGAGAATCTCTATTGTTAGCCTGGGGTTGGCAATGTAATCAAGGCTAATAATCAGTAGCAGACTTAGTAGTAGTCCAAGAATCAGACAGACAACATCATTAGTGATGATGGCTTCACGTGTAGGTTAGGTAATGTACTCACAAGTGACCTGAACGTAGCAGAGCTCCACTGTCTGGACACCCACCCACCACCAGCTGTCGAGTTAGACGGAGACAACCAGGGAAGAACCGGAGGTCAGAGCCAGCCTTCAAATTAAAGGCGCTAAATTATTTGTCTTTACTTTGGTATTAGCTCGGTATTTACCTCATAGTTCACTTTCAGGGTCAGGGTTAACGTTATATTGTGGCAACGTATCGAGCTCGTGATGTTACTACACTTTGAGTCGTTGCTAACATTAGCCTTTAGGAGCTAAGGCTAGCTAGCTTAAATGATTCCCTGGGGAGGACAGCTGTCAGTTAAAACAAATGTAAGCAGTGAACAGCGACCAGGCTTTATAAGTAGAAAAGTTAGTTTTGACTACATAGCTAGCAAGCTAGCTAACTACAGAGCTATCTCACGATGATTCTAGCAATGCATAGCTAGCACTAATAAATAGCTGGCTAATATGTGTGAGTATCTATCTTAGCTGTTGAGTAAGCTAACGTCTGTAATAGAGCTGAAAATAAAATGAAAAATGTCCAAATACAACCATAGTTAACTAGCTATAATTAGCTATTAGTAAATGTGTAATGTATGTTGTAGGCATACTATACTTCAACATTATGTAGTTAGCTAAATTCCTCAAATTATTGTGTTTTATTCACTTTTTGGGCTGCTTTAATGCATGTAAAGTAACCTTTTAAGATAATTATGGCTCAATTATGGTTACTTTCATTTTCTTTTGATAAATGAACATTGTGTCTGTGAGATAGACTAAACAAAATACAGAATAAAATGAATTCAATTTAAATAATTCTGACCATGTATATATATTGAATATAGATTTATTGATGTATTTTCTCTCCGTATTATGATCCCAGTATTTGGCTTTTATTGTGGGGTTTAACTAACAGAATGATCACCCTACATGTGAGTGTACTTCTTTAAACCTGCATGGAAATGTTAAACTATTTCATTGGCCCTCTTGAAAGGCAAGACCGGAAGCCGTGTTTTTTTAAACAGTGGTGTGCTTGACAGGCTGGTCCCACCAACCCGCACCGCCACAACAGCTGGGGGAGGATTTCCGACCCAGTCACAGCGAAGATGGTGGCAGCTACGGGAGTGGAGATATTACGTTTGCCCGGATAAAGACGGAAAACCAGCCGCAAAACTACCGCTGTGGCTCTGCTTTTATTTAGCCCCCAACTCCAGTGGAGAGCTATATCAGGGGGGGAAAGGGAGGCAACCAGCGGCGGACGGAAGAGGACGCACCACAGCCAGAGCGCACAGTGTTGTGTTTGTTGGACACATGCATGCCAGCGAAAACTAGTGCTATCCAGACCTAAGGAATTGGCTGAGATAAGAAGATAGAGGCATTTGTTGGGCGGTTTTTGATAATCCCACCGAAGACACATCCAAGGGCTTTCCTTCATTGCTCTGGGGATTTTCTACTTCTTTCCTCTGGGGGGAATGCGAGGGGAGGAAATCCAGCCTCAGCTCCAAATAACCAGAGACTCCTAACTGGGTCTCCTCTCCAAACGCAGGAAATACGGCCTGGGAAAAAAAGTTTGGGAGCTTTTGGAAACGAGAGGGGGCCTATCGCTGACGTTTTGCACGCGTTTTACGACGTGACTTTTAAGTAGTACGTGTTTTTTTTAAATTTCAGATTAAGCACTCCTGTTGTCCCAAATAATACGCTGAGGAAAAGCATTCAAATGTTACACGCCGTCGGTGTTGTTATTGCAAGAGTTTTGATCATCACTATTTATAGACCAGCCTGTTCCGACCGAGGCTGTTCCTCATAGCTGTATATTTTGCCAACTGCGCGCAACAAGTTGCAGACACTCCCAGCAGAGGCGAACCGACACTAATTTGGGCCAGCGGATGGTATTTTCTGCGCTTCTCTTTTCGGATTACGCGTCTTTGAATAGCACATACCCCTCCCCGACCCCCTCTTTGGAAGGCAGAGGGGGAATAAACGGTGGAGATCCGGAGAGGGAGTTCAGGAAAGGACGGGGCTGGATCCGTGGGAATAGGCCTGCCTGTCAGGCCTCTTATGATCTGGATCTTGGACTGGACAGGGCTCCAAAATAACTCGGTCTGGAATATTTTCAAGGGCCCCGCTGGAAAAAAGATGGAAGGAGCATGTATGGGAATAAGAAATGCATTTCCTTAGCACACTGAGCCACGCGTGACAGGGGATGTAGAGGAAGGTAAAGCCGCTTTAATTACCGATCACACACTTTTCTTTTCTTTTTTAATTAACGGAATTTAACAGTTTGGCTTCATTTTAATTTGTACGTGACACGTTTTGAAGCATTTAAAGTAAGAAAACAAGAAACGAGTCTGTTAAATTGGGACTGATCAGATATTTCTTTATCTGGGGATGTTTTTCTCATAGTTTGGAGGCTTTGTGATGATCATGTCCACACATTTTGATTTGTAGCACTACTATCTGTTCACGAGGGCAGGCTCTGAGAGGAGAAAGGAAGTGTAAATGGGCCATTCGTCGCGCACGTCGCGGAGATAAGAGGGGACAGTGTAACTTTTGTAGCCACTCGCTGTGCACAACGCCAACTGTTGACAGCCTCTATCTGTCTCTGCTCACGCCATGAAGCCCTGGACCTGAGCGCTGCTGCTTTTCCACACAGACAACGTGATGTCGGGATGAAAAAAAAAAATCTGGGCATTTTTCCTGCACGCTGTCTGACTTTGTAATGTCAGCGGTATCGAAATATTGCGCACATCCAGAGGAGGTCATTTCCAGCCATGTAACGTCAGGACTGACTTGATGAAGGCATAAAAAAAAACAAAAAAAACCCCGTTGCATCACTAACCAGTCCTTTCCGAGAAGGATGTTCAATTCAGGAGGCAGAAAGAGTGATGACAGTGTTTTTACCGCAGCTGGAGAGAAAGCCGGGCTCAAACCCAGAGCCTCTTTGGAGAAGGATACATGTAATGTGAGTACTGACGCAAACCCGGGGTCGGATAATGAACTGCTCAAGAAACTGGAACGGCGCGTCTTGTGCGAGTGAGTGTGCAGGCTGCCGTGTGCGTAGCGAAGACGTCTGTGCCGCGCTCACCATTCATGCAGTGTGATTATTCCAGCAAACACCTTTGGTCTCTCTCTCTCTCTCTCACACACACACACACACACACACTGTGTCTGCTGCCTGTCACTCTCCCGCCGCCGCCTCCTCCCCGCTCTCGTGCCACATGTGCACACGCGGCACCCACGCACCGCGTCTAATTGCCTGAGCGCCATCGCAAGATATTATTAATATTTTACACCTCTCCCGCACACCCTCTGTTTTCCTCGTCGCACCAGTCAATATGGCCACTCTGCAACATCACCGGCAGCTTCTCATGCATGGCACGGAAGTGAGCTGCGACTCCAGCGGGGATGGCGCCGTGACCGTGCGGATTACCAACAGCGCGCCACACGTGCATCAACATGAGCCGCTGAGGGCTGCCAACAGTGGAGCGGGAGATGCTGGAGGCTATGGGGCAGTGAGTAAAATGAACCCTAACCTCCACAAATACAGCATCTCCTCCAGCTGCAGCTCAGCAGACTCCAGACCGGCTGCGACCTCCAGTACCAGGGTGCGCAGGAAGGCGCCGCCGCTGTTTGAACGCTCCGCCGCTCAATGCTGGGACCCCAAGTTTGACTCCCCCATCCTGGAAGAGGCGTGCCAAGAGAGGTGCTTCCCTCAGACACAGCGACGTTTCCGTTACGTTCTGTTCTACCTGGCGGTGGCAGCTGTACTCTGGGGGGTGTATTTTGGGGTCAACAGTGACCGCTGCAACCCCATGGCCTTCCTCGCCCCCACAGCCTCCTTTTTAGTCGTCCTTGTACTCCTCTTTTTGTTCACGTTTACCCAGCCCTACACATGGCTGTACAACCAAACCTCCTTGCTCCTGATCGCGGTCACCTTCGCCATCACCCTAGCTCCACAGATACAGACTGCTGGCTACACCGAGCTGGAGTGGGCTGGCGGTGGGAATGCCTCGTATCGCTCAACTGACAAAGTATCACCATCTCCAACCCCTTGCATCTCCCCTGTAGGCACATTTTCCCTGTGCATCGAGGTTCTGTTGTTGTTATACAGTGTCCTCCACGTCCGCCTGTATGCCTCAGTGATGCTGGGGCTCCTGTACTCTATATTATTTGAGGCATTAGAATGGCTGCCATTGCTTCAGCGGAGTTATGAAACTACTAGATGGGGGACAGGGTTAGCAGGTTCAGGTTCAGACTGGGAAGGAGACACCCTCCGCTGGCTTGGCCCAGCCAAGGCTCTGCTCCACTTGTGTGCCCATGTCATTGGCATCCACCTGTTCATCATGTCGGAGGTGCGTTCCCGCAGCACCTTCCTCAAAGTGGGCCAGGCTATCATGCATGGCAAAGACTTAGAGGTGGAGAAGGCCTTGAAGGAGCGTATGATCCACTCGGTCATGCCGCGACGAGTTGCAGATGAGCTGATGAAGCAAGGTGATGATGAGGGCGGTGGTGAGAACTCTGGCAAGCGTTATTCCTCTGGTGCCTGCTCTGCCTCAGCTGTCTCAGTGGGTGGTGGAGGGAGCGGTGGAGCTTTACAAGCCCAAGGTGCCACAAACCCCAAAAATCACCCTCACAACAATCACAAACGCAAGAAGACCTCCATCCCACGTGGACAGATAATCTTCCGGCCCTTCAATATGAAACGCATGGAGCCTGTCAGCATCCTCTTTGCGGACATTGTGGGTTTCACCAAAATGTCTGCCAATAAGTCCGCACCAGCCTTGGTGGGCCTTCTCAATGATCTGTTTGGACGTTTCGACCGGCTCTGTGAACTAACCGGTTGTGAGAAGATCAGCACTCTGGGAGATTGCTACTACTGTGTGGCTGGCTGCCCCGAGCCTCGCCCGGACCACGCCTACTGCTGTGTAGAGATGGGCTTGGGTATGATCCAGGCCATCGAGCAGTTCTGCCAGGAGACATCTGAGACCGTCAACATGCGTGTCGGCGTCCATACAGGCACCGTCCTGTGTGGGATCCTGGGAATGAAGCGCTTCAAGTTTGACGTGTGGTCAAATGATGTTAATCTGGCTAACTTGATGGAGCAGCTGGGCGTGGCGGGCAAGGTCCACCTTTCAGAGACTACTGCCCGCTTCCTGGATGACCATTACCAGAGGGAGGATGGACAAGTGGCGGAGAGAGCCGGGCAGAGTGTGGTGGAGAAACTGAAAGGTGAGTGGCTGTTCACCTCTGACTTCCTCATGACTTCTTTACATAAACTGAAAGTCAGTGTGCAGATGTTAACTATTTAGTCATAGATATTAATATACAATCCTGAAAAGAGAATCACTGGTCTTGAACATAGGCTCGACTGATTAATGGTTATTACTTACATACATTTGCAATTGTAAAAACACCCATGTTTATCCTAAAAGGCCATTGAAGTGATAAAAAGATGAACAGTGCAGCAAAGGGTAAAGTATGATAACAATTAGTCATTCAGTACATGTAGAAGATAAGGGCTGAAAGCACACATTGTCTGAATTTGTACAAGTTAGCACATGGTCATCAGGGTTGAGTAGGGTCACTGCTGCCTAGAAAGCACTAAAACATGTTCTCTGACCAGTTATTCCTGTTGAAACCAACAGAAGCAGAAGATCAGGCTACAAGATTAAGAGGTTAGAGAACCAGGAAGAGAGAGATGTTTTGGTTCATATCAGTTATCGGATAGCAGACAGTTGACAGTTGCAGTCAATGAATATCAAATGTCATTGTCACTACCTGAAGAGTTGTTTTCAGAAATCTCTAAATCAATTTAAATCATCTGTGTGACCTCTATTGCCTCATGCTACTGTATCAGTGGTCTTCCACAAAATTGTATGAATGATAAGTTGTTTATTTTGGAGCAGCACCCTGCAGACTTATTTTGGAGCTCCATATTTGAACGACAGAGGCCTGTGTCACTGAGATTAAAACGTTTAATCTCCAAATAAAACAAATGGATTTGAAATCCTTGCTAGAGACAAATGTAGACAGCTTGCATAGCGACACTGTTAATGGATACTTGTATGGCAGGACCAGTATACATTTGGCACATAGAGCAGAGAAGATGTGTGACTGTGACTCACACATTAGGCTGATATATTTGATGGGCTTCCATTGGCTAACAGTCGCTGCAAGGTTTGGTTCTTATCTCCGACTGCGTTTGTGAACTTGCTGGTTTGGTCGGCCAGAATGTTTGAGCTGGAGATTCCAGCTGACAGGACGAGGGCCGACTGGCTTTAATATCTTTTTAGGCAGGTGTGTTTCTGGATTCATCATATTGTACCCATTGCTTATTAGATGGGAACAGACAGACACCACAGAGGGTAAAAGATGTTTAAAGAAGTGTGACTTGGATCACTGCAACTTGTCCAACACCCACTGCTCATATTGTGTCCACACAGACACACAAACACACAAACACACAGACACACACACACACACACTCAGTCTGTCTCAATATTCTGTGGAAAGCAGCATCAATGGAGCTAATCTCTCCAGCAGGGAATTCCTCTCGGGCCGTCTAATCTTAGGTCCCTTGCAAACAGAGACTGTCTGTTCTATTGTCAGGCCTTATGTCAGGGTGTATTCACACTTGGCTCTAAATGGTGCCATCACTCTCTGTTTCCAGACTAGCGAACAGTGACAGAGTGAGATGTTGACATACAGCTTTTGTTGAGGGAGAGAAAAGAGGAGAATGGCATCTAGTTTTCCCACTGAAACAGAGACCCACAGTTTCCTGCTCAGAGAAAGAGATGACCATAACAGTTTGCTTCTTTAACGAGAGAGAGAGAGAGAGAGAGAGAGAGAGAGAGAGAGAGGGGTTGACACAGGTTTTTTTTTTGCATAGAGATGGACAAAGTCTCATTTTGAGAAAAGTCAACACGCCACTTCTTGTTGGGCAGAAGTACTTTGTGGGACTGAGTTAGGGAGAATGGTCGAACTTGATGAACAGATCATTTTTTGCAGTTCACGATGTTAGTTGGCTCAACTTGAATTTGCCATTTGCCAAAGATTCGTCACCTTGACTTTCATGTCATCTTTCTCCCTGAAGACAAAGTCTTGCAATTAATTTTGAGAGATGTTCCGATGATATGAGTCATAATTAGTGGGAATGACTTGGCATCACAATTTTCATTTTCACAGAAAAAAATAAATAATATCATGATGATGTGACATTTGTTTGGGTCTGTAGCAAACAAATGTTTTCTTACGTCTAGTGAACAAGAACAAGAATTATAGTGCATATCATACCTCAAATAATCTATCTATCTATCTATCTATCTCTCTCTCTCTCTCTCTCTATATATATATATACATACATATCGAGCCATCCCTCATCTCTATTGCTCCCCTCTTTTTCATTCCATTCAAAACACACAAATGTTAAAATCAAGTCAGTCATTTGGTTTGAAAGGAGATTATGTAGATGTTATAAGCCGCAGTAGATTTAATAGCACATTTATTTAAAATTTTACATTTTATTTATTTATAAATCACAGTGTCTCTTATCCTAGTCTTTACAGCTTATCACAGGTGATGAACTGAATCGTTGGGTGTGTTTTTTTAATTCCCTACCTCTCTGTCTGTTAGCTCTTCTGTCTTTCTGCCCCTTTAATTCCACATTTCTCTGTCTGTTTTTCCTCATCCTGGTTGTGTTATCACATTCGTGGCCTCAGTCTCTCACCTGTCACCCAGGCCTGTACATGTGGTCTGTTGTGTAACACTGCTTTAGTGCTGTCTGTCTGTCTTTAGTCAAGGCTTTGCAACGGATCCCCCCGGCAGGCCAAACGATAGCTGGCTTTCAACCATTCTCGCTCTGTTAGCTCCTAAATACCCATCACCCCGCTCTCCTTTTAACAAGAACAACTAAGCAAACCAAGCTCTGTTTGACCATGAGTGCAGCCAGTTGGTAAGCTACTGTAGTTTGTTGGTAGTTGTATCAGAAATTCACTGTATCTTAGAAATCTGTGTAATGGATTGTGAGGGACGATGCAGTGGCAAACAATCTCTCATTGCTTGTGCAATTTAGGATCATAGACTTTGTCAAGACTATATTAACTGCCAATTCTCACACATCTGCTTTATGTACTGTATGTCACGAAAGCTGAAGGGATGACTCATACTGCGATCGACAAATGCATTAATTATGCAGGTATGCAGTTACGAATTTGAATACTAGGCATGTGTGCAATGTTTTCAATGCTTTATAGTACTTCTAAGTAAGATAAAACGTTCAGACTGGGTTATAGTTTGAACTGTGCAAGCACACTGTAGTAGTATAACCACTTTATTAGTTGTTTAATGAAAGATTATGACACAGTTGTTCTAAAATGTGAAAAAGGTCAAATAAGAATGAAACTGAAGTGGTTAGGCTGCGCTCAAGTACAGGAGCAGTTTGATCATCTGAAACGATGTCTACACCAGGGTTGCAACGATGTGAATCTTCTTGTTGTTGTTATTATTATTATTATCATTATTATCCGTTACTTTGGATAATACGTTGGACTTCATTATTTTGTTAAACAAACATTTCACAAAATATTATGTCCTGACAGAAACTTGATAAAAACTTGATATAAATAACACTAATACATTAGAATTTATTACTGTAGATAAGCAAATGTACAGGGTATGATTAGTGTCAATTTTCATACCACGGTATACCTTGAAAATGATCAGCCCTAGTCTGCACCAACACATTGACCATACATTTTTCGAGCTATTATTGAATACCTCTTCTCATCCTTGCAATTTCCATTAGCTTTTCTGATGTGACGCATCGTTATTTCCCCACAGTAGCAAGATGCTCTGAGTGACGCAAACAAGTGTACCATGCTGTTTGCACACGCTGGATACTGGAGTCAGCAGACGGATTAGTGTGGCTGAATGTGCTGCTCTCACTGTGGCATCTTAGCCGCAGCCACATTGAGCACGTTGCTACCACAAGTTATTACATTTGTTGTGAAGCTAATATATTTTAAACACCACACTGGTTTACAATGTGTCCCATTAGGTCAATAGGTTTGTCACTAAAGGGATCCTAAAAGGCACCAAGTACAAACTGAGTTAGGTGATCATTGGATTGTGTCGAAACTGTTACACGTACATACATCTGTGCTCAGTACTTCGTCCCTTTGTCTCGTGAGAGTACCATTGTCAGTTTTCACTTTGTTGTTTATGGTATTTTTTCACATCCAACTCTCATTTATATCCAGGGAGACACTCTGTTATTCATCCCTCCATCTTCCTGTGCTGCCTTGTACCTGAATCTCACTGTTGTCATCAGTTGCTCCTGGTCCCCCTGCTCCACATGCCTGTGTCTCCTGCGTCCTTTCATATCCAGTCCTGCCATCTCTCTGTTCTTTTCCTAGTGACTAACAAACTTATATTCACTGCAGGTTGTGAGCACTGCAGTTTTCTGCTATAGGTTTTTGTTTAGCTGGTTTATATCCTGCCTGTATCTGCTGTGTTGATTTTTTGGGCTCTCCTTGTTGAGCGTTGTAGCGTAGAGAAATTTGGTTGTAGTTTAGATAGATAGATAATCAACCAAATTTCCCTACGCTACAACGCTCAACAAGGAGAGCCTAAAAAAAATTAACACAGCAGATACAGGCAGGATATAAAGACCAGTAGTGTGTGTGTGTGTGTGTGTGTGTGTGTGTGTGTGTGTGTGTGTGTGTGTGTGTTTGTGTTTGTTTGTGTGTGTGTGCATTATACTGTGTTGTATAGTGGCATGTTATATATCTGCAGACTGCAGGTTTGGACCTTGAACTGTTCCAGTGGTATCATAGGGTCACACTGGCACCTTGTCAGTTTCTATCTGTGTGAGTCTGGAGGTACTCTCTGTGTGTCTTTGCAGATAGGTGCTTGCTTGTGTGTGTCTTTCTCTTTTTGCGTGTCTGTGCGCATATACGCCTATGTGCACACAGAAGCCCGTCCTTCCAGTGCAGCGTGTTGCAGTGGGAACTCCATGGCTTCAGGCTGGTTAGTCTGTGCTAAATCAAACTTGTCACCTAAATATGCATCGGCAAATGGCAGATCCTTAACCATAACCAGGCTTGCCCCAGTGAGTCATGGGCTTTGCTATTATACACTCTGTGTTTGGCTTTATGTACTGATTTCTGGTAAACACTTAAACCGTCTCACAGGGAGGTATCTCACTTCTGTACCTCCTCCATCAAGATTCCTATCGCTCTCCTGCTAGTTGAATAATTATGTTGCGCAAAAATACATTTCTTTTCATTACAAGCAACAATTTTCTGTGTCATGGACCTGTCAATAGTTCTCTTGATTGGCACTTCTTTCTCTGCAGAGAGAGGTTGGTGAAAATGCCTTCTTTCAGTAGTTCATTGACCAAAGGTCCTGCTGACACTGGGAATTTCAAAGCTATCAGTGAAGAAAAGTCTGGAAAGTCGTCCCAGCAAGATGGTTCTGGGTTCAAGTTTGTTTGTTCTCCCCTTTTTGCATGGGCTTCCTCTGGGAGCTCCGGCTTCTGTCCACAGTCCAAAGACACACAGGTTAATTGGTAACTCTTGATTGCCTGCAGGTGTGAATGTTGGAATTTTGAACCCATGAGATCATCTGATTAATCGATGAACTGATCAACAGAAAATTATACATTTAACCATTTAAGTAATTTTCAGGCACACACACCAGATCTTTCTCACTGTAAACAATATATCTGTTAATAAAAAAGATGAATAGATAATGAAAATAAAAAGAATAATAACTTAACCTAATTTGAAATAATTCTTTCCTTTTTTAATGTTATTAAAGTGCAGAAGAGGCAGAGAAGAGGAGAGACAACAGTACCAGTTTTCTCTCTGCTGCATTATAAGTGCCTCTCCTCAGATCTTCACCTTTCGATGCTTGCCACGGCCCTGCGTTGGCCAGTCAAAGTCAAACACAGCGCGTGTGTATGTTTTATAATACAGATAAGACAACCAGGACATAAAACAAAATGACTGATCAAAGTCTTTGTGCCTTAGATACACAGACACACATTTATATACAGAGTTATTTATAACTGGCAGGTGAAAACAGAAACTAAATTAGGCTTTTACTATTGAATGTGTTCTTTTTACTTTTCTTTCTGTTTCTCCCTCTGCTTTTGCACTGCTTTTCTGCTGCACTGTGACACACACAGCCTTCAGTATGTCGTCTGTTCTTTTATATGCATACAGTACACTACCCTGCCCTTGCGACTGTGTTATATGTGTGTTTGTGTGGAGAGCGATGCATAAAGTTGAGATGAGACAGTGCCCTGAGGCCTGTGTCCCAACATGGTGTTGTCTCTCCCCCGCTACTCGTACCTCATTGGTTTTCAGCAATGCTGTCATGACAAGGTTCAAAGGTCAACTGTAATCGCTTGACTAGGTGGTCTAGTAAGCCTGTCTGCGTGCCTCTGTCTGCGTCCGTTGTTGTGTATGATAACAGAATGAGTAGAAAAATGCTGTCCAGTAACAGGAGAGCTGAACGTTTGACAGCGGAGGGACGATGGAGACCAGGCAAGAATTCTTGGCAAAGGAGATAGAAAGGAAAGCCAAAATGGGACTTCAAATGTAAGATCATACCTTGTGATTCGTCTAGACAAGCAACATTTTCACTGTGTCCTATGTCTTTACCCAAGGTGTGACAGTCACCTCTGTGGCAGGAAATTAAAAGAGGACCAGGGTTCATATTTTATCCCTCAGTGATCCTATCCAAACTGGGCTTCATGTGACTTAACGGTGGTAACCAGTAAAGAGCAGCATTGTAATTTGTCTCGCTTGTCATATTCCTCTTAACTCATATCCATGACAGAAGCAGTGTTTTGCCACTTTGTCAGCCTCATTTAAGACAAATGTAAACAAATGTGAATCACTTATTGTGCCCGAGAGCATTTTGTTTCAGTGGAAGACTCTGAAGGCTCTGTATAAAATTTAGATTATTTTATTGGATAAAGATTTATAAGTGTATATAGTTTCATGGATTTAGATTAAAATGTAATATTCATTCAAACAATTGTTCAAGAACCAATCACAACGTTTGCTGACTACAACTTTGGGGTAGAAAACCCCCACATCAAGCACTAACTTGCACATAATTTAATTGTCTGTTTTCATGATGTCATTTCAAAGTATATACATCTCATTCATCTAAAATACGTGTTTGATCTTTTCACATGTCATTAATAACAACATGCAATTTACCTGTCAAAGAAAATGACAGCTTGAGTTTACCACAAACTAGCAAAGAAACAAGACATGAAATAAACATGGCAGAACGTCGCATAGATCAGACGATCATGTTGTACTATATATTTTAAAGCGTTACAGTAGCAGCTGAAAATGACAATAGAAATAAACAAGTTTGCTAATTCAACTGCCAGCTGGCTACCTGGAAATGACTGTTGTTTTTAGCGTGACAACGTGGCGATTCAGTCTATTATAGCACTGATTACTGAGTCTATTGTCATTGATAAATCAATGGTTGTTGTTCTAAAGACCACAGGGGTGGTTTTGCAGTTTTTTAGTCCTTTGTCTACAAATTGCATATACTCTACATTTGTTTTCCAAACCCTCTGCATTTGAAAATACACACTGCCAACAAAGATGACAGAAATGCCTTATCAGTGCATCTGTTCTGTCTGTCTTTCCAGCAGTGCACATACACATCCTGTACCAGAGTGAATCCACATTTACTTGTATTATGTACGTCAACAGAATTATATTCGGTACATCCTTATTCCATTATCATTAATGCTGTGTGTGTGTTCCAGAGAGAGACAACAGTGACGCTCCAACACTAAATCATGATTTAACAGTGACAGCCAGTAGCTAATGAACCAGCAGTGTATAAGTAGATGCCAGAAGCACTGATAGCAGGAGCCTCTTTCTTTCTTCTGTCCTAACCTTCTGCATCGCGCACATTCTGTCCTAACAGACCTGTAATACCCATTTCTGTCTTTCCCACATTTTTTTTTTCTCTTAATGGATCTGTAGTGTCACTCATTCTCCCACACAGCTGTCTAATCAATTTCTTTTATTCACCCAACCCGCGTTTCCACATAGAAGTTTGTCATTCCTATTGCTCAAGAATGTGTTGAGTCAAATGTTTTCTCTGTGTGTGTGTATGTGCGTGTGTGTGTGTGTTCACTGTTGATAAGCCCGCCCAACCCTGTCCTGGTCTGATTGCAAGTGTAGTGTGCTTGCATGTGCACACAAACATATACACCTAATCTTTGACTAGTCTTTCCTAGCCGCTTGCTGTCCATGTGATACACCTTTCTGCTTTTGGTACAAGTCTGAGTTCATTTCTGTAATTAGATAAATTCCAGACAGATGAGTCACCTGCCTGTGCTATATTTAATCATTTTGACAGGTCTGACCAGTCTTGTATGTGTGTGTGTGTGTGAGAGGGAGAGACCAAAGGTTGCACATGCTAATGTTTGTATGTGAGATGTCATACAATGAAGCATTACATCAAAGTGTAGACACTTTATATTATATTTGCACTTGTGTGTGTGTGTGTGTGTGTGTGTGTGTGTGTGTGTGTGTGTGTGTGTGTGTGTGTGTGCTTGTTTGCCTGCTATTTGACAGACACATCTTATTGTGTCTCGTTACAGATGGATTCCCTCACTACCTGGTCTCATTGCTGTTTTATTACACACAAGATGACTTGCATTTTCTTCACTGGCGCCACCCTGCTGTAGTCAAAATGTGTTGCTCAAAATACCTCACAAATAATTCAACATTAAGTAGATATTGATGAAGCTGGCTTGCATAAACACTCAAGTTGTGTGAATATACAACAATACAATCTCCACGCAACCCTACCCCACTCATAAAGTGTCTCTCTCTGTCCATGCTATGTGAATAAATAATAATAATAAATAAGTACATTTGTTTTAAAGGCTGTGGTGCAAAACTTTCTAACTCTGGAGCGCAAGTGCTGTGCTAAAAAAGGTTAATCTACTGTGCTGCCCTGCTATTGATTTTATATAATTTTCGATTGGAATATTTCATTTACGATTTTCAAATTCACATGCCTACTTTTAGCTACCTTGTTGAGACCAACTTTGAACTCAGCCTTCATTTTCATCTCAACTACACACTTGTAAAGTTTTGTGACAGTATCTTTCACAGTTGTGACCAGTGTTTTCAAAAATATCAAAACATATCAATAGTGAGTATTTGAAACTGTTTCAATACTCATTTTCTATATAGGCCCGCCTCCTCTTACTCGTCAGACTATCGTCAGAAGTAATTTATCCTGATTGCTGTTGTGTCTACACATAGTACACAAGCCTTGTTATAGGCATCTTTTATTAAAAATCAAAATGTTTTTGCCGCAGTGTTGTGTTAATCTTTCGCCATAGTATCAAACATGGTATCAAATATCAATATTTTTTAAGGTATTGTATATAGATAGAAATTCCAGTATCGTGACGACGCTAGTTGGGATGCTATTGCACTGACAAAAATCTGTCCACAGACATACAGGCAGACAGACATAGAAGCAACTGGCAAAGTACTCAAAATCAATTCTGTGGTCGTTCCCACTACAGAAGGTGTCTCCAAGTGCACATTTTGCCATGGTGACACACACACACACACACACAAACTCACATTGTGTTAGCATTACCACCCGACACTGTTGCGGTTGGTAATAAAACTCAGTCCTCTATCAGTGTGGGGTGTTGAACTCTACCTTGTCATGCTCATTGCTGCTGATCAAATGCTAGATAATCCTGATAATTTACTTCCTGTGGACCCAAGGCCCTGTGTGACACGTCTGTCATACTGTAACTAATTGACCAGCTCATACAGAATATATGAGTGCCAGATAAGCAGGGGTGTGTGTATGTGTCAAGGCTGGGCCATGACTGTCTGTAAACATAATTTTGGGCTCATTACATGTATTTCTGTAGCACATTAAAATCTCCCATTTACCAAATTATTCTGCTGTTAAATATGACAACTGTTTAAAATTCCACTTCTGCAACAGCTGTATGTGCCACTGTGACAACAGCAGCTGGTCGCCTGTATCGCCCTGTGTGTTTATATGTGTGTGTGTGTGTGTGTGTGTGTGTGTTTGTGTGTGTGTGTGTGTGTGTGTGTGTGTGTGTGTGTGTGTGTGTGTGTGTGTGTGTGTGTGTTTGTGTGCGTGCCAACTACAGTACTCTGGAGTGGTGCTGTGTTAAACGGCTGATCTGAATAATAGATACAGAGCGAAGCCTCAAGCCTGTTAAAAAATCCATGAGCTTCCTTTGCACTGGTTTGTGTAGCTGAAGTGCAAGTGAAGAGAGTGAAAACGAGTTTATAGCCGGTGTGGGGAAAAGTAAGGATAAGATTTAGGCAGTCACATACCCAGTATGTGAAGACATAATCGAAGAGAGTGGAACAAACAGATATTTTCAGAAGAATGACTTTGCTCAAATCTTTTAGGCTATAAAGAAAATGGTCTGGGAGATCTATAGTGACATTTTTACATTACAGTATGTATTCGTTGAATTCTTCCACTGTGTCCAAATCCATTGACCTGAGTTATGTGTTTCCTGTAGTAAATTAAAAAAAAAAGGTTGCTTAGATATAAAGTGATATTAGGTAGGTGATATTGAGTGGTGCTTATGGTAGCCAATTACGCTAAATATTAGTTAGCCCCTTTGCCATGGAGCTAGTCGTCCGCCTACTCTGCCCAGACTGGCAGCTCCCAGTGAACACAGGCGGACTAGGACAGAATAATACTGCCTCTGAGAAGACAGAGGCCAGTTGGACTACAGGTAATACAGGTGACACGCCTGGTTTGGCACCTGGAACGCCAGGGCTTAGTCAGCAAATAGGACCCCTGACGTAGCTGCATAGCTGACCAAACTAACCACATAATGGCAGCAGAATTTTGCAGCAGTTTGTTAGCAGCAAAGCTACTGGTATCTCACCATTCAGAAACTCCATAAATCCCCTCAGTACTTAAACTGACCTCTGTCATTTTCGGAGGCTGCGTATGGCCCCAGTGTGAAGGTGTTCATTTGGAGGCTGCTAGCAACTGTCAACAAACAGCCAGGTGTCACTTTAAATTCTCACAGTTAACAACTGTAAGACTTTTGCAAAGCATGATAGGTAATTATTTTGAATATTACAGTAAACTAACAAGGTACACGTGCTAACATGCTTAAAGGCTAACAACATGCTAACAAGCAATATGTTTGGGTTAACATGAAAACTGCAGGTGTAGATGCAGATACAGTATCATAATGTAATTTTACATTAAAAAACTGTATTTTCCCAGTAAAATTGTGCCTGTAGAAATACAATATATTACTGTGATATTCATCAATGTAATAGTGATATAATTACAATATACTACTGTGAATTTACTGCAATTATTACCCTGTAATTTACTGTAGAATACCAGAAATATCTTTACAGTGCAGAGTTGAGGCAGAGTAGCTGGCGGACATCAGTGGGAAAACCCAAAAATATTTTTCCATAACATATGATCTGTTTTCACCCAAATCAGTGAACAGAGCTATAAAGTTATTTGCACACTTGTCTGTCAGGGTTAGGGTTTAGCTGTTATAGCTTATAATAATAACATATAATAGAAAAATAAAATAATAATACTTCGGCAATAGTCACACTCTGTAGTAAAGGTCTAACCTGAAGTTATGTGTTAGGCAAGGTGAGGTGTGCCAACTCGCTCTTAACTCACCTACTTCAGTTAATAATTTCCCAGTTAGTTTTCCAGCATGGTCTCAGTGTAGCAATACGAAGTTGTTTTGTTCAGTATTTGTAGGTGAAGAATGACTGCAGGGGAATAGTAAGAGCAAAATCACAATATTACCGTGGAATGATAATATATTTTCAGATGCAGTGTTTTTGCTCAAAACATCTGAGATTTCTGTCTAACAATTGAAGTACTGGCCTTCAAAAACCTGTATCAGTCAAGTCATTCCATAAACAGCATGTAAAGTGCAGTTCCCCGGTGGTCTGTGGAGAGAGTTGTGTGACATTAAAGAATAGAACATAAGAGAGAGAGAAGAAGAAGAAGGAGAAGAAGAAGGAGCATATTTTCTGGTCATGACCCTTTCCCAAGGATTTCCCACAGTCTAGTTTAGGGCAGCGGGGGAGGTATGTGTGTGTGTGTGTGTGTGTGTGTGTGTGTGTGTGTGTGTGTGTGTGTGTGTGTGTGTGTGTGTGTGTGTGTGTGTGCGCGCGCGCGCGCGCGTGTGTGCATGTGCATGTGCGTGTGTGTGTGTGGTTGGTTAATGAGAAGGATTGTGAAACCATGGCATAGAGCGGAATGAATCACTCGATGTAATGGTTATATTACTCAAATGAGACCATGCAACGTAAGTGCTTTTGTGCACACATGAAATATGTTGTATGAAGGGATGACCTTATAAGGATGATGAACATCCGTCAACCTGCTGCATTTTAATAACTCACACTGTGAGCCTACCTAGTTAATATTTGGCCAAGTGTGTGCCACATGCATGAAACAAATTGACATGGCAGTCGTCATTGGTGTCCCCTCTGCAGCGGGACCAAGGTTGGTCATTTCTTGCTCAAGGACTGTCCTCTGCTGCTGAGCGACAACCTGCCTGAGAGAAACTCGGAGCCTCTGTGAAGTGAAACACTTAAATGTCTTTTAACAGCTGTGTGTGTGTGTGTGCGTGCGTGTGTGTTTATTTGAGTGACGCAGTGACAGTCGGAGTGCGTCACTGTTCCTGTCAACCCACCGCACTACATGTCACACATACACACTTGAACGACCTTTTAGATGGAAGAGCCATTGATAAACAGATGGTGATGAAAAATGGATAAATGTACTTTTGAACCCTTTTTGCCTTGATAATGCCTTTTTTTCATAAATCTCTAAGCAGTATTGTTTCCTTCAGCATTCAAGACTCTGATCCACCAGGCTGCCCATCGATGCTTTATTAAATCCCAAGAGTACGATTTGATAGGAGAGATAACGGATGAGAGGAGAAAAAAGAAAGGGAGGAAGGAGAGGGGGCGAGTGAGGAACTCCCTGGACTAAAATGATGGCACAAAAGAGGGAAGGGAGGAGGTATGCATGGATGGGAGGGAGGAATGGGAGGGTATTTGATGGAGGATTGTGTGAGAGCCTCATCCCTCGGTTCCATCAGCGTGTCCAAATATGGAGGCATCTGCTATTGCACGAGGCCCGTTCTCAAGACCCGCCACTGACCAGGGAGAAAACTGGAGAATAGGGAAGGGGGGGGGGTAGAAAAAAAGACCGGTGTGAGAAAGTTTAAGTGAAAGGAGGATGGCTGAAACATGAGAGCACGAGACAGTGGAGTAGCAAGATATAAAGATAGGTAGTCGGAGGCGGTGGCAGATGTAAGGTTTGGCAAGACAAAAGGGAGAAAAGTTGAAGGCGAAGGTTAGAGCGTCAGATGAGTAGAAGTCGGACAGTTGGAAGGCCAAGTCTGAGAAAAGGGAAAACAAGCTGAAGCCTATTTTTAGTGCTTTGAGTTGTTTATTTTCTGACTTTTCTGAGCAGCAAGATGAAAGTGAAGAATGAGAGAAAAGGTCCTGCCTTCATTTTCCGTTTTCTGCTTCACTCTTGAGGTTGACTTAAGTTACTTTGATGCTTAATTTGGTTGAATAGATGCTGCGTGCTTCTCTTTGTCTCCCTCTGTATTTCATTTTCACACACACATTCACTTTTCTGTGTGTGGGACCAGAGGGGAGGCGGCAACCTTTGGGTCACTGGGGATGGTTTTGATCATGTGGTTGGAGGCCGCCATTAGATCAAAGGTCATCCGACAGGAAGTGCAAAGTCCTGATTGTGGCGGTCTTCTGGGGATTGTCTGAAATGTCAGCTTCAGTCTCAAAGATTCACCCAGAAACAGGACTGCTGAGCAGGGCCTGGGTGTGCGCGTGCGTGTGTGTGTGTGCTTTTGCACATTTTTTGAGTCGGTATGTGTGGCCTACATGTGTGAGTTTGTGCACAAGACTTTTAGAGGAATTGTCTTGTAGGAGTTTGTGTGTCTTCATTCACCTGAACTCTTGTGTGAGTGATCAACTCAAGCCAAATTATAATTTGTTTGTTGTTATAATTTGTTTAGCCCTTTGTTAACTTGAATGGCAATAAAATCAATTGTGTGGCTTGTTGCTGATATTATCGGATGTACTATCTGATATCTAATATCTGATATTATCTGATGATGAAACAAGTCATTTTGTGAGGGTTGTGACTGAATCATAACAACAGAAAAAACATGCCTACCCCTTCAGCCATTAATATCAAGATGTTTTAAGATTTTGTGATTGTGATTTTAACTGCCTAATTATGTGACAACCTACAGTACATATGACGATTTACCTACATGCTTATTGAACGTAATCTGGTGTGTGACTAACTGTCTTGACCAATCATGTTACTACTTACCTTTCCACACTGATCATAATTTGTGAGGCAACTTTTTCTATCAATTCATTGTTTATTCAGTGTGATGTCACCAAATAGTGAAAAACACCCATCACAATTGCTGGACGCCACAATTGTTTGACATTCAAGTCAAAGATGACTTAAATATTTATTTTAATTAATTATTGAAATTGTTTAAGGATTATTAGTGTCGAAATATTGATTTACCAGTTGTTTCAGGGCTAGTGCAATGTGTTTGTATCCGTATGCACGGCTGTGTTAGCGTGCTGGGAGTGCGTTCGTAGGGGAGTCATTTTCTGATGTGTGTGTGTGTCTATGGTGTGTATGGTCTTCGTGTGTACATGTGGAATGTAACGACTCAGCTCCGCTTCCTCTCCATTCATCCCTCTGTTCATTCATTGATTCATTTATTCATGTGTATTGACTGTTTACATTTGAACTCTTGAAATTAGCTGCCGCACGTAGTGTGAGTGTGTGTATGTGTGTGTATGAGTTGAGACTTGGGGGGTGTTTTCTTATAAATGAGGGTGTGAGAGGCAGAGGCGATCATACTGCAGTGCACTACCTTGCATGAGTCATACACACAGGAAATGCCAAGTTTGTGTGTGTGTGTGGGTGTGTGCGTGTGTGTGTGTCTGTGTGTGTGTTTTCGGGTGTGTTCACTCAGATATGTCATCCATCCAATATGTCTCAGACAGGCAGATGCTGCATATTTCCTGGAAAGGTTGTCCTGCGTGTAAAGGGCTCTGCCCTCTCTGAGGATTTGGTTTGTGTGGTCACTCTACACGTGAACGACCAACAAAAATGAACATTTATTATTGCCGCGTTTTTGCAGTGCAATAAATGACTCAGATGTGTCTCTTTCTATATTATTTTGCGCACTTGGGAGTGTAGGCAAAGTTTCAGATAATAACAATGGAAGAACTGTATATTATACTACAGATTACTATAGTTGTTTCCATATGCACTTAAAGACAGGTGACAGATTAAAGGAAAAACAGGAATAAATAAGTAGTAAAACATAACAAATGCAGATGCACCTACACAGTGCTCACTCAATTATTCGAAAATTATCATGTGAAAATGATGGGTAACAATTTATAATAACCATCATTAACAAATGGATAATGTATAGTTAATTCAACTTCAGTTCATAGTTATTTCACTGCCAACAAATAACAAAATGCTTGATCAAATATTAATGAAGCTGTTCATTCAACTGATGATGGTAATACCCTGATAATAATTAACAAATACTGTGTAGTTCATCTATAAACATTATTTAGATGGCCATTTTAAAGTCGCAACTGATGTTAATAAACCTTTACAATTGCTTAATAAATGGTTTATAAGCATACAGTGAATTTGCGATTAACTAAAGTTTAATTAACTAGAAATTTAACATCTATCAATCATGGTTATTATAAAGTGTTACCCACTTTCTTGTTTTTGTGAAGGCCTTTGCAGTCGCCAGATATCGGGCCAATTAAGAGCCCCCCAGTTTGAGCAGGCTTTATTGGTGATGTGAAAGTTGTTTGATATTGTGAAACTTCACTCACATTATAAAGAAACTAAAGAATGAGAAAAAAGCATCTACGCTGGGGATATCGCCTGATTGGGGGACTGACAGAGAGAAAGTGAACTGAAACTTAATTTGATTCGTTGTGATATTAATATTTTTATTTATGTAGTTCAGTGGTTTACCAGTTATGCTGATGTAACTACAGTTGCAGACTAGTCTCTGACAGTAGACATAAACCTGGGATTGCAGTGTCATGGACATGGCAAGCTTGAAAACTTATCCGACAAAATACATACATACAATGCAACGTGGTCTGAACCCCAGTACACCCTAAAGTAGTAAGACGCAAATGGATCAAGTCTATCTCATTATGTCTCTGTGAATGTATTAGGGATGCAACAATATTCAATATTTTATCGAACCGTTCAATACGCCCTGTTAGGTTCAATACACAAAGGCAAACAATACAATACAATACAATACAGTACAATACAATACTACAATAATGTTTGCTGTTTAACTTGATTGGATACTGCATATGTTTTTTATGGAAGGCAATTAAAATAAGTGTTACATTTTTATAATAAGGTTTGTGGTTTGACGATATCTGCTTTTAATTATTTTTACATGCAGTATTGCCTTTGCTAGTGTGAGTAGTTTTATATTAAGATATCGAAACCGTACCGTTACCGTGGCCCAAAAACTGTGATGCATACCAAACTGTGGGAAAACTGTACCGTTGCATCCCTAGAATGTACATACTGTGTGGGCATTTCTTTGTCTTGGCCTGAGTGTGTGCGTGTTTGTATCTCTGTTTATTGTAGTGGTAGCAGCTGTCCTCAGCTGAACCCTCCAGCCGGCTGGTCTGAATAAATCAATAAAAACCATTGAGCAGCATTGAGACTTTAGAGTGCTGGTGTCAGTTTCTTTCCCAGAGTGCTGCATTTACAGAGCCTGGAGAAGATCAATATGAAAGGCACCCACACTTGCAGACACACACACACACACACACGCACACACAAAAGCTCAACATTGTGTTTCAACGACTTCGGCTGCACAAACTCAGTAGTAAAGGATTAGCTTTGTTATGCCTTAGAGCTTGGATAAACACACATAAGATATCGTACGTGTGGCACTTTGTTTTGTATCTAGAAAAGTAGTTGTCTCTCAAGCATACACAGATTAACCTACTGTGCACTTGTTGGTCGGAAAACTACAATTTTTCAGTGTCTATTATGTCAAACCTTTAAACACCCTCAAATTTCAAGGCCTGTTTGAGAGTTTAGAGCGGGCTGTTGATAAAGTTAGAAAGCTGAAATCGAAGTAGACAAGGAATGTGGGTTATGTGAGGCATGCTAAACTCAGTGACCTTCAAAGTACTCTCGGCCTCTTCCTCCCCCTCGCCATCCCTCCGCCGTTTGCCACTCTGCTTTCCCTATCGCCTCTGTGTCTTTAACTTGTCAGCATTTTCCCTCTCACGTTGAACACAAGCTAGAGTAAGAGGGAAGACCTCTAAATACGTGTCCGCAGTCATTGTCCACACTTCACTAGCTTGAGTGTTTTCCAGCCTTTGCTAAATAACTTCTTTTTTTAAAATTCGAGATAATGAATCATTTGAGGTACTTTTATCACTTCAAACTGGAAGTAAGATGCTATATGTATGCAACGACCTGTGTCATAGGAGTTTTCTTAGTGAAAATCAGAGAGAAACTCTGAAATCAAAGGAAAAATGTAAGTGTTAATCAGGTGTTGGTCCAAGAGCCACGAGAACAGCTTTAACGTTGCTCGGCATATTGTTGGCACAGTCTTGAAAACTGGAAGGATGAGTGGAAGGATAGGAAAGATGTATGCATTTAGTTAGGTTAAGGTCTGGTGACTGTGAGGGCCATTTAATTGACATCATTTTACACTCCTGATAACGTACAGTATTTGCCTGCTGTTTAGCTCATGTGTTGAAGGTGCATGTTATTATCTAGTGTTTTTGGAGGAATTATCGTCTATACAACATGTAACTAGCAGGTGGCAGTTTCTGACTGTTGCTCATACGAATATAACTTGATTCAGGCTTTTCTTGGAACAAGTCCATGGGGAAAAAAAACACTGTTATGTGTATCTTTATGTCTATTGACATGTGAAACGCAGTATACTGCATATGAAAAAAATATTGAAATATAAAAGAAGAATGTCTTTACCTGTGCTTCCTTCTCTTTGTATAAGGACCACTCTTACTTGACCCCACATTCACTTACTCGAGCTGTTTCTCTCAATGTAACAAGCTTCGGTCTCTGATAGTGACCTGCTGTGTGTGTGTGTGTGTGTGTGTGTGTGTGTGTGTGTGTGTGTGTGTGTGTGTGTGTGTGTGTGTGTGTGTGTGTGTGTGTGTGAGCGAGCAATTGGAGATCAAGAGCAAAATAAGAAGAGGCAAAGCATTATTAGGCAATTCAAAGCCATATGCTTCACTCGAAGGCTCCTGTTAACAACCATTAAAATCTGATGAGTGCACAACTCTCGCCTAAGAGCTAATGGACGGCAGAGAACAGCAGTGAACCTTTGCGCGACAGTCCATGTGCGTCTGTGCATGTGTGCAGGTTGAGGTCTCAGAGATGGCCTTTGTCGCCTGCTTGGCACAGGACTCAAACCCTTAGTTAGGGCTGTTGTTGGCTTGAAGGCAGAGGACGTCTGCCAAGTCTACACTGTCCAAGGGCCCGGAACAAGACTCGTAGTGCTTCTAGACTTCCAAGATAAGTTCATTGTTAGTAATGCATTCACAACTAATTTAATTTTAGCAGAGACAGGGAAGCAGGACAAAAAGCTGTGGTGAAACTTAATCGCGCCCATTGGTTCCATAGTGGACATCTTAATCTTTGATGTATGTTTTTTATCTGCAGCTTAAGCCAAATTAACCCTGTATCAGTGAAACAACAATACACCAAATCATACAAATTGACATTAGTTCTGCCAATAATGAGATCAGTTTTTGTCTTGTTCCTGAAAGCGAAACCCAGGGCTGGTAGCAGTGGCACCATTACAGCAGCTGCTCTACAAAATGTCCTGTTAGTTACAATATTACTACATTAGATTTCTCTAAGATTTCACTGACCTGCTAAAAGGTGTAATATAAATGAAGAGAGTAGGAGAAAAGGAGTACCTCGAACAGAGAGGAGGAGGATGAGCAGAGATTGAGAGATATTAAAAAAATGGGAAAGTGAGAGGAGAGACAGGCAGACATGAGGGGGAGTCAAAGGGCTGTGTGTGTGTGTGTGTGTGTGTGTGTGTGTGTGTGTGTGTGTGTGTGTGTGTGTGTTAGATTCACTAAAAATGTTGCAAGTATACTGTAGTACACAAAACAATTTACGAGCACACCCACTCAGCATCAGACTGACGCACATGCTTTCACATATGGGTTGGATGCTCATCAGTCACACTTACACAGACTGACACATCATCACACATATTTCCTTTTTCAGTTTGATTAAAAAACAGCATGTCGGTTAACCTGACACACAGCCGGGTCATGAGGAGTTTCACTGGATGGATCTTTTCTCATTTTGGGAAAATTCAATCCTTTTTCTGTACAACTGTGGGATTCTTTTGTGCCTCCAACAGAGAGCAATCCCGTAATGTGTTTGAACCAGGACAGATCCTAGAGTTTCTAAGTGTTGCTCTGTTCACTTAGAAATGACCTTTTCACATCACGCATCAAAGGGAACAGAGTTTAAGTTAAATTCTTCTTGTGTGGCAGCATCAACTTTTTTAAAAGGATAATCACAGAGAGTTTTGCTTTTTTGTGTTCTTAAATTTTGTATGCTCATTTTCAGGTTCATACTTTTAATTTGGGTTAGCACCAGAATAGGTTTACATGCGGACCTTCACAAAGGTAGCTCTCAAGTGGTAGGTGGGGATACTTAGACACTCAAGCACTGAAAAATATTAATTACTGACAGCCGAATTACCTTTATTTTAAAGGTAGAAATGATCTGCTGTAAATATATGAAAAAATAAATCTTTACTTTTACATAGCTGAGCCTGGCACACAAAATAATACAGTACATTTGTCCAGGACGTCTTTATCTCACATACTTAAAGGCCTACTGATGCAGAAGTGGGCTGTAGTAGCGTTGATACAAAAACACAGAAGTAATATTGAAAATTGGCTTCAGTCTGTGCTGTAGCGACAACTCTTGCACATGGAGCAGGGATTCCTTCTTTGAGTAAATAGTGCACATACCCAATGAAATGTTACATCAGCAGTCTGTTCAGTAAGCCCAAAAGACTCCTGGACCAGTATGTCCCTGTATGGCCTACAGTAGCTCCTCCAGACAAATCGACATGCTAACAAGGTTAGCACCTTTAGCTCTTTGAACAAAGAGGCCAGCTTGTCAGGTTACTGTGTGTTTGGACAGACTGATAGTGGGCTGGCTCTGGGCCATCCCTCTAATCCACTGTTTGTATATATCCTTGTTGGCACTACAGCCAGTGTGAACATGGCCAGAGCTCTGAGCTGATGTGCAAACATAGTTGGTGAAACTCCCAGTATTGCATTACCACCTGTTTGTCAGTGTGTGTGCCTTAACTCAGAGTGGCAGGTGATTGGCTGATGGAGGTATTTTGCAACTAGACACTATTTTCAGAAGTGAAAACTTATCTCAAAAAATGTAAGAAATCATAAAAGCCTGTCACTCAGAAGGTAACAACATTTTGTTGTGAGATTCAAAGTCAGATTTCATCAGATGGACAAAAACCTGTTTATTTCAAAATGATATAAAGCAAAAAGACACAAGATGGTTTTAGCATCTTTGACTCATAGCCAGCAAATGTTGGACAATGGTATTTGTGCTGGATAATTGACAATCAGTTATCAAAATTAATTGACTTATTGTTTCTGCACTAGATTAGAGAACGCAGATGTCCTCACATTAGAGGATTTGTTGCCCGGCGACTGTTGGCATAAACATATTGTTCATGACTTTGTTGAGATCTGGCTTCCTGTGTTACACGTGACTATGAATTAGCACTATTTTTATCATCTGTGGATGAAAACAAAATTCATAAGTGGGACCCCTCTTTTGGAAATGATGTCTCTTTTGTATATTGCATTACTTATCTTATCTTACTGTTACTTTTACGTCAAACCAAGAAAACGAATAAAGTCGCGTTTATAAAGCCTGGGTTTTCTGTTTGTGCTTCTCCTCAGGGCTGCAAACCTACCTGATCTCAGGAAGGAAGTTGGAGCACAATGTGCAGTGTGGCTGTTCTCAGGTAGGATTGTCAGGCGGAGATTTTGTCGGGATCAGCCTGTCCTCCTGCCCTCAGCCCCGCACACCGGATCTAATCCCTGGCGGAGCGCAGGCTGCTGAGCCCCTGCTGCCCCACCAGCCACCAGACAGGATCGGGGTAAGTCAGAAGAAACTAAAAGTTGAGGGCGGGCCTAATCCCTCTGCTGTTCAATTTTTAAAAAAATGATGACTGTTGCATCATTTCAAGCTTTCTTGTGGCTGAAAATCAATGCTTTACAACTCAAATGAATTATGTTTTGTATCAAACTGATTGTGTGTGGTAGGTTTTAAATTGTAAACCTCTTCTCTCACTGTCATTTTCTCTCTCCAGCCTCCCTGTGTGTCCCGCAGTGTGGTCTCGTCCTCAGGACCAGAGCAGGGTGATGATGTAGCTGTTCTGAACGGCTGCCAGGAGGAGCACAAGACCAGCAGTGCCAAGGTAGAACACTAACACATGCATCAACAGTGTCAGCACCAGGGCATTTGTCAAGCATTTGTCACTTGGGCCACTCAACCACCATGCCCTGCTGTGTCCCTCTCTCTTTGTGACCGTTGTCTTTGATCCTCTGCTTCTTCTCTCCTCCACCTTCTGAATCCTGTCCCTCTCTGCTTCTTTGTTTCTTCACTTTTCCTCCCCATCCAGTTCATCCCAGGTCACAGCCCCAGGGCAGCCAACGGTCTCCTGAGTCCTCCGCTGGAGGACCCGGTGCGAGCCAGCCAGAGTTCCCTGTGCGACATGCTCCAGGAGAAAGAAAAGAAGACCAGTACTAGTACAGGAACTGGAACCAGTCTAGGCATGGCCGGAGGCGCAGGGGCATCGGGCACTGGAATGGACCACTCCGCCCTGATCCAGCTGCGTGCCAAAAACTTCAGAGAAAAGAGTGACGCCCACTTTGTGGATGTTATCAGGGAGGACAGGTAAGCAAAGAGGTCAAAGGTAAAATGTATTAACTGATAATACCACTGAAGGGTGACTGATTATGTATGATTAGGGTGCCATGACTATCACAGGGGTAATGAATAGCATTAGACAGATACATTCACTCTCAAATTTTATATTACAACAGGAAACACAGTTCATACAGAAAGTCTTAAGAAATTAATGCAAATGATTGCCAAACTGTTTTCCACATGATATCTCAACATGCAGAGGGCAAAGAATTCAGGGATTCAAGAGTGTTTTCAAACTTAAAGTTTAACTTGTTTGCCCTGCTCCAAATCAGTGGATGAGTTGGCTCGGTTTCCCTTAAAGGATAAGTCATTATCGACTCAGCCTCTTGCAGATGGGAAGTCGGGTGAAGTTTCGAAGTCCACAAAACATTTCTGGAGCTTCAAAGCAAAACAGCATTGCAGCATTCCCCTAAACAACTGAAGTAGATTAGATATGACTTGTTTTAGATGTAAAAAAAACAACTGAAACAAAAACATAAAATGGCTCCGTACAAGTCCCCAGAAGTGCAGAGACCCAAAATGGATTCTGAAAAGACATTATTTACACACTTTTCAAAGCTGCTCAGCTAAAAGCATTTGTGCAACTGCTTGTCAAGGCTGTAAATAATGTCTTTTCAAATCATTTTGGGATCTTAGAGAATTCAGAGACTAGCAAAATATTTTTTCCAGTAAGATTTGATTTCCAAATCATATGCTGTCTTATGTTTTGTCTTGTCTCTCTGTTGTTCACAGTCTGATGAAGGACTACTTTTTCAAGCCCCCTATCAACAAGATCAGCCTTAATTTCCTAGAGAGACCGCTGGAAAAGGCCTATCGCAGCAGCTACAAGGAGGAGGTACACACACACACACACACACACACACACACACACACACACGCACACACACGCACACACACACCGTACTTATCACTAACCTTAAAATAGTTCTGGTGAAATTTTCTGACATTTGAGACTTTTTCCTCACTCTCCTATTCTTGTGAGTATATTTGTTAAATACATGGATGGTAGATAAGCACAAACAGAAACAGATATCACACGTAAAAAATATCCAGAGGAAACTGGGTTGAGAGACACATGGGCCTCAGACAAACATCAGTGTTGTTGTATATCTAGTAGTCTGTGCTTTCTGTCTGTGTGAACATGTGTATGAGGGGGCAGGGGTTGTTTCAACGTCTTCCTTGTATCCCCCGTTTCCCAAATTTTATGCCACATTAGTGCAACACACACTCTCACACACCCAGGACCAGTTCCAGCTGGTCATCATGGACCCCACAGCCTTGCAGCCCCCTGCTGTTACACTAGGGTTACTACAGAGTGAAAAAAAACACTACAAACTTCGAACATTCTCCTGATAATGAGTTTAACTCTGCCATAGTTCCAGTTTACATTTTTATATGTTTTTCACCTTTCATTTATATATAAATTTAGGTAGAGAACGCTTCCATGGTTTATCTTTTTATCTGTGTTTAAGGCCATATTTACCAAGGAGGTTGTTTTCGCCCTTGTTAGTGTTCTGGTTGGTTGGTTGGTTTGTCAGCAGGATCACACTGAAACTACTGAAAGGATTTCCACAAAACTTAGATGGAGGATGAGTCTCAGCCCAGAATAGACCCCATTACTTGTGGTGCGGATTCCGAATAAAAGGACACATCCAGGAATTTTTTATCACCTTCTTTAGCATTGTGAGATAGGGTGTTTTTCAACATTTGTGTTAATTTCTCAGGGAATGATGCATTGATCTTGATTACATTTATTTTTCTATTTATGTATCTGGTATTTATGAGTACACGTTCATGCGGATCCAAATAAAAATCCAGATCTAGCAGATTTAAATATGTTTTAATTGATATTGGATTAGGTTTTATTGAATTAAAGAGGACTGTTGGGCCCTGGCGGAGGTAGTGCCATTCTAGTTTTTAGATTTACATATATGTTATAATTTTTACAGACAGCAATTTTTAGACAGCAACACAATGACTCAATTATACAAAAATGTACATTATGAAATGCATATGCAATACAAATATGTTTGTTTTATAACAAAACAAACAAACAACAAAAAATTCACTGTGCCCATTAACAGGACCAATTACGAAACACTTTTGGCCTTGGTTTTAATTTGGACGAGGCACCTGTGTAGTATGTGCATTGGTGCACAAGGTGCAGGCATGACCTGTGGGCAAATTGAGCCACGCCTCTCCTCAGTTTCACTTTCATGTTCTCCTCCAGGTGAAGAACCTGGTTCAGGTGCAGACATTTGCAAGCTCCACCTTCAGCTCCTTCCTGGATGTTCTCCTCAGCTGTTTCGTCTTCCTGGCCCTCACTCTGGCCTGCTTCCTTCCTCCTCTGGTGAGCCCAACTGTGGGCCCTCCGGCCACTGCTGCCCTGGCCCTGGCTCCTCTGGCTGGCCTGTTTGAGCTGGCCTCACTGGTGCTGTCCATACGGTGAGGAGGCTTGAGCAGATGACATGCAGATGGACTGTGTATTTTAGTGGCAGTGCTGACACATGTTTTGTATCAAACAGCAGGGTTCAACCAAGATGGGTCTTTAAGGCTGACTTAAACACACTAATATAAGATTTATTGTATCAAGCTGTTTGACCATTTTTGTGAAACAAAATGTCAAGAACTCTTAACTGTTTCCTCAAGATTTAATTTTTTCCTGGCAGCATTGAAAAAGCCTCTGAAATGTCCTCTAGGCTGTCAATGCTGTGCCATCAGAGCCCAAGTGTTTCCACTGTTTCCAAATGAACTGCTGTAGTGTGGTTGGTATAAAAGCCTGTATCTCTTGGGCCTCAATCGCACAGGATTGAAAACCACCGATAGACCATCGTGCAGCCCTACAACTCTCCACTGAAACCAAAATAGTTTATTTAATGTGGTGGTTGGCTCCCACACCACAATGGATTAACTCCCCTGGCCAGATATGACTGGCTTATGTCCAGTTTTATGTGAAAGACCAGTATTGGCTCAGAAATTGGCAAAATTACGTTTTGGTACCAGGTAGAGTTCCAAACCAAAGAAAAAACCCTTTTTACTCGGAGTTTCCAGTATTCAAATTGCTAAAGATGTGTTGTATTTATTCTGTGGCGCGATGTGCATGCATCTCAGTGGAGAGTACTTGAAAATGAATTAAATTTCACTCATTGCCATGTGAAAATTGAGCAATAAATCATCTTCTCCGAGCTGGGACTCAGACAGCATAGTTGTGTTTTAATAATGTGTCTTAATTAAGGACTGATGAGAGTCTGCTGCAATTTTTTCCCTGACTGAGCAGGAAGAGGACTGGGGGTGGAGTGAGAGATAATGTGTTGTTTATTTCACTCTGTGTTTTACTGCACATGTTTTTGTTCATTCTGATGCTGGTCTCCTTCACAGCTCTGCTTGAAACTCGTCTCCTGTTGTTGTCTCCTCCTAACTCTCCTCTCCTCTCCTCTCCTCTCCTCTCCTCTCATCTCCTCTCCTCTCCTGCAGCATGGCCTTCTATCTGGAGGAGGTGATGAGCTGTACCAACTCCCTGCTCCTGGTGGTCTCTCGATGGGTCCCCCGTCACGTGGTCGGGGCTGTGTTAGTCTCCCTCCCTGCCATCTCCGTCTTGTCCCACCTCACTACCAGCGTCCACTTGCCCCTCCAGGTAAGCTTGTCTCTTGATGGTTATAAACTTGGAGAAGACTGTGTGGGAGAATGAATCAAAGGGAAGAGACTGTGCTGTATGTGGGCACTCAGAGGTGCTGTGTGTCCAGTAGGTCAACCACACTGCTCTGGATAGAGGGCTTTCATATTACACTGTTTGCAGCTTGGAGGGCGCCCTATGTAATTAAACAGTTAGATGAATAAAAGATTAGTTTATTAAGAAAATGAATAACTATTAAACAATATTGCTGCTACTGCTAAGGCTGCCATCACTATCTGAATGAACTACTGGTCCTTCTCTCAGTGCCACTATTCTGCCTTGTTACAAGGGCCACTGCTAATTGTGGTAGTGGTACTACGTGGGATTTACAAGCTATAATGGTTTGCCCTCTCTGATATCTCGAAGCCAAAGTAAGCAGAGTGGAGTCGGGCGGTTTGAAACCTTGCCCATGGTGGTCTGAAGCCAGAGATCCTCGGAGACCGGCAGAGCCGTTAGCTGGCATTAGCCCTGATAGGAACTGTAGAAGGCAAACAGCTCGGAGGCTTCAGGAGGCTTCGCCTGTGGACCTTGGCACCAGTAATGTTGACATTTCTTCTTCTCCGAGTCCTGCATGTGAGAAGATTGAGAGCAGCCATACTTTGCAGCGTCTTTGTGCCGTTTTGTGTCAAGGCCGTATGCAGCCTGTGTATAAGTTTGACTCTCTCCTGCCAGGTTTGAGCCAACGGCTGCTTGCAAGATGTGTGGTGTTTTGATTTCTTGTTTTTCAAGGATTTTCAACACCCCATTTCTCCATCCACTTCCCTCCCACCCTGCTCTGTATCTCCCCTCCACTCTTTCCATCTCTTTGGGGCTTGCAGATCAAAGTGGGTTGTTAATTAGACATGCAGTTTTCTGGACTTTAATGCCTTTGAAGATATAAAACCCAATAACAGTGCTGGAGGGGGGTGGGGGCATGACTGGGAGAGAGGTAGGACATGTGTAGGGATGAGAAGGAAGTATGTTATCCTGTCCATGTAATTATTAACAACCTGGGAACCCGAATCAGCATTTTCTACATCACTTACATTGTGAAAATTGGCATCTTAAAAATCTTTAATTTGATTTATCAAGATAATTTGTTTGCAGTGGGTTGAGATTGCATTTGAGAGTTAAATTATATGATGGCCAGAATTAATATTCCACTGGACTAGAAAGAACTAATTGGAGATATTTATCTTACTTGTAACTCTAAAAATGGACATAAAGTGGTTTAAAACATACTGTGCAGTGAAATAAAAATGACACTTTTGCAAAAATCATAAACTCAACATAAACATAAACATTAAAGTATTACATTTTGCTAAATGTGTGGTTAAAGAAACATTCAGGTCAGACATGACCACAAAGATCCTGAAGGAGCTTTGACAGAAACAATTTAGAAACAACAGTTTAGTTTTTTTGTTCTGTTGTCCAGAGAACTGAGTGCTGAGCTATTCCAAGGATCCAAAATGTAGCTATTTCAGTCAGAATGATAGGATACAGTCCTCTGAACACTACAACTGTCAGACATTCATCTATCATGTGCCCTGACTAAGATCACTGCAAATAGAGCTCAATATTGTTTTTAAGATGGTTATAAATTTTCACTGCTTTCAGGGAGTGCAGCTGAATTCGGTTTGATGTCTCTGCTGTGTCTCAAGTCAAAGAACGGAGAAAATGAAGTCTTCTTGTCATCTGCTGTTTAAGTTTTACATGTATTAGTTTTGACATGATTGGAAAATAACATCCTCCTTTCATGTCCATGTGCAGTGTTCATTCACTAGTTAAGTTAAAAAAAAAATGTAAACTTCTTTTTAATCTCACTGAAGAAAATCTTGGGACAACACAAATATAACTACAGCTTCAACTGAGAAAAGTAAACTGTAAGTAAGAAAAACCATACAAATATGAATGCAAGGCAGCACAATTTTATTTATATATCACATTTCATACACAAAGGCAGTTCAAAGTGCTTTACATAATGTGGTGGTACATCAAAATGAAAGAAAAGTTGCATAAATACATTAGAATGCAAATTAAAAGGATAGAAAACTCTTTAAATGAAGTTGAAATATTAACATACATATTTACAAAATACATAAATGCAGGGGAATTTAAAGGGTAACTCCACCAATTTTGCACATTAAAGTGTGTTGGGGTCTTACAGGCCGTACAGTTATTGGGAAGTACTACTGCATATGAGAAAAAAGCATTAAAAAAGCCTTTTGTGGCTTCAGAAGATGTAGTCCCACAAATTGCCTGCATTGCACTCCCATAACACTGTTGGACTCATTATGGACACTTTACAAACAAATGATCAAAATCGATACAGCAGAACCAGAGATATCACCTTTTTTATTATAACGTAATATTAGGGTGCAATTGACGCATAACTTGAGATATGTTGCCAAATGCTGATGGGGTCTCTGAAGTTAATTTTGTCCTTACTGATGTCCTCTGTGAAGATCGCCAGGATACTTAATGGTAACTCAGTATGAATAAAACTCGTCTCCAGAAGACGAAAACGACAAAGAACGAAATTCATACAACCATATCCTTCAGCGTTTTTTTAAATTTTTTGTTTGTTTCTCTGCATAACTGAACAGCAGTAACAGGTCATCAATATCCATTTTCCTCAGCTGTCAAAACAGCCAGAGCACACAGCACGAGCTTGGCACCGGTGTTCACAGACACCAGACAACATTATCGTTCATCAGTGTGGAGTCTTACATCGTTATCATTACAGCGATCGTTCTTGGTGTCGATGGCTCTTTAATGCCAAATGTACCAGTGTTACTTTACTTACACCATGTGATGTTTTGACTTATCACAGTTGGATAATGAAAACACAAAGCAAGTTTTGTTTTTTTCTCTGATTCAAGTTAAAAGCACTGACTTATATGCAGAACTGTGGAAAACACAGTTTTTATTGATCTTACCGTATAATTACCTCTCCTACTCAACACACACTCAACCAAGTTGAGCCTCACAAGCTGAACTGCATTGTGTTTCTTCTGTTTTGTTCATACAGTCTAGTCCTTCTAGTTGCCTTGTTAAGTCACTTTACTGACTGGCTCCTTTTTCTCCAGGTGACCATGTTCTTGTGCTGTGCCACCATCCTGGCCATCATCCAGTATTGTAACTTCTGTCAGCTGAGTTTCTGGATGCGCTCAGTCCTGGCCACTGCTACAGGGGTTGCACTGCTGCTGTTGCTCTACAGCCCCTTGCACAGGTACAGGTGAGCACTTGTCATTTGCACGCATACAGGAATACCTAATGAAGAAATACAGAACACGCATGTAAGTCAACAAATAGACATAAAGGAGGGCCCAGTGTGCAACAGCCAGGATTTCAACGTTGATATCTAGTTGAGAACTGGATGATATTCGGTCTGAACGTCTAAGATGTCTTTTCGCCCTATTTTCAACTGCTGTTACAACATCATGTCACAAAACATACATTTCCGTAACAATTTTCATAATTTCTTTATTTGTTAGTTGAAAGAGAGATGATATTGATTAATAATTTATCAGTGTGAAGATATTTCTCCAAAGTCATATTGCTCGGGTAGGTGAAATGTGGTCCACATGAAGACGTCATTTCAACACATTTAATGTTTCATATAAAATGTCACAAATGTGGAATTATAAGGGCTGTGTGCTGCCAACCAGAGGCTTCCAGGACATTAAAATGGGAGAAGTTTTATACATTAATGTAAATAGGAAAACTTGTGGAGCAGAGTGCACGAGTTAAAGCTAAAGAAATAAATACGAGCTTCACGCTGGAGAGCTGTATGTGGCTGTCACGGCCCAACAGGTAGAGCAGCCGTCCATCAATCAGAAGGACGGCGGTTTGATCGGAGGTGCTCAAAAACTAAAAGTGCATTATGTAACTTTTTCGCAGGCCTATGAACAGACAGAGCTCTTGATGCAAGACACATAGCAGATTTAAGAGCTAACATGAGTTTTACAGTATACTATCTTCACCCACCTCTGTCTTCAATAGCCATAAGATTTGGCTCCAAATATTAATTTACCAATATATTTATACATGCTCAAACATTTGTCATTTACTCAGTTGGTCTGGTACTACAAACCTCTATCTATCTGTTTTACATTCAGTAAACAGGATTTAATCTGATCTGTAATATATAGTGTATATAATGTGTGTGTGTGTGTGTGTGAGAGAGTGTGCATGTGTGTGACCCTTCCTTTCTCCTGACTTACACCACTCCTGTCGTCTTTCAGCTCCGGTAATAACAGCTTTCCAGTACATGGGTGAGTGTCTCCGTGGAAACAGAGGGGTTTGATGGATGAGTGACATTTGAAGGGTCAACAGGAGCAACAGCTCTCTTTTGTATTTCTCACAACTGCAGCTCTCTCTGGCTTTTACTCATTCTCATGCTTTCCTGCTCTTTATTCCCCCATCCTTCCTCCCCAGTCTCTCTTTCTCTGTGTCTCCCCGTGTGCACCAGCAGTAATGGCTGCTAAATGTCACCAGTGGTGAAAATGACTCATGCAGCCGCCTTGAATTTTGTATTACAAGTTAGCGAACTACACCACTGAGGAGGAGAGAGGGCTTGAAAAGACTCTCATGGTTTATCATTTAGCATTTTGATTGGCAGTCGCTTCTCAAAGCATGCAGGATACAGGATCAGCTCAATCATACTTATCTCCAAACAGTCATTTTATGATCTTCAGTCAGCGGACCTGTTGGTATTTAGCAGTTTTTATTAGTTTCTCACCTAGCATGGAATATGAGGTTTGTGTGGTGGGGTTTTTAAAGCACATATAAACCCTCAAACCTTTCTTACATTGAGTATGTGTACATGTACACCCCTGCTACTTGTAAAATGCTAAAGCAGTTAGTACACTTTTAGATAAAAAATAAATTGACTCCGGAAGACTTCAAGAGTGGTTTCTCAGTGATTCATCTGTATTTTGTCCACAGTTTTAATGCTCAGACTTTTTCATTTTAAATGAGTTCAGATTGAATTAGTAGTCTGCATTCAAAGGTCTAAAATTATGATTTAAGCCGTCATCTACTTTGACTTCTGTCAGCGATTTACCACATCTCCCGCAGGGCTTTTTGACATCAACTCCAGAGAAGCAGGACAAACATGCTGTTCTTAGTGAAAGATGAAGCAGCCAGGTAGTGAACCAGATATGAGCATTGGGTGTGATTTATTGAGGCCAGAAGAGAAAAAAGTGTATCTGCTCTGGGATGGATTTAATGGATTTTGAGGGACTTACTCTGTTATCAGACTTAATTAAGGCTGACCTGGTCATCTACATGCAGCATACACCACCACCTTGCAACAGGTTAAGCCAGAAAATGCGAGGCAAAATACCAGTAGCTGCTTTATAAGTGTGTCTCAGTGGTTATGTGGTGGATTCTCCAGCCTCCTTCTCCTCTTTCCTCTTAATCCTGTTAATTATTTTCCTGCTCTGCTGCGCCTCTGTTTGATATCCCTATGTTCACCCCCACCATAACTTTTCTTCTGTTCTCCCCTTTTTCTCACTCAGACTGAACGTCTCCATGTCTGGTGATGGTGGTTCAGCATCAGTCACTCCTGGCCCAGACCCTCCTCCACGACCTCTTGACCATCTGGTCCCAGAGGCGGTCTTGGCCTTCTTCTTGCTTCTTCTCCTCGTCTGGTTCCTCAACCGTGAATTCGAGGTCAGCTACCGTCTACATTACCATGGCAACGTAGAGGCCGACAAGCACCGCTACAAGATCCAGCAGATGCGAGACCAGGCTGAATGGTTACTGGGCAACATCATCCCCATCCATGTCGCTGACCAGCTCAAGGTTTTTGTTGTTGTTGAAACAAAAATATCCTAATTATGAAGATATTCTGAACAATGCTGTGTTCGGTGTTCAAGACAATACATTTATTGTCATTCTGAATTTGATGCCTGCATTATATCCCAAGAGAGTTGTGAACCCCGCCTCATCCTTGCTTGTGAACGATTGAGCCTCCTTTGAGCATCATAGAACTTTCCCAGTCTTTTGTGGCCCCTATCCCAACTTGTTTGAAACTTGTTGTTGGCATCAAATTCAATATAGCATATATTTACACAAATTAATAAAGTTTATTAGTTTGAACATCAAATATCGTTGTATTCTGTTTAATTTTTAATTTACACAACATCCAAACTTTTCTTTGGAAGCTGAGCTGTATCTTAAAATGAGCTCATTGTAATGCAGCCATCTTTATCTCATTTTTTCCTCAGGTGACCCAGAGCTACTCCAAGAACCACGACAGTGTGGGCGTGATCTTTGCCAGTATCGTAAACTTCAGCGAGTTCTATGAAGAGAGCTACGAGGGTGGGAAAGAGTGCTACCGCGTCCTCAACGAGCTAATCGGAGACTTTGACGAGCTCCTTCGTAAACCCGAATTCAAAAGCGTGGAAAAAATCAAGACGATTGGTGCCACCTACATGGCAGCATCAGGACTGAATGTCCGGCAGCTGTCTGAGAATGATGATGAGTCTCCACACGCTCACCTGAGGGCACTTTTCAACTTTGCCCTGGAGATGATGGGCGTCCTAGACGACTTCAACAAGAACATGCTGGGTTTTGGTTTCAAGCTCCGTATCGGATTTAACCACGGGCCACTGACAGCTGGGGTGATCGGCACCACTAAGCTGCTCTATGACATCTGGGGAGACACGGTTAACATTGCCAGCCGCATGGACTCCACCGGTGTGGAGTGTCGGGTGCAGGTGAGCGAGGAGAGCCACGCTGTGCTCAGTGCCATGGGCTTAGAGTTTGACTATAGAGGTACAGTGAATGTTAAGGGCAAAGGTCAAATGAGGACCTTTCTGTACCCCAGAAGTGGGGAAAATATATATCAAGACCGAACGGAGCTGGGTGCCAGCGTTGGACCCTCGTTCGTGGCATCAGCAGCCAATAAGACTTCAGGATCTGTTGCCCAGGCAGCAGCTCTTCCTCCCTCTTCTTCCTTTTCTCCCACTCCTCCTTCCTCCTCCTCTCTTTCCACAATCCCTCCTCAACCACAAAGCGCTGTACGGCCTTCAAGAGCAGGGCCTGAGCCTGTCCAAGCTAAGTCCTCAGAGGCGAGGGAGGAGGGATATAGGGACGCTCCACACCTCCCCGGGCAGCCCCCTGCCACAGACCTTCACCTCCCTTCCCACTCTGAACTAGGCCCAGAGCTGAGCGCTGCTCAAGTGCCCTCCCAGAAGCAGCCTGCTCCTCTCGCACTCCAAGAAGAGGAGAACGAAGAGGAGGCGGACAGCGAGCTAACAAAACTCAACGAGGAGTTTTATGCTCGTCTCTGATCCCTGTCGTCTGTCCCCCTGCTGCCCTCAGCTGCTGCCCTTTCAGGATTGACTGCAGGTGTGGGCAGGACGTCCCCCCCTTTAGACATGGGTGAAGAGTCTTCGGCATTGATGAAGAAGAGATAGTTTGTCACTCAAACCCAAACAGTGGCTACAGTGGCCAGAAAAGTGGCTGCTAAAGTCTTTAATGGGAAGGGTCAGACCTGTGTTGAGCACAGCAGTGTATAGGGGAGAAGGCTGAAATGTGTTCAGATGGAAGGAAGTGTTGTTGGTGTTTTTTTTCCTTATTCGTTTTTGTTATTAAGTGCCTTCAGGACTAGAACAGTGAACGAACAAATATGAACACTGAACAACGTTTTAACAATCGTAGACTAAGGAACATGCTGTGGTTTCTTACTCCATACTTTTACTTTCAATGCAAGTATTTCTTCAAAACAATCATTATTGTTGTGCCATATCATTTGTTTTAACTTGATCAAAATCTTGACCTTAAGGGAAAATAATATTAGATTCTATATAAGTGCCAGTGCAGCATGACGGGCTGAGCAGGGAACTATGAGAAGAATGAGGGAATCACATGAAGCAGTGTTAATTTATGTATTCTGCTTTGACATGAGGGCTTAATACAGTATTCATTTGTGCTTGAGTCTCGGTAAAAGGGGACATGCTACCAAGCAGGCTGCATAGATTTTAGTTGTGTAGCAGCTAAATGCACATTTTAAGCACAGGTCTTGCACAGTGTTTTCTCGACCACTTGTATTTGGTAGTTATTACCGTCAAATAGCTTTTAAGGAGGTTTAAACAGAGCTCTAGTCTGTCACAACAAGTACAATCAAAAGCACAAAATCAAATCAGATAAGGGAATGTAGATTTGGAAGAAAAGTGAGAGCGTCACAGAAGCAGGAAGGCACTTTAAATATACCTAACAAAGTGATACTCCACCCAAGTTGCGTCTTCTGAGTATTAAGCAATGCCTATAGACCTGAAAGATGGGTGTTAAAAGGTTGTAGTTTGATTCTGAATGGAGCCTGGTGAATACGGACAGATTGAACTGATTTTTGATTCCATGGAAACATCTCAAACTAATCCTGCAACCAACTCTTCTTTAGTCTCAGTCTTCTTGGTATAAATAACCCTGTCTGTTTTTTCATTGGTCCAAACCACTCCATTTGAGCTGACTCGGGTCCCCTTTCCACCAACTTGCAACTGGTTGCGTTTGGGCACCTAAATTTGAACCAGAGCATTTCGACCAAAAATAAATTAGTTCTGAACCCCGAAAAGTTGGTTCCAAGCTGAATCCTCAACATAGCAGGTTTTCCTTGATCTGAAGTATGAAGTGGGGGTGTCAGATTCCCCAGTTGTGTTCATATTATTATAGTCTTATTACAATGGTTCCCGTCAAAACTGGTGAAAACGCTGGCTGGTGTGCTGGATAGCAAAAGGTTCAAGAATCTAGGATGGAATCAGTTCAGGAACCAGAGCTCATTAGGTGGAAAAGGGGTATCATAGGCTTGCCAGACACCTGCTGTACTGCATAAAAGAGTGAAAAGATATTCTATATTTTCATTGTTACTCAATTTTGTTAAAAGATCAAAAGCAGCAGTCTGTTAATCCCTCGTTTATGCCTTTTTCCCAGTATGGCAGACAGAAGGGTAATGATAGGAAACAAGGAGGGAAAGAGATGGGGAAGGACGTGCAACAAAGGTCCCAGGTCATACACAAAACAGGGGAAGTTGCAGTTCATGATCACAACTTCACCCGTTTCACAAGCAGGAGTGAATTATGCATTTGTTGGGGATTATTTTCAATGGCTGAACTTGGTGTGCCAGTGAGTATTTCTCACAGCAAAGACTAGAAATTAAAACTACAGAGTCCATGTTCATTGTAATAAAAGGGACACATCAGCCAGTGCAATGATGTGGCTCATCTGTGTGTTTTTATCAGTTTTTGGACATCTAAGGCACAGAGGTATAAGATATTTTACTACACTTGACAACACTTGATCGTTTTCATTGTTGTTGTTTTTTTTTTTTCATCAGATTTGTTTACAATACAAATAAAAACACCAGACTCATCCTGTAAAGCTTACCGTGGGGTGAGACTTTAAGACTATAAAGATTTTGAGTGGAGTATCACTTGAAGTGGGACTGTGAGGGACAATCACTGTGTAGTTCTCGATAGATGACAGGGCGGTCCACAATGCTGTTGGTGAAAGTTTCAAAGCACAGATCAGATCAAGTACAGTCTCTATAGTACTTTGTGTAAAACCTCAGACTCTAATGTTGTGACGTTCTATCCGTTGCCTTCATTGCCAGAGGAAAAAACAAACATTGGTCAGTCCATCACTATAGATGTATTCAATAGTTAAGTATTGTCTGCCTTTAGCTGTGTGATTTGCTGTTGAAGGGGAGGGACTTTAAACTGTGTCACAGCCTTTATACAGAGGGGGCCCTCTACTGTATCAATATACTTAAATTGTGCCACTTTAATTGAGTGATCTACAGGTGCAGTGCAACCTAAACTAGCTGATTGTTTTGTGGTGCCTAAAAGAATGACTGTATTTTTTGAGTATTTTGGTTTTCAGAAGGTTTTTTTTAATCATGCTGTTTTCATAATGAGGATAGATTGTGATTGTATGTTTGAGGAAATGATGCTGGTGTGCAGGTTTTGATGCAATTGTTTTTGACAAATTCCATTTTTTTTTTTTTTTGCTGTTTTCCAGTGCTTTCATTCTGTCATTAACCCATCGCCTGGGATGGTGCAGTGGTGTTCCCATCTGTAGTCCTCTTTGCTCTTAACTAACTTCATGCTCTGTCTTTACTCCTGAGAGCACTTGTTTCCCCCTTGTACTTGGTGTGTGTGTGTGCGTGCGTGTGTGTGTGTGAGAAAGATATTTAACTTTTACTCCAAGTCAATATCATCAAAAGATCAGTGTAATAGGATGCAAAAGGAACCAGGTGACCTGCTTTTTGCCGTTGCTGTAGAGGAGTTACACGCACAAAGCTACATTCAAACTGAGACAAAACAGCCCTGACGTTTGAAATCTGTATCATGATCCTGCAAACTCATATCACCGCCACATCTTTCAGAGATAGGATGAACCATCTGTTTATGTAGCCGTCTCCATCTGTAGCATTAAAAGCATCTTTGTTTACCTCTGCCATTGTGCACTCCGAACATACACAACCAGTGCCTTTTGAATTTGAAATATGTTTAATCAGCGTGTGTGAGCTGTGATTGTTTGTATCAAATGATCATGATAACTCCAGCAGCACGAGCATCCTGAAAAGTCTGAAGAGGTTTCTCCAGGAGCTGTCACTCCGGATTGAGACACAAAAAAAAGCTACATGAGGTCTGTTTTGTTGGCAACAGGCACATCCCTCTAGTTGTACACAAACTCTCAACACGCTCTAGTTTGCCAAACCTAATACACTATACCACACTAAGTTATGAAAACAGATGAGAGGATCGGGTATCAGTTTTCCCCCCACATTTTCCAGATTACCCCTCTCCCTCACGTTGTTAGGTAATCCTCTGGGATTTTCTGGCCATATCACTGTAGCCCTAATATGCACAGCATTGACAGACGCTAGCCTCTCCAGCAGTGCACATCTGTACGGCATGAATACATTTGTGAACTCTGCTGGCTCTGATCTGTGATGCAATGGGGGGAGAAGTGTGTGTGACCTGTCTGCATGGGAACGAATGAGCAGCTTTCTTCTTTGCTGGACACACTTCATTTTTGATTCTGCACCACGCTGCCATCCTTTTATTTCATTTCAACATCGGTCTTCCTCTGATCATGTTGAAAATTAAGCATGTGTCGCCAACACGCAGGATTCTTCAACTCACTAAGCTTTGCTCATTTAAGGCTACTTGGATTTTGTTCCTCTCTGATGGATGATGTCTGTATGAAAATATTTGTTTTCGTTCTGGCAGAGGGAAAGACCAGTCCAGAAAACAGCCAATTGCAGTGAGGCCTGTATTGTTGAAGAAATGTGATTGTGCTTTGTAACAGAAAAATAAGGGAGAGGCATAAAGGGCACGAGTGTTTTATTAGCACTGGTTTAAATCATCACAGCAAAACAGCATAGCCTAATCACTCATTTAAATGGTGACAGCTCCACATCATTTTAATTTTCTAGTCAGTTCAACCCGTATGTGTTTTTATTACACTGGGACAAAAATTAGACAGAGTTGTTTGATTTAAAATCTTTGTGTATTCGTTTTATGTTCATGAATGAGATGTATTATGTATGTTTTGTGCACATTACCCATGTATCATTTATCAACACATGATCGTAATCTGTACACATTTGCACAAAGCACTCAGTGTTTGTACATATGCAGTTATTTTGTGTCACATATGATTTTTTTTATACATGTGCATGTGTCAGATTTTTGCCAGAAAACAATGAAAAATGAACACGTATTATGAAATTGATTCAATGAGTGTCTATTTGAGAAAGTGTGAGTGTTATGATTTTATTACTCCTTTTTTTCAGTGTGAGAGAAATAAATCTCCGAGCAGAAAACAGTTGAGTGCACTATGACATATATAGACGAGTTCATGTCAAACCATGTATGCCGATTTACCCAATAATCCGACTGAATAGCCATTTTGTTTTGTTTTTTAAATGGCTGAGTGATTTAAAAACAAAAGGCCAAATGTTCCCAACACTGTCGTTCATTCATTGTGTATCTACAGTATATTTGACTAAATGTTCACAACCAGAACCTATATTATTTATTATTTAGATTTGGACATATGTAGTTCTCACTCTTAGCAGCAAAACAAAAGAAAAACAAAAAAAAGAGTGGTACATCTCAAGACGGGACATGAAGTGGGGAAAAAAGTCAAACAGAAGAGTTTATTAAATGTGATCAAAAGGAAATCAGCAAACCATATAGCCACCACCTGAGGGTTGGCATCTTTTGTGTATGTTGTTGTCGCAAACCTCTTACTTTTGTGATTGCGAAAAATCTTATGATTATTTTTTTTTAAAAATCCAGATCCTGTGAAATGTTTACCTCAGACTCAAGGTTACATCATGTAAGTCCAGGTGACAATATATACCTGCCTTTTAATTTCTTTCCTTAAAATAAAAAAGACAGGTAACCCCACCACCATGATGGCATTCTACTTGTGTCATAACTGTTGTGAATTCAATATCTACAGGATGTTATTAAAATTACAATAAGGGTTAAAAGTTTAAGCAGCACTGAAAATAGCAAACAAAGAGCTATAATTAATGCGCAAAATTAGTTTTAATAATCTATTTAGCGCTCATTTTAAAAACACCTTTCTATTATATTTCATACATAATTGGATAATTATGTATGATTAAAACTGACTTACAAATGACTGAAGTGACTGTAAATCGCTTGTGTGCGTCTCTAGCGGTGCTGCAGCGCCCCCCGCGGTGGACAGGAGCGCTGTTTTCACGTAGGGCGTGATAGCGCGGCCCCTCCCCCTCCACAGCCGATCTGGAAAAGAAAAAAAAAACTTTTTTGTATCGAAGGAATCAACAGCCGCCATCTTGTCGTGGCTCGGAATTAGGATTTCGGTCCAACACTGGTTTTTACGTAGAAATCGAGCATCCTTACCGCGTTATGACAACGTCCTTCCCCCGAAAACGACATCTTAACATCGCCTCGGAGACATTTTGTGCGAAAAAACGGGAATTGGATCGGTGGTCGTCGGGCAAAAAAGCTCCGTATATCTGATTTCCCCTTCAGAGTGCGGCGATTCAGCCCCTGTCGCCGTCCGGGAGCAGTATTGTTTACCGTGGACCTACGGAGAGCTGACCGTGACTTTCGAAGTGATTTGCAAAAATACAGCATTTTTATGCAATTGTGCATTTTTGTGGTGCTTCGCGCGATTGTTGCATGAAGAAATTTGACGTCACGAAAAATGGGCACTTGGAACATCTAGAAATTACGACCTTTCCCCGGGAATGCAGCAATTCACCTGATTTTATTGGATTGTCATTCTGAAGTTAGATTTTTACATGGGGAATATTTTATTTTGGGGTATTTAACGATGATAATGTGGGTGTTGGGTGTTGGATTATCATGGGGTGAATGGCGGTGGCGAAGCGGGGCGCTATTGCATCTCTTTTGAAAGACTCTGACTCTCACAGCAAGGAGTAGCTAACGCTAACAGTTAACTTAGCTGGTAGCAGGCAATTAGCTAGCTATTAGCCAGTTAGCTAACGTTAGCAGGCTACCAGCTTGCTAATGTGCTAACCGGGAAGGTTCGGGTTGATAGAGCAACTTCCCTGCCATAAGCTAATCATATATATCAACTTAAGCAACCAGCCGGACAAGACAGCAGCTATGGCTGAAAACCTGCTGGACGTCGGACCTCCCAACTCTAAGCGGCCGAAGCTGAATTCACCTGCCCTGTCAGCGTCTGATGGACCAGGTAAAGGCCTCAACACTGTCTGCACATGTAACATTTAACACCGATATCATGAAGATTTACACTTAACATTCCCATGCGGTGGTGTCTCTTACGTGTATTGAGCACCCATGCAACACAGTTTAAAGTCATGGGGTCAGCCAGGTGTGCTGAGCTGTGAAGTGTGGTTTTACTGCAGTGTTATGGTTTGGTTCTGTGGTGAGCGTGTAATAAAAAGGACCTACCCTGTATACTCAAATGCCAGCCTATTAGGTACACTTGTCTTGTGCTAATGCAGCCTTAAAACAATCTGGGAATAGATCCTACCTCCATTAAATACAGAACGCAGTGTAATTCAATAGCACTACAAACTGTAGTACCCAAGCCTCTTTGAAACAGGTAAAGACAACTTAAACATTGTTCAGCATCATAAACTTGGATGTCTTGCAGCACCGATGCTGTAGCCTGCTTAAGTTGTAACCTGGTGTACAACACCAGCAACTGAGCATATGTATGTGTTGGCTAAACGCATTTCTTTTATTTGCTTGAAAGCATGTGGCAGTAAACAGCTTTTTCTAGGAAGCTGTAATGTTAGAGAGAATTTTTCATCAGAGACCTGATGACATGATGGAGAGACACAGTGACATCTAAGACCGTGATCATCTTACATACTCAAATAAGGCAAAGTCTGCCCAAGACGTCAAGCTTATTCTCAAATCAAATGTCACTTGATTCATGGCATACTATGCATCAGAAATAGATGTCAACTGTAGCTAATCTAGTCTCCAGGCTGGCCCTTCGAAAGCGTCTCTGTTCATTTGAAGAGAGATATTATTTTGTTTATTGCATTCAGTGTTCGGTTCTGTGTAGAGTAATGATCAAGCGAGCCTGCAAGAGAAAATAAAGGGTGAGTGACAAACTGTTTTTGATAAGGGTGCTCAATTCAAATACTAAGTATGAAAACATGAATTAGCAGAGGCATGAAGACATTCATCTCCTTGGCCACAGCACCCATAAGTAAGCTTATGACCGCACACACCGATCTGAATGGACTGCCTTTGATTGCGCAGTAAATATTTTTTATAACCTGAAGTTCTTACTGATTGCTTTATGCTTTGTTGGAAGATTTGATGTGACATTTCTCTTGGTAGACGCATGCACTCATGAAATGACATCTCTTAGAATACATGAGAGAAATCTGCATGTGTGCTCTGTGTAATTGGGATTAGAAAATGGCTTTTTGACAGGTATCTTGACAGCATTAGTTTTAGTTTGAAGAGATTATAGGCAAGTTATGAACTTTTGCCTTGGTTAAAAGGTCAAATGAGCCTCATTGTAAAAGTGTAGCCCTCTGTTTGAAGCTTCTGGTTCTGCATAAATACATTGTGAAGATTTAAAAAGGTACACTATAAAACTGTATTGAATACCTTTTACATGGAGGTAGGTACAGGTATGGTAAACACTGGAAGCTCACACATAAATACTTAAATAAATACGTCAGTCGTATTCTTAAAGCGGCTGGTTTGACCTGAGGGGAAAAAAGATTTCCTCCAACATTTCTGAACACTTTTAAAGTCTCTTCAGGCTAGTCATTTTTTGATATAATATGATAGTCAGTGTTTCTTGGCCGCTTGACAGATGACTTTGTGATCCAATTATGAAGTTGGGAGGTTGTTAGGAATTTATTTCCTCAGCAGCAGAAAAACATGTAACATTAGCCGGCAGACGACTCCTGTAGGCTAAACTGGGTTTACTAGACACTGTTGGGACTGATTTACAACAGCAGACAGCAGATGGGTCAGAGAAACTTGCTGGATAGAAACTTGCTAGCCTAGTAAAATTAAGGCTTAAACATATCATACAATAGCACTCTGTGAAACCATCAATCAGTGCTATTGATATTAAAATGAATTGAAATCGTAAAGATCACAGAGACTTAACTTTTAGTCTCTTGTAGCTCATTGTTTTGGTTTTATTGCCTGCACATTTACTGTATGGTTGAGTGTGAGCTGGTCTCATCGAAACGTTTGGCAGCTGTCACTCCCGCAAAAGCTCTGATAAACTCACTGTACACACTGTGTCCAGTACCAAACAACAATGTTACCCAGTGGTTGGTGAGAAAAGCCAAACATCTATCAAGTAAAGTTTTCGCAGGAGTTTTGTTAAAGGATAAGTACCGTTTTTTACAACCTGGACCTTATTTCTGGCAAAAGATATGGTCATTTACTCACCCAGATAACTTTGGTGTCATTCGGCGTCGTTCGGACGAAATTAGATCCAGTGTAGCGGCGATATATCCATATAATGGGAGAGACGGGGCAGCGACACACAGCCTCTATATAACGCATTATCTGCCACGAAACTAGTTCATTTCACCAATATTTTGTTATGAAATGCTAGCGCTATTCCCCTCTGAGTCCGGGCTCGTCCGTTATCAACATCCGGGGTCAAACTAGCAGTAGCAGCTACAGGTAATCAAGCCGCGCTGTCGCGGGTGCGCGCGCAGCTCAGAGACGACATCTTCCAGGTCAGAGGTAGTAGATCAACCTACAGACCCCGGATGTTGACAATAGACGAGCCCGGACTCAGAGGCTAATAGCGCTAGCATTTCATAACAAAATATTGATGAAATGAACTAGTTTCGTGGCAGATATTGCGTTATATAGAGGCTGTGTGTCGCTGCCCCGTCTCTCCCATTATATGGATATATCGCCGCTACACTGGATCTAATTTCGTCCGAACGACGCCGAATGACACCAAAGTTATCTGGGTGAGTAAATGACCATATCTTTTGCCAGAAATAAGGTCCAGGTTGTAAAAAACGGTACTTATCCTTTAAGCTATTATATTGCTAAAAATGCCATAATGAATCTGACTAAAATATACTATTGCTGTGTGTCTATATTGTCTATTAGGGGTGCAACTAATCCATATATTTGTTATTGATTAATCTCCCGAATATTTTCATGATTAATTGTGATGTTTTCAAATTGCGTCTTTTGTGCCACCAACACTCCACAACCCAAAGACCCTTCATTTACTGTCCTGAATGCCAAAGGAAAACAGCAAGTTGTTTCACTTAAGAAGCTGGAACCAGCAAGCTGTGTGACATATTTGCTTGAAAAATTTCCAAAAGATTAATCGATTGTCAAAATAGTTGCCAACTAATTTTCTTTCAACAGATTAATAAACTAATTGTTGTTGCTCTACTACTAGGTCAACTTGATTTGACTTCGTAATGGGCAAAGATTGATTAATTCATCTTAAGCGTAACTTTGGAGCACAAGTGGTTCAGCAACAACTCTTCTTTAAGAAGAGAGACCTTCTCCATCCACACCAAGGTTGCAGCGTATTTCTCCTCCCTGTGGGTGCTGTCTGCTGGCAGCTGCTTGATTGAGGCACGACACAACATAATAGAAACTTGGAGTAGCAGACCTCTGAATGTTTGTGCTGAACGTGTCATGTCAACTAGCACTCATAAGAAAACAAAAAAGGTCCATTATAAGTATTATTGGAGGAGAGGTTTATTGTGTCATTTTGTTGGGGATGGCTTGATTGTTGGTTACAATCAAGCCATCCTGAGGGTGCTCCACCTCTAAGTCAGTGCACTGACCTGATGTACTGTACATGCTAGTATGATATGTTTTTGATGTTTGGGAAAACTCCATGCAGAGAGTCTCTACCCCGGCCAAGAATCATACCCAGGACTTTGGTACATTTACAGCTAGGCAAATTATTTTCTTGAGTACCACATCTATGAAGTGGCACGTGTTCTTTATTAAGTTTGATTTTGTCAAGTCTGCAAAAACTGAATAAGTTGGACAGCCTTACAACAAAAGGAGCTGTCACAACAACAAAGAATTACAACGCCCATCACACATGGCAGAGGCACCGCATGTCTGCAGTGATCAATCATTGAACATGCCCCGCCTCCACTTTATAGCTTTCGCCAGTTACAATTGGGACCTAACGGACCCCGTGGGACAGCACTGGGCGACAGTTTCATCAGCCGTAAATTACTGTGGATAAAGAGTTGGCTTTCACTCTTTAATGGCTGTCATGCCTGGAGCTTTGTGAGCAGCAGCCTTCTGCTCTGACATTTGGCCTTTGCCATTTGCAGTACAGCCTGGTTTGAGTTGCATGTCCCATTTTAGGGTTTAGTGTAGCTCATGGGAAGTGTTTGCATAATTATGCGAGTAGTAAAGCATATAACCTTGGAGCGTCGTCTGTGCAGTCGAGATTTGTGTGCGGTTGTGGAGGTTCCTTTTTATTGTAGTGGCAGAGCGCAAACACGTGCCCCCGTCTCTCTATTCAGGCCATATGTCACTCTTCAGGGTCCCTGGGCTCTCCTTGCCCCTCTGTCCACAGAAAATCCATTTGTAATGCACATAGCTTTTATTAAGATGTCTGTACATTGTAGTGACTTATATTTTTGTTCAAACAAAGTGTTAATGCACATCCAAAACGGCTGCATTTTGATTGCTTCTTTATCATAATCTGTAAATGACTGATCGTCTTAAGCTATTACACTGCTTTTCTTTGGGAAAGTTAATGTGTGTGTGAGTAGTGCGAGTCTCACCGTACTGTGTCTTTATGCTCAAAGCACAAGTAGTGGTTATTTGATACAGGCCATGCTGAGATCTTAGTTCAGCTTCATGTGTCAGTCATGGCCATGTCAGTAAACCCACCCACAAACACCCACCTTACCACTGTGCAAATGGCAGCTTTAATGCCTAGCAGGCAGACAGTAAGCTCATGACGCAGCTGCTAATGGAGCCATTTATGCGTCTGCCTGCGGGCAACCAGAAAAACCCTGAGAAAAAGAAGGGGGAGTAGCGGAGCAGACAAGGGGAGATGTAGGGTGGAGTGTCACTACCCACGTACTCCATCCATGTAAAGCGTCCTTTTTTAAGCGTAGCTAGTTTGCAGCATGGGCTAATTGTTAAATGTTTTAATGCTGCTCGTTATTCATGTCCGTGCTTGTATTTGCTTGTTATAATACAATACGTTTTTGCTGTTTGTACTGCAGATGTTTGCTTATGTGTGTGAGGAAGAGAAGAGTGAGTGTGAAGCTGAGAAAAAAAAAACGCTTTTTGTTTTGGTAGACAACCCAGAAAATTCTGCTTCTTGTTTGTGCAAGCATTTATAGCGGAAAAAAGCTGGCTTTCCAAATTAAAATTTCCACCCCAAATCTTCTTAATAAATGAAAAACACAATACATATTTGACTAATTCTGTTCATCTTAAAAACACAGTTCTGTCCAGGTTCTTCGGGTAGACTTCAAAAGGAGCTTCTCCTCTAATCATTAAATCTGTTGCATCTGCTTTTTATTGGACCTCCTTGCATTTTGACTGGAAGAGATTGCCATTCCAGTGACTGTTTATATACGTCAATTTGACTTCCTAATTAAGGAGAGAATACCATTAAGTTACATTTTCATCAAGTTCATTTTGAAATACACAGATCAGGTGTCCAGACAAAATCATTGAAAAACAGACCAATGTGTGGTAAAGGTTCACAGAGCAAAAGACCGAAAAGAAAATTGGAAATCGGAGTAAAAAACAAGATGTAGAACTGAGTCCAGAGTTTGGCTTTATTAAAAGTGAAGGTAAAAGGACAATAATTAACAATATTTTTACAATAACAATTTTCTTGCGGCTCGGTTTTGGTTCACTCTCACAGTATTATTCTGGCCATGGTACCACGGCTGTTTTCCATGAAAAAAACTAATAACTCACTCTACACTATTGGAAAAGCACAAAAAAGCAGACACAGTTAATAAAAACTAGCTTGTAATCATAGTTGAGAATTTAACAGCTGAAGAGGCAAATATTTCCTATATTTAAAAAAAAAACGACCAAAAAACGAATGAATATTGGACTTGGATTTGCCAGGTGGTCAAAAATGCAACTCTGTATTAATGCTAATGTTGCTTCATCCGTCACTGTTGAATGTGTAAATAAGCAACTATTTGCCATATCAACTTCTGGTGATGGTATCAATGTTATCTTCACATCCTAAAAAAATCAGTCATTGCAGGTTTAATACTGAGTCTAATAAAAAAACTGCGGCTGCATCACTTAAGTTTTGGGCTGCGTGCAAATGCGCTTACCCTCATGGAGATGGGTAGTTGACTAAATTTATATCACGCAGACTCTGAAAGTATCTTTTCTGCGTTAATGACGAATTTTTCAAGAATATATCTTTTAATACCACACCCCAATTTGCAATGTTAAAGCAGGTATTTTGCAGGTTTTCACTTCAGTGTTGCATACATACTTTTACATGCATACATTTCCCACAGGATTTCACGAGAATATGGTGGGTGGACCTCGGATCCTCTAGGGGCTGCGGGGGCCCCGGAAGAAAATTTTGTTAGATTAGAGAAGTTAAATGCATGAATCTGGTGCACTTTTAGAGAAAAATTAAGAGGCTATCTCATAAATAACATGACCATAAATGAGAAATTGTCGAAAATAAAAAATGTAAAAGAGAATCACATATAACACTAATGTTTGGCTCTGCTGTCTGGTGATGAGTCCAGTCCTCTCAATTTACTGTACAACACAGCTCTGGCTTCAACTGTCTGGTAGCAAAATGTTACAGATCTTCAGTGCTACTATGAGAGGTGAAAAATATTTTTGGAACAATATGAGACCATGGTGCAGCAAATTAGACTATGGCGCACCGCCAGGGTCTCGTTAATTAATGGGAAACACTGCTTTTATATGCACATTTAGTGTAGTATGCTCCATACAAACTTGCAAAAGTACTGTTTAATAAACTACATTTTACTGACAAAAATGTTCAATTATATTTTCATTTTTAAATAATTTATAAATCTCAATGGGTTTAACAACCTTTCATAGCAAAGAAGCTGCAGTTTGCAGTGATTTTTACATTGTAGATCAGTAATGATCTTTCCCTCTTGTTTGTGCATCATGAGCATCTCACTCAGCATCTAGTTTGTTTCAAACTCAGAAGACACAGGAGAAGTAGGCACTGTAGGCCTAAAGGCAGTAGGAGGGAATGTCCTGTTCTAGTCAGCAAGAACTGGCATTGAGGTAGATAAAACACTTTGTGATCTACATCAGTTGTGTAAATCTTTATTATCTTATGACCTTTATGTTTGTTTTTACATGAGCTGTCAAAAGCTGTTGTGTTTGGTCCTTAAACTGGAAAATCACCTTACAGTTTTGGGAGCAAGGGCCTACGAAACACATTCCCTGTTTCCATCAATGATTATGTGTCGGTGTGTGTCAGGAAGCAATGTGTGAAGAGCTGGATAAACATAACTGTCTATGTCTTTGTTGGGCTGTTCTAAAGTGTGGTTGGTTGAAAACTGCATTTAAAAATGTTGTTAATGAAGATGAATTCAAAGAGGCTGTCTGATATCTTTCTGCTGCAGCAGATCCACGCTAACAATCCTCTCTCCTCCTCTCCCGATGTAGATTTCTTTCTGAAATACGTTGTACCATTAAAGTTTATCCTGCAGGTCTTGCTGGATTGAATGTGATCTGTCCTGATTAACGTACATTGCACAGTTCTGTGAATTCTCAAACAAAATGTGCATCTTTGCTGCACCCTGATGCTTGGGCAACAACAATATAATTTTGTGTCACAATATCAATATTCATATCAACATTCATATATTCCTCCGGTGTAGCTGCAGGTGGTATCTCTCACAAGGAGTCTTTTCTAACAGAGAGAGGCAGAGAAGACACTAAATTACTGCAAGCATTTTGGTGTAGTTCTTGGTTTGAATGAAAATTTTGTTGTGAACAGACTGAAGAGTGCAGATGTGCTGACATTCAGCAATTTGTTTTGTCAGGCTAGTGCAGGACCTATCTAGTGTAAAGGTATACCAAGACTGAAATGACAGTGATCTATCAATAGCCAGTGAGACTGCCATGCTTATTGCACACATTAACCAAAGTTGGCAATGTTAAAAAACTCGGGAGACCATTCCAGTGGTGATACTAATATAACGTTTAAAGCATAGTATAAAGCTGGTATGAGAAGAAAGGTTATGTTTTTCTCTAAATTGGAAATGTTTTGACATATTTAGGACATCTCAGACTCTGCTTGTTGTTGTCAGACCTCGTTTATTTTCTTCAATCACAGACCGAGTCTCAAGTGTACTTTAAACTTCAGCCTGCCTTTTAGACAAAAGTGAAAACCTGTCTTGCTGGATAAAAAAGGTTTTCCAGCGGCCCACAGGGCCTAACTTGTCCCTGCGCGGGACATAAGCATTGGAAATTTCAGAAAAAGTAATTTCTTTAAATGTTGGTTAATAAAGTGAATATGACGGACCAAAAAAGGCGGAACTCACCTGTGACAGAGTCCAGCACCTGGCTGACCAACACACACTGCAGAGCTTAAACAACTTAAATCACCACTGAGTTGAGGAAAATAATTTGGTGCGCTCCCTTCACCCATTCAGCATCTTGGAGAGCGATGGCTTTCTCCAGAATTAATGGTGCTGCAGAGAGGCTACTCTCCTCTGCTGGAGACATGACTCATTTTGTTGTTCTCAGACTGTTAAAGAGACTGTTAATTTTGCTTTAATGCAGTCAACCTTTTAAAATATAAAAGCTGTAGAATATCTATCCTACCCTCAGGTTTTGTTTCATATACTATTTCAGTGGACTGAGGATTCCAGTGAATGGTTTGGCACACAGTATACTGGAGCAAAATACCTTAATAATGCCCTTTTTTTCTATTTATTCAATCAAGGTTTGGTTTTGAATCGAGATTTGAATCAAGTCTGCATCCAAGTAACATGATAGAGTCAAATCGTGAGATAAGCCTATCATCTCTGTCCTAATTTCTAAGATGTCCCAATAACTACAGTTACAGTGGGGTGGCTCAGTTTAAAGCACGGATATAATGGCCACTGTGGTGAAAAGCTACTCTCCACTGGGCCAAACAACATTTCTGGGGGAAATGCTGATGAAAAGACTAAGACTTGAATTGCTGTTCTGTAAAATTTACCCCAGGAGTGATCACTTAACTCTTCTGCTCTTTGTACCCAGTGTCTCTCTTTAATCGAACTAAGATCAACTTAATTGGCTCGTTAATTCATTGTTAAACACACTTCATTCAAATTGGCAGAAACAAAATAAAACTCACCAAAACTGCCTTGGTTTATTTTTCCATCACTCAAATGATCGCCAACTCTCAGTCAAAAAACGAATGCAAGGAGTGCTGCTCGGATGTAGAAAATGGTGTCCCTCTGGAGCTCTTCAGTTTGGGGATCCTTTTAGTTCCTAATCATCAGCTCTTGCCTGTTCTAAATGAATCCTTAATTCATTGCTTGAGATGCAGCTTTTCTGTGCTGGTGTTGACAGCTTCTAACTGGCCTTCTTTACTGTGTAGCTACTGAGCTTGGTTCTGTTGCCCGTGGTCTAACACCAACACTCCCTCATCATTGTGTATGTCAGTCAGCTTAGGGCCACTAGATTCATGGCTAACTGAGCTAACTAGCTAGTGGCAGCGAGTGGACACAGCTGTCGAGGTGGAGCCCCATTCATTCCTATGAAAGCTGCTCAGTGGTGTATGAAGCCAAAAATGCTCGACTTCCTACCGGGGCTCTTCCGCATAGCTTCCGCACTGTGTGGCCTATAGAGCGTGCCCACTAGAGACAGACCAACCAAGCTGACTTACTTCTGTTTTAGCACCCGGCTAACTTGAATGGCGATAAAAAATTTAATTGTGCGGCTCTTCTAGACTTTCCCAATGTTATTGGACCGAATGGCTCAAATTATGATTGTGAAACGAGTCATTTCATGGGGGTTGTAACGCTCAAAAAAATGTATCCACCGTTTTATGGGAAAAAGTCTTTTTGGGCCGCAGTGCATCACGTGACGATGTAATTACTCGGTTGGCCACTATGAAAACTGGCTTCAGAGCCTGGCGCTTCTCCCAGGGGCAGGTGGCCAATTCTTACACATTGCACCTTCAACAGCGACACTCACTGACAAATGTTTTACACGATTCCGAAGTCCATTTCATGCGAACTTACCAAGTAAAACACTTTGTCATCCACACAAGTAAATTAAAGTAAAAGATAAAATTTATGACTGCTTTAAAAAAGTTGTAGTCTAGTCCATAAAGCTCATAATCGACTAAGAAGTCTTGCACGTATTGTCATAAATTTGAGTCATTCAGGCATGTGTGATCTGTGTTTTGATGAGCAGCATTGACCACCGACTTGTGCTGGGTATGTCAGCGGGCCTTAGACTATCTGATTCATAATATTCGTTGAGTTACGACTGAGCTCTAAACACAGCGGACAGTGATTCAAATTTCATGTCCAATGGTAGGAACTTAAACTGTGAACAAAGCTGTTGCGGTTTGCATGCTGCATAGCACAATTATCTATGGATGCAATGTCAAGTGATGCATGAGTCACCGATGCCTGATTTGTGTAAAATGCTTCGACCCCAAGTTAGATATTGTATTATGCAAGTTGCATTGACTTATTCTTTGAGTCTGTGGTCATAATTAAAAGTTAAGGTTTTAATTATTAAGTGTAATCGGGTTCTGCCAAATATAATCTAGGAAGCCACTCCTGGATAGCCTTTCAGCAGATCTTTTCCCAACATCTCCTTCCAACTTCACATGTGATGACCCACTCCAAGGGTCAGTGGAGTATAGTTAAAAAGCAGAGGATATGTTATCATCCCCGCACACATTGGCTTTCTTGCTCTTCCTGCTGTGATACTTAACAGCAAGTGAAAGGCCAGGCACCCATGCTGCACCTGTCCCTTCTAAGGCCAGACGCTCCGCCCTAGGGCAAGATGACAGGCAACCCAAGTCTGGAATACTGTTGGGGCTGCTTTAGCAGATATTTATAGCCCCTAACTCAGACAGGAGCCACAGGGGTTAAAACGGTATAGAACAGTGTGGCAATAAGTCAGTTAAGGAAATTTGGTGAAAAAGTATAGGAAGGAAGTAATGAGAAACAAATGGAAGCCATGCAAGTGGAAAAAAGGGCTGCTGTAAGAGAGGAGTAGTACTCCAAATCTGTCTCCCCTCCCCCTACTCCCATGGTTGGGGCTCTCCTGACTGCATGTGGTGCCACCTAACCAAAACATTGCTTTGCATTTTTGGTCTCCAGCCAAGGAGCCTGGGGGTGAGGTTGCACAGAGTGTGTGTGTGTGTCCCCATTCAGAAATGAATGCAGGACCAGGCCTGCGGGCATGTGGTTGAATTGAATGCTGCTGCTCTGAGAGCATCCATGTGGCTGCTGGCTGGAGAGGGAGGGGCTGAGAGGAGTGAGGGAGGGAAAGACGGATGGTCCCTTCAGCCTTAAACAAGCTTCCTCCACATGGAGCACCTGCTTGCCTGATGCCAGGGACAGACAGCGGGCTAACGCGGCAGATCTGGAAGGCTGTGTTTACTCAGGGAAGTACGTAGGCCAAGTGCCCTCATTAAAGGCTGGATTCTGACTGAATCTCAATGAAGACATCCAGCAGCAGACGGCAGATGGGAGGGGACTGCCTCACTGTGTCTGCTCTGTTCAGTCCACTCCCATCCTGTTTCATTAAACCCTGTTCATCATATGTTAATAACTGATAAGCTTGATTTGATTTGGCCGTTTCATGGATAAAGTGACATTCCTCAGTTCTCAGTATCTTCAGCTGTGCAGCTGCAGGGAATTGATGTGAGCCATGGTGCTACCAGCCACTTGCATAATGTGGCTTCTACTCTTTACTCATTCTGCATTCAAGATTGTGCTGTTTGACATGAAAACTTCATTAAAGATGAACAACTCTACCCCCCGCTTGTTTTTGAAGAACTGAGTAAACTGGATTAGAATAAAGACGATCATTTTAGACTGTAAAGTCATGTTAGACTGTGTTTGTTAGCCAACCCAATGTTGGCTTTGTGTTAAACTATGCAAGGGGCTGCATTGTTGCGGACGTGTGCCTTCAGTTATCTGAGATTCATGAAATGTAATTCAGGAAGTAAAGTTAAAGTACCAGATCCAATAGCTTGAAGACTTATCAGATGCCAGAGCATATACCTAGATGGGATTTTATAACTCTGGAAATGTATTACAAGAGGGATGTAACACTAGAGAGCATCTGTCTCTCTGTCTGCAAAGTATAAAATGCTAACATGGGTTGCCAGATATGCTTGGGTAGCTGTAAATATACCTGGGAAGACCACACAAGTAAGGTCTATGTGTGGGAAACACTGCTTTGTACACATTCGAAAAAACATAAAAATGTGCACTTGCACACATTTTATTCACCACCACAGTCACTTACCAAATGACATGGCATTGCAATTAGCCGAAATGTAGAGACAGATTCAACGTCTGCCCTGCCCCCTGTTTTTGATGGAGCACTCTGTGTTGTCATACCTGCTTAAATAAATAAGAGGGCTGCATTTATTTCACACAGTGATATGGGGCAGAAAACACCACTTAGACAGTGATATGGAACAACGGTTCAGAGGATATTAAACTAATATACTCTCACAGCCCCAACAGTAAGGACTTTCTACCCCACTAATTGATTAATCAGGGCTGTCCTAGACCAAGAAATTCACCTCTCTCACACACGCACTTCCCATCTTTTCTCGCTGTCGTATTCACTTCATCTCAAACAAATCATGGCTCCCTAGGCTCTCTGCATTATGCTCACACCTCTGGATGGTGTGACACAAATATTCCTCCACTGCCCAGCAGGAATCCTGAGTGCTGCTGGATTCTCTCTCTTGTCACACTGTGTTTGTCAGCCAGTAGCGATGCTCTTATTATCACACTGTGTCTTGTTTCTTGTCTTGTGCTGCAGGGACCGTGCCATACTGCAGCATCAGTAAGCATGTTGCCTCAATAATATTCTATAAGCAGTGAATAATACAAAGAAGGTATTTGTGTGAGTTTTTATACCTGCTGTCATGTGTGTTGCCTGTGGTATAGCGAGAAATGCGAATACTTTGCACTAAACTAAACACAGGCTGATTTGACGATCCACAAAGGCTGAGCAGAGTGAATCTTCCTCACTGACACACATTGTTAATCAAGTACAGGCAATAGTGTCAATGCACACTTGAAACTATTGAATTATTAATCTTATTTTTCTTTTCTCTTCCTTTTCTCCTAGACCTGGGGTCACTTTCCTGGGATGATTTAGAGAATGACCTTCCAGATGAGTTGATCCCTAATGGAGGAGATCTGAGCCTAATGGGTGGGATGCCTTCAAATGGTGGAGCACCACCTGGATCTGGTGGGCCAGGTGGCACCCCGGGCGGCCTTGGGGGCGGTGTCCCAGATGCAGCCGCAAAGCACAAGCAGCTCTCGGAGCTCCTTCGAGCAGGTAGCACCTCCAGTATCACAGGCGCAGGGCTGAACTCAGCTAGCCCTCAGCCAGGTGGTATGGGGCCTCAGCTGGGCACACCCCTAGGAAAGAGCCCCCTTGGCCAGGGCTCTCCCAACAACCACCCGTCCCCCCAGGCCCAAAAAGCAGGAACACCAACTGGAGTAGCAGGACAGAACAACAACAACAACACTGCAACAATGGGCTTGAACACAACAAGCTTCAACCAGGCCATGATTAACAATAGCCAAGGCCATGGTGGGCTCCTGGCCCAGGGAGGGCAGCCCCAACCTGGGCAGGTGATGAATGGTGGTCTCGGACCTGAAGCTGGGAGAGGAAGGGGAGCGGGGGTGGCAGGCATGCAGTACCAGGGACCAACAATGCAGGGAGCTGCACCAGGATCAGGAGGAGCAGGGAGTGCGTTGGCAGAGACACTCACCCAGGGAGGGCAGCAGATCGGGGCTCACGCCACCCTCAGTGCAGCCCAGCAAGCAGGCAATATGAACAAGGTGAGTCGCCTGCTTTCTATCAACACTTTGTTGAATGATTCAAAGCACACATGTAACATCTTTCTGGCTCTGATTCATTATTCGCACAGAATATTAGCAATAGAATTATTAACTTGCAATTCATAAAATGTGTGGATGGTGTGTGAGTGGAAATCATTTTAACATTGGCAACATGAATGTGATCCATTTGAAAGGGTACCGACTCCTGACAGACAAATTTAGTAAGCTTGATGATGTGTTGTTGGTGCTTTGGGTGCTCCCACTCTTCCTTCGATATTTGACAAATCCAGACTAACATGTCACTCAGTCAAAATTTTGTTGTTCTGTCTCAACTCTAAACTCAAGCAGAGCCTTAAAGTGTCAATCCTTGATATACTTTTGATAACTGCATGCTATTATTGTGGAATGAAATCAACAGTGGAACACAATGATCTGCCGTTGTGTTTGACTGCCATGGCCTGATGACTATGAAGATGCCTTCTTTTTTCATTTTTTCACTGCTGCAGCACAGCAGAAGTGGCATTTTCATTGTCAACAAACATGGTTTTGTTTCTCATAAAAAAATTAAAAAAACACAGAAAACAAACATGTTACATGCTTTTCCTACCTCAAAAACATTTTCAAAAGCTTAACTTTTTTTAACCATTATTAACAGAGGCCTGCCTTCCTCAGTTTTTTCTGGCACATTGCTGTCAATGGAGCACACTGCCAGAAGACTTTCGACATGCATACTACCGACATGTCGGAGTTGACTGCTGTCAAGCCACAGTGGGGGGCTGTTGCTGGAGGTATACAGGCTTAGGGCCATGTCACTGGGATAAAGCGCATGTGTGCTGAGAGAAAAAAATGCTGCACGTGACTAAACACTTACAGGCTGGCCACACTGGATGGGGAGCAGCGCATGTGTGTGGCATTTCATTGTGCTTATCATTTTAAATAGACCTGAAAACAACCTGTAGGCAGTCATATGGACATCATACCAGCATTTCACCACAGTTTTAATGTCTGTATCTGTAGAATATGTCATAGACGTAAAGAGAATACACACGAGGTACAAAGTACAAGGTAATTTATTCATTATAATGCAACACAGGGTTGTATATAGTTATAGTATATAGTTATTGGTATCAAAATATACATCAACAGGTAGTGCATCTTTTGTATCTAACAAAACAGCAGCAACAAGATGGTGGCATCCTCATATCAAAAGTTCAACATCTGGGAAACGCTGTCCATCAACTCTGTCTGTGTGTGAGCACCATGCATAAATGTTAGTCCACCTCACCTCAACCCACGTCTCTGAGGGCACAACAGACTCTGACTTCACGTTGATTTTTTTCCAGCCTGAGTCCCATTTTGTCCATTTCCTTTTCCTGTGACCGGACATTAGCCAGGAGCAGCCTTAAACCAAGCTGGATTAGCATGGCTCTTATTCCAACTCTCTTCCTCCCCGGGGTGGTCGAGCCGGTCAGGTTGCTCGTTTGAAAGACACCGTGGGCTCTGATGGTCTGAAAGTCTGCTGCTCTTAGTCCAAAACACCCTCTTCCTTCTCCAATGATGATGATGGTATTTCTGCCAAAGGCAGTACGTTTTTCAGCAACAAAGCCAAAAAAACAGAACGTAGCTTAATTTGGAGGAGGTACTGGCCACAGCATCCTCATGCACTGTCGTTGCCATAGCAACAATGGGTAAAGGGCAGTGTTTTTCCTGTGAAAGGAAAATCCCGTCATCATATTTATGGATAATTATCAAAGGCAAACTCCATGTAAACAGATAGAGCAGGCCGGAGCTAGCTCAGCAACGCAGCTGCCACACAATACATGAGCTTCCAATGTGGCCAGCCTGTTAATAAATCGCACAAAGTCTTAAAAGCAGAGGCAAAACCAAACTTTCGCATAATATGTCATTTGTCTACAACATCTTGCAGGTCATATGTTATTTAGTTATTTAAAATGCTTTTAATTAATTTATTTATCCGGCATATTTTATACTGGACATTTTGGCTATTGACACGGTAAACTGACCAATCCATGCTCACGTTTATTTTTCAAGAGGGGGTCCATGGTTTCCATACAGTGGCTAATTTTTTAAATGCCTTTATGAATATGTGATAATTGCTAGTGCTTAGCTTTATGTACCTCCTAATTGGCTGGTTAATGAGTGGAGATGTTCCATTGCTGGCCGTAAAAACCATTTGTGCTATGTCTCAAATGACTTCACTAAAGCCTTTGAGATCAGTGATGATAAGGAACTATGAGTAATAGGGGTGTCACGATTCTCCAAATCCTTGATTCGATTAAATTTTCGATTCTAAGGTCACGGTTCGATTCGAATCTCGATTTTTACATTTATTTTTTTAAAGCACAGGTTGCTATGCCATTTTTAGACTAGACTTTTATGCAATATAATATCTGACCTTTGTTCGCAATGTACCACACTACATTGTCAAATGTAAAACATTTATTAACAACATAATGTAACAATAGGGGCGGCTGTAGCTCAGTGGGGGCGGCTGTAGCTCAGTGAGGGCGGCTGTAGCTCAGTGGGTAGAGCAGGTGACCAGCCACCAGAAGGTTGCTGGTTCGAACCCCGGCTCCCCTGGGCGGAACTGAGCTACATGCCGAAGCATCCTTGAGCAAGATGCTGAACCCCTAAACTGCTCCTGATGTGTAGCTGGCACCTTGCAGCTGCAAGGCAGCCTCTGCCATCAGAGGGCCCTGGATGAACTGGCGTCTCATTCAGGGGTGTACCCTGGCCTTCGCCCTGTGAGAGCTGGATTTGGCCCCAGTAGCCCCGCAGCCCCCCGAAAGGGGGGATAAAAGCGGCAACACAGGGGTCCCCCCAGGGAAATAGCGGAAAAGACAATTAGAGATGAGATGTAACAATAACTTATATCTTCAGTCAATTGGAAACTTAAACAAAATAACCTGCCATCTAGTTTCTTTTATAACTGCAGTCTTCTTCACAGAAGCTGAAATTCAAGTTCACAACAAAACAAACAAACAAAAATAAAACAGCCATGTCCATAGTCTTCTCTGAACAATTAAGTGTCTTAGCAAACTATTTCCGAACTGAACATATACAAGGTGCGTAAGGTGTGAGTGGGCGAGCGAGAGAGTGAGGGAGCATGCGTACGTGCGGACAGTGAATGAATGGGAGAGGAAGGAGAAGCGAAAGGAGTAGCAGTAGTAGCGACAGCAATAAAGTGTACAATATAGGCTGCAGTTTGGCTGTGAATAAAGGCGACGGCTCCTCAAGATACAGCAAAGCTCCATGTATTATTTCCCCACCAGCTTAACACGTGAAAGGGGGTTCACCCCGAAGGTTAAAATTGAAATTGTGACACCTTAATATTGAGGGCTACCCAACACACCAGATTTCTCCTTCTTTTGCATGTGTGCTGTATTGATCTGTGTATATATACACTGTGGTGGTTGCTCTGTTGGTTCATCTGCAGTCTTTTCGCGCCCTCAGCTCATTTTCCGTGCTCTGATTGTTCAGAAATGAAATGTACACTCCACAATTGGCAGCTCTACTCTCACTTTTGGCACGGAGCTAATATTGACGCTGCTGTCAACTGCTCAGTCATTGTTAAGATTAGTCTTGGGAGTCTGAAGTGTGTGTGTGTGTGTGTGTGTGTGTGTGTGTGTGTGTGTGTGTGTGTGTGTGTGTGTGTGTGTGTGTGTGTGTGTGTGTGTGTGTGTGTGTGTGTGTGTGTGTGTGTGTGTGTGTGTGTGTGTGTGTGTGTGTGTGTGTGTGTGTGTGATTGGCTGCTTTTATGAAAGCTTGCCACCAATGTGGTTTCACAGGAAATCAGTCGGAAGCCGTCTCTTTTACTGGCTCTGTGTCAGAGCCAAGACATTGAAGCAATATGTAACCACAACACACACATGCAGAGGCTGCGAGCTACTGAGAAAAGACTTGGAGAGGTGGTGTACGTGTGATCCATTCTCAGAGTATGTCGACATGTTTAAACCACAAGAAAGATTAAAAGCTGATGTAGAAATATCTGTGAGGGGACTGTCAGCATTTGCAGGACATTTGTGTGCGTGTATGTGTTGAAAGCTTAGCTGGTCTTCAGTGATTATCATTTCCCCAACACCTCTAGAGAAAAAAACCACTAGACTCATGCTGTCTTTGTGTGTGGCTTCCTCTGTTGTGCTTTAATCACCGGGTGTAAATCTCTTTCTGGTCATTTGTGTTGGTAAGAGACTGCTGTCACTCCTTCCTGGCCCATGCTCCTTTGTTATTGTATACGCATGAACACTCCCCTTGCTTTCTCTGGCTTATTGGATGGCTGCTTGCCCTGTCAGTCACGCTGGGAAAGATGGGTATTGTAAACCACTTAATCAGTTAGAATGACAGAGGGCGAGTGCAATGAGGAAGAGGGAGGAGGGCAGCTCAGCTGAATAGTCCATCCTGGCAGCAGAGCGGTGAGATGATAGTTGGCAACTGTCCTGCCTGCCGATGTGTGGAGTGTGTCAGAGAGCGGGGGGCTGAATGAGAAGAGCGAAGCGGAGGGGGTGTGCGTTTGTGTGTGCGCAACTGTGTGTGTCCGCCTGCTCAGCTGTGTTGAAAGGCTGCCAGTGTCTGGTCGTCTCAGCTGGGTCTTTTTTATCTGGTCTGTTGGAGCGGTGTCAACAGCCTGAGGGGATACAGCCTGGCCTGGCATTGCGGAGTCTGTGGATGAGGGAGCCGCAGCAAGTTGTTCAGTGTGTAAAGCATGGCACTAACAGGGATTTTATGCCCCTGGTGCCTCACATCTTGATGTATGGTTCTTGCTGAGGGTTGGGGATATGGGTTGAAATTCAACTGTGAAACCATAGATGTAGAGAAGATAACCAGATGATCAAGTGAAATGAGTTCACTTAGACAATTTTACTGTTAGTCCAATATTACCATACAGCAGTGCTGCTCATTGATTTGCAGCATTGACAGAAACTTTAAGTACAGCCATATGTATTAAAGGTAGAGCTACCTCAGTATTACAAAACAATCTGATGGTTTACAGACTTCCATCATCTCACATTGGTCTGGGTGATGTGGTTGGTATCAGTGTCATGGTATTGATCAGACAGTACAGTATTGATTTTTATCACAATGTAGACATATGCAAAGCCACATGCTATAAACAAATTTAGACTCTTGCTACAAATTGTATTGAGTTCATTTATGAACCTTAATTTGGTATAAAAAATTAAATTAAATTTGCCATATTAATTATTCTACAGCCCAATAGGATCTTGAGAGCAGGATTGCCAAGTAATGGTTATTTCCTGTCAAATGGCGAATGGAAGAACCGCTTTGCCAAGATAGATTTATCTGTCGGTCCCCTAACCTACCCATCGTAATGTTTTTAACAGTGTCTCTTTGCATCATTCCACTTGTTGCAACCTACCAGCAAGCTTGAGAATAGAGGAGAAATGTTTGGAAACCTTCTTGTGGTCGAGTGCTGGAGAAGTCCTTCGTGCCAATATTAGCTGGTGTCATGCTGAGCTGTCATGGTGCCAGGACATGGCTGGCTTAAATTGAACCAGGCGCAGTCATCTTGGCTCAGTTATGAGGGGGTCGTGTAGTGACAAATTGGCATTGAAATGAAGGCGGAACCTTTGTTGGCATGTTGATGCTGTTTTGACAAATGTAGTTGAATAATAACCAACACCCAAATTACAGTCCATTATAGAATCCAGACTTCTGTAAACTTCCTGTTCGATGTTGAGGAACAGTGCTGACACTTTCTGTTTATGGAAAAATGTTATCTAATAGCACCACATAATTTTCAGACAGATGTTGGTTGCTAGTTAGGTTCTAGTCAGATGTAAAGAGTAAATGACAAACAATTGGTATTGTATTACACTGCTGAAGTCTCCAAACAAGCTCTTACTCAGGCCCTGCATGATTTGGGGCTTTAAAGTAGGCTACTGTCATAATAATACTGCTAAATTACTTTATTAACTTTTTTTCATCTGTTTGTCTTTCCAGTTGGGCCTGGGCAGCAATGGGGGTCCATTTGGGGCCCAGCCCTATGGTCAAGGTGCCACAGGAGCCGGCCAGCAGCTAAACCCTCAGCAGCAGCTCCAGAACAAGGCTGCCCTTGCCAACAGCCTGCCACCCTTCCCCACTGAGCTCAAAGGGGCCGCTGTCACTAGCGTGCCAAGCATGGTTAGCGCTTACTCAGACATTACCATATTGATAATGGCAGAAATCTTACTAGACACATGTTCACACATACAGTTTATTGCCATTATTATTGTTGTTGTTGTTTTTATTAGTCATTGCTCTTCTATTACTCAGTGGCCAGAATGTTGGGGCTAAAGTAATAATAATCACAGATATTATAATGATCACTAAACATGCCAATCTGTCTTGATGATCTGCAAGTCTGTGTCCACCCCCTCAACCTCACTGCACATGCTGACTGTGACCAGTGTTTAAGTATTAACCATTATTCTACAATTAATACCTGTTGAAGTTATAACATAACATTACTAAAATTAGCTCTTTTAGATGTAGATTATCACCAAGAGCTGAAAAAAAGTAAAACTGGAATTAAATAACTATTTTTTGCCTGCTACAGAACACATACGTGCCCTGTCAATCATGAAGTCAATCATGAAGTCAATCATGAAGTCAATCATGAAATCAATCAAATTTTCTCTCCTAAAATCTGTAAACGTAAGAGAGAAAGTGATAATACTGAGTTTGGGTTTGGTGACCGTCTGTGTAGATGGAGACCTAAATTTGACGCAGCCAATCACATGTAGCATAAAATAGATGCATATAAAGCATCTTCTCACCTTAAGTGACTGACAGGAAATTTGCCTTTTACAACTGTAGTATTGACAGCATAAGAGGCAATTTAAGGTGTTTTATTGTTAACCCATTTCAACTTTGACATTTCCTCTACATTTGTCTTTGTCAACCATGTATTAGCTTCAGCAGCAGCCTCAGCAGCAGACAGCGTTGCTCCCACTGGCCGGCAGTGGAGGTGTGGCAGTGTCTTCAGCAGGCCCCACCGCCGACCCAGAGAAGCGCAAGCTGATCCAGCAGCAGCTGGTTCTGCTGCTTCACGCACACAAGTGCCAGCGACGGGAGCAGGCCAACGGGGAGGTGAGGGCCTGCGCCCTGCCTCACTGCCGCACCATGAAGAACGTCCTAAACCACATGACCCACTGCCAGGCCGGCAAGTCCTGCCAGGGTGAGTTGGAGAATTTGAAAAAATCAGATAATGAAATCAGATTGATATATTCCTGGTTTTTGTAGAAGTTGTCACCCTGTTTTACCGATTTGAGACTTGCTGGTGTGTGGGCACATTAGGAAAGGGTTAGGGCACAATCAACTCTTCTTCTTTTTTTTTGTTTTTAAATAAAAGTCTGGTTTCTGGATCTTGTGTAAAATCTCCAGTTCTGTTTGTTACAGACTAGCTGTTGAAGAGACATTTGAATGACAATATTTTGCATACTACAGCCACCTCTCCTGAATTTTACAGACATCATAGAAGTAGAGCAGAACATGCAAGCTACTGATTAAAATTTGCTGATGTGTCTTGGTTTCAGCAGACGGGGAAGTCATTTAGAAAATTCTTGTGTTCTTTTAAATATCTGGTGTGACAATACAGCAAGAAGTGTAAAGCTTTGAAAATGTTTTTATAACTGTTTATAATGTTTGCAAATAAAAGAAAAGTAGACTCAAAGACAATGTAATACCTCTTTTCCACCAAAATTAGCGGGTCTACATAGGTTTTTAAAACGTGGGTCAACCCACTACAAATTGCCTAAACTGCCGGCTCAGTGGGCGATCCAGGTATTTGCATAGCCGGGAAGTCAACGAGGCTCCACCTCCCGCACTGTGTCCAGTAATAAAACGTCCTTAATAGACCACATTCCAAATTCCTTCCTTATTTTTACGCGCCACCATCGGATGTTGATAATGCGTCATCACTTTGCGTGGCGGAATTTAGCGTGGTCACCCAGGTCTTGCGTTTAAATCAAAGCCGAGCCGAGGTGATAAAAACCTGTGTCTACTGCAGGGTCAATTGACCCGGGTGTAAATGCCGAGTATACACATTCCCATTGCACACAAAAGCACGATAGCGGGTTTAAGTGGGATTTTTGACCAGTGGAAAAGGGGTAAAACCTTACTTCCAGCTGCACGTGCTAGTTCTTTTTGTACACAAAAGAGACCTAACAGATCAGTCAGAGCACTAATTTCTACCAGTCTCTCGCCACTTGTAGTAGTTGAAGTCTTGGTGTCAAGCAGCTGGTATTATTGAAGCAACTTAATATATACAACCTTTGCTGCTGTATCGGAGGATTGCTGTCAGTCTTGAGCCACTTAAACAAAAGTCCAGACAAAAGTTGTGTTTAAAGTTTTTGTTAAAATGTTTATCTTTTGAATACCAAAGGTCTGCTTGAATTCCTTTTTCCAACTTGAGCTCTGTTTTTATCACATGTATATAAATAACTTGGCCTCTTAACATAAGAAAATACATGACGACATACACATAGAAATACAGAGAAGGGCTGGATGCACAGTTTTAATGTAGTCATATTCGGTTATATCCCTTTTTTTTTTTTTGTAGCCAGCTCTTTTTTACATCCCCTCCTGGTCTCCATGAGGAGGTCAGTTACATGGCTGTGAGCAGACATGTTTCCCTTCACTCTATGTTGGTCATGCCATGTGTCTCTGCCTTATACAGACTCCGCACAGGGGAGATTTCCATCCATTTAAAAAAAAAAAAACAACACTCACCTCTTGGTCTGCTGAGGCCAATTTCTTCCTCTGGATGTGCAATATCGTTTGCCGGTCTTGAACCTGCAGTCATTGCTCCTCTGCTTCCTGTGTCGGCACCAGCATTGCTGCAAAGAAAAAATCTCCCGAAGCTACTCTCGTTTAAATTTGGCTCTGTGTTTTTGCTCTGCCCTTGGTCTTGAATGCGTAAGTTCAGTTTCAAGCCAACATACTCGGAGGCCAAGGTGTGTTAAGTGTGAAGGCGTCTGTGTCTCTGCTCCCTGCATGCCAGCTCATTTCCTCTTGCTCAGAAATGCTTCTTCTCTGTGCCACTGAAATAACCGTAGAGAGAGATTTTGTTTCCCAACATGCAGTTTTATCTCTAAGATTTTAGATCTATCTGATGTCTGTTGGCTTAGTTCATTTTCACCTGAGGGACTCTGGAGTCTGCGATATGAGTACTGTTTGGATTGGCTTTGGACCTAAATGTGAGGCTTTTTTGTCTTTGTTCCTCACTGCATACTGAATCTACAAAAAGCCCTCAAAATGATAGCCCTTCTATGATTGAGTCTATGCCAGTAGAATTGGCATTTTTACAAAGATAATAAAACTGTAACTGTGTTTATTTGTGCGTAGCCCTCAGTGCTTAAAGCCATGTAGTAATTGTATATGTGCCAGGCAGCTAGCCAGGCTGATTTTAGCCTACTTTCGATTTCTTGTCAGATTAGCTGCTAGCTCATTAGCCTGGCCACAGATGAAATGAAGCACCTCAGTTTGTTCAGCCACGCACCAGGAAATTTGGTTTAACTTCTCTTTCCACTGGGCCAAACCAGCAGTCTTCCAAGAGTGGAAATTGGTGCAATGAGCTGAACCTGAGATCTTTTGAGTTTTGGGCCGTCACATTTCTTTTCTCAAGTTTCTAGGGCTGTACACTGATGCAGATTTTGTCAGTCAAATGGGATTTGGCTGTTCAGTAAAAAGATTCATCTATTTGTTCCACTTTTTTTCCATAGGCTATCTGCCAATCAATATCAGCCTACACCAGCCAGCTAGCAATGCCTATCTTTGTCATCTGTGATGAAAAAACATCAAATTTCCGCACAGTCAGAGAAGTTATAAGTGTGCGTTCTGCTCATAGTTGAAGTTTAAAATACCAGAGCTCCACAGAGAGTTTCCTAACAGGCTGCTGACAGTGTTGCAGGCAGAGGTGTCAGTTCGCCACCAGTGGAGGAGTTTGTCCCACCGTCTGGTTCAAAAGTTTGTAAAGTAGTTAAAGCAGCCGACTTCAGTGACGGTCTTCACTGGGGAAGAGAGCATTGAAGCAGCCAACAGACTGGAGTTGCGCTGCTCTTCTCCACTTCCATTACAGTTAGTTCCGTAAAATACAAGCCATGGCGTTACTCCTGCATGATTCTGTGTACAATGAAGCAGCTAAAAAAACAAAAGTGCAGCGATTCGACTGACACAATGTGAGTCAACTTGGGGTTTTCTCGACCGATGACTTTAATCATCGACTATGTGGAGGCAGCCCTACTAGTTTCTCTCATTAGCTTTGACTAGCTATCCGTCTCACTTCCGATACATTTTGCTCATATCCTCATTATTTTTTGTGTTATTCATCAGTACCAGTCAGCCCATCCTTTAAAGACATTCGCATAGCAAGATTTTCTGTCCTAGTGTTGAGCTTGATGCAATTCCACATTTTAAAATATTTGGTGCTTGAGTGAGTGCCGCTGGGATTGCTAGTAGAGAAAAAAGATGCCATGTTCGTCAGTGAACAAAGAGAAGCTATACATAAAAGTTGTCGGAAAAAGGGCTGTTGTTCTCTTTATCATTGCTGGGATAAGTTGTGTTGCCCATCTCTAGTGTTAAGTACTTTGTATTGACCACACAGGGCAGACTGAAAGCATCAAGATTGTGAACCCTGTTGATCTCTCTATCTCTCTGTCTCCTTTTCCCTGCAGTGGCTCACTGTGCGTCATCCAGACAGATCATCTCCCACTGGAAAAATTGCACACGACACGACTGTCCCGTCTGCCTGCCGCTGAAGAACGCCAGCGACAAGCGCACCCAGCAGCGTAAGTACAAGTAGCAGGCTCCAGCCCACTGTCGCTTAACTATTATCAAGTTGCTCAATGTAGCCACCGACACCAAACACGAGGCCGAATTACTTCTGTTGACTGTGGAGAATAGGTAGGACATCTAAACATTGGCCATCTCTGGGTTTGTCTTACAAAGGGCTCATCTTAATCTTTGGAGATTATGTTATGTTGTATATGGAGCTGTCATAGTCCACGCTGACAGCTTTAGAAAAAATTGGGCCTGCTTGTTGCTTTCCTGAGATGTTTGTGTGTAGAGTGCGTGCAGGTTTTGCCATTCAACCAAATCATGCAGCTTATTTCTAGTTTTTTACTCCTTCACGATGACTAAAAGTACTCGATGAATGTGAGTGTGGTCCTGCTGAGCTTGTTATCTGACACACAAGAGGCATAGAAGTGTGATGGAGGGAGAGAGGGAGGAAACCGAGAGCGTGTGCTCGAGGTGTCCTGCTGAGCCATTGGCTGTTGGGCTGTTTACTGCTACTCCCCACTAGAACCGGGCCGAGTTTGACACACTCTGCCTCATACTAAAACTGCTTTCTTTCTGTTTTGTTTTTCACTCTCTCCAAATGTGGTCACAGGTTGACAATCTGCTTTCTTTTATGCACTTCCACTGATTTGATCCTTCTCTGGATTACTTACACAAGTTACTTTGAAGCTTTCTCTGTCATTTTCTTTCCTTTTAGTCATCTTTCTTCACTCCACTCTGTTCAGCATTTCTACAGCATTCCAGCATTGGTCTGTCCCTGTTTGGCTTGCATGTTAAAGAACATGATGCCGGGGCTTGTGTCTCTCCTGCCAACACAAACGGAGTGCAATATTTCTTTGTTCTGCCTCCTCTGATTTTTGTCTTTGCCCAAACTACGAGCGTTTTTAGCCTGACCAAAGCCTGAACCCCAGAAAAATATGCTAATGCTCTGTCCCCTGAAGGGATTTATGTATTTATTCAGTTCACTGCTGTTTAAAGTGTTTAGCCTTACTTTAATGTTCTCACTGTATCATACTGCCTTGTGACTGCATCTTACCAGAGGTCAAAGTGTGTATGCATTTGTATTTGGTACCTGTCTGAAGTATTCTACGTCTTTGCCGTGTTTTGACCAAAACAGACTCTCTTCATATTTATCGGGCTTGGCACACAGTATCAACATTTGCATTTTGTTTATGTACTCTAGCTAGTACAGCAGTAGAGCAAGATGGTATAGTATATTGAGTTTGATTGTATTTGAGTGTTTTTGACTGCTCTATCTCTCTCTCTACAGCCAAGCTGAGCTCCCCCAATACTGGCCTCCAGAACCCCATGTCCTCAGTTGGTGTGGGCCAGCCCAGTACTCCCACCATCAATACCTCAACCCCCATAGACCCGAGCTCCATGCAGAGAGCCTACGCGGCACTTGGGCTGCCCTACAGCAGCCAGGCCACTGGGCAGGCCCAGACACAGCAGGCCACGGGCCCAGCACAGACAGCTGGCGCTCAGAACGCACAGGCCCAGCAACAACAGCAGCTTCCACAGCAGATGAGATCCATCAATGCACTTGGTAAAGACAGACAGGCTGATTTTTTTCCCCCTATTTTTTCTTTTTTAGAAACTTATACTGTGTATGTGTGTATGCACGGACTTGTAAATGCACAGCACACCCAGCTGCAAGGCTCTTAAATGGGTCTCAGAATCTGTGTGAAACGAATCAGACAATATGCACGTACATTTGAGTTTCAGAATTGTAAAGAGAAAGATCAATCTGGGAAAAATGATGGAAAATCATTGTTTATTAAATGCTGTTGTTAAGCTGCCTTTTCATCAAGTCACTCTGCTATTTTAGTGGGTTCCTTGTTATATAGAGTACTCTTCAGTTGTAGACATGGCAGCCTTTCAGAGCTCGATTTCTGAAATCGAGGTAGTGCTGTTTGGTCACAGCTTTCCATATTCACAGGTAACCAGATGGCTCTTGGAGGTGCAACAATGGGCGTGACCACTTCAGACCAGACAAACCTGCACACAGACTCCCTCCCCAACGCACTCAACACTAACAAGTCAGTACCCGCCATTAACTACAGTGCATTTATTGACCTTAAATGTTCTTTCAAATGCAGAAAGCTTAAATTAGCTACTTAGAATATCCAGGTTTACTAGATCTGAAGCTATTATGACAGTGTAGTTTAAAAAGAAATGACACTGTGTATGAAAACACAGCAATAGAAGCTGTAATTTCTAACCTTTCTCCTTTTCCACCTCCAGTCAGCTGCTGTCAGACGGGTCGACTGTGGGCTCAATGGGCAACCTCCCCACAGCAGCACCTATCTCTGCCACCGGCACCAGGAAAGCGTGGCATGAGCACGTCACTCAGGACCTGCGCAATCACCTCGTACACAAACTGTACGTACCTCTCCTGGAGAGATCTAACTCTTTGAGAATGCTCGTCAGTCTCCTTACTTGACTCTTTCTTAGAGGAGGGATTTTTTAAGCAAAGGTTTGAAGTAGAGTAGTAAAAATGGCCAAAGATAATAATTGCTGCAAATTCTGTTCTTCTGTGGCAGAGTACAAGCCATATTCCCTACCCCTGACCCGGCAGCTTTGAAGGACAGACGAATGGAGAACCTGGTGGCCTACGCCAGGAAGGTGGAGGGCGACATGTACGAGTCAGCCAACAGCCGGGTAGGTTTTCTAGAAAAGCACCCCAACTAGGATATAACTTGCTATTGCTCAATTTATCAACACACACAACCTTTTAGCCAAGCCATAAAATAAACGCTCTGCTTATTGTACTACCTGCCCTTCCCTCCCTCCAGGATGAGTACTATCACTTCCTAGCTGAGAAAATCTATAAGATCCAAAAGGAACTGGAGGAGAAGAGGCGCTCAAGGCTACAGAAGCAGATCCTGAACCAGGCACCTTTGGCCGCCCAGGGGGCTCAGCAGCCCAGCCTCCCCCAGCCCAATGCCTTTGGCCCAAGGCCACAGAGTGAGTACAATGTTTGCAAGTCTTGCAGGTAAAATCTCAAATTACCTAAAAGTTTCTTTGAAAGTTTTTTTTACACAGTCTCGTAAACCGTTGACAACTATATAGTGTCTGATATTTTATACATAAACCTATGTTTATATTATGAGCTGTTTTCTCTGTGATATGGCAGCCAGAAGACATCTTACTGTCTGTTATACGGTAGTGGATGTAGCTTTTAATATCTCTGGTTGTGTTAGGCCGCTGTGTGAAATGTTGTATATCATTTTAAGTTTTTTTGATGACAAAAACAAATGATCATTTTATTTGTAGATGGTATAAAGGTTTTCAGAAAATATATTACCATATGTCATTAGAGATACCTTCAGGGATGACTTTATCCATACTGACCTATATCCAGTCATTAGTCATGTGTTCAGTAGCTTCCGTAATTTAGAAATGATAATAAATGCAGTGGCAGTGGTGGTGTTGAGTAGTTAGTAAGTTTTTTTCATTAGAGCTGGTTATGTCATTCTTCAGGCTTACTTTTAGTTAAAACGTTCTTTCTATTTGCTTTACAGATGGACCTGTTGCTCTGCCCAACATGCCAAATCAGATCATGAATCGCATGCAGGTTTCACAAGGTACGTCTCAGATGTATGTAGCACATGATATGTTTTTTTTTGGAGTCAATTAAAACAACGGAAAGTCAGAATACAGAACATGAAACTGCTCATCATAATGCCGAAAATGTATCTGGAAAAGACCCACATTACTTAAACAAGACAGAAGAAAATAAATGAGGTTGTAGAGAACAATGATGTGGACGATGAAAAGGAAAAATACAAAGCTATATTATCTGGACATCTCAATGAAGAAGCCTGTTGATGAGGCAGAAAATATTCACATGCAAACGCTTCAATGTCATGAAAAGCAAACAAGCAAAGACAGCAGATGCACAAGTCAAACTGTGCGGCTCAAGCTGCCTGAAAAGTAACACGTAAAGGTTTAACGAGAATAAAAAGCTGCCAACTTTATCTTTGCATTGTATGGTGCCTCTGCACTCCTTGTGGAGTTGAACATTAAGGTCCGCTCTTCTGTACAGGAATCAACCAGTTCAACCACATGGCTCTGCCCAATGCCCAGATATCCCAGGCACCAATGGGAGCCCGGGCTGCCTCACCTATGAACCATCCACAGCAAATGAACATGAGCTCCGTTCCAGCGGTGAGGAGGGCAAATCACAGTGCGCACGCACACACACACACACACACACACACACACACGCACACACACACGCATACATATATATATGATATATAGGTAACATGAGCTAGGCAGGCTTATTAAAAGTAGTCCACTTGCCAAGTCATGAGGGACTGCTGTTTGTAGAAGCAGGTAACGTGGAAAGTTAAGGGCAGACTTGTTGCTCTGTAGTGTCACAGTTAGCCAGATTATGCCAAGCAAAGCTTTTAGCAACCCTGGCGTGCAAAAGAGACACTGACCTTTTAGTGCAAAATAGTGTGCCCTGTTTTTGCATGCCTTTTTAAAGAAGAGGATCACAGTGTGTGTCGATTTCATTTCATTTCAGTCCTGCTTAAATTGCTTAAAACATATATCTGGGCTCAAGTAGGAATACATATTTCCCTAATCAATTAGCCCCCTGTAATAATATATTATTTATTTTTCACAATTGACATAAGGGATTCTTAACAGCACAACTACAAATTCGAATTTTACAACATAATAATTTTTTTATTAATATTTTGAATCATACATATGAAATTAATCAAAATAATGCCAGTAGTTTACCAGCTCTTCAAGAGGATTTAAAGAAGATTTTTCGAAATATGCAGGGCAATTAAAAGAGAGCACTAACCTGTTCTTGTTTTATAAGGAAAACAAATATCGATTAGTCTAATAATTACTTCAACTCTAGACATTATAGACATCAGCAGGAAGACTGTGAAAGAGACGGAAATCAGGAATTACTCTAGCCCTCCATCCACAATCACACTCACACAGCTTTATTGTCAAAGGAAGAAATTCATTGTGTAGCATGAATGCATTACTATGGCACGGGAATGCCAGAAATTTGAATGAACTTAGTCATGGCACATGCTTGGTCTGTAGAAATTCCTGTCACTCTTCTCTTCGTAACATCCTCTTTTCTTGTCTTGTAGATGGGCATGTCTCCCTCCAGGATGCCCCAGGCACAGGGCATGATGGCGGGACACGGTGGTGGTAACATGGTAGGCCAGACGGCCAGCCAGGGACAGTTTCTGGCTCAGACCCAGTTCCCTCCAGGATCTGCTGCAGTCGCTGCAACAGGTGCCATGAATGTCACCGTGGGACCTGGCATTGGCCAGCCACCTGCACAGGCTGCCGTCACCCAGGTGAGACATGAAGAGGAACACGAGGGGTCTGGAGCCGTAGTCAACAATGTTGGATAACTGATGTCAGTAATGCTATCCTTTTTGGAGTAGCTACAACATTGTGCTGATTTCAACTAGCTCCTGGGAAACTAAAATCAAACTACTTCCACCAATCATACTATGGACTAATTGCTCTTAAATTGTTCTCATATCAATCACAAGGTGCTCTGTAAATCTTAAATTGTGTGTGGTGTTGTGTTTGACCTTTTGATTGTATGTTTGTCTGCTTATCTCGTTTGTGTGTATGTCTGCCTGCCCTTTGTGTGTGTCCTTCTCTCCAGCAGCAGCAGCAGCAGCAACAGCAGCAGCAGAACGCTAACCTCCCAATGAATGCACTTGGCCCCTCGCTGGGCCCTCAGCTAGCCTCCCCTCAAACCCCCTTGCACTCCACACCTCCACCTGCTGCCTCCTCCGCCGCCACGGCTGGGGCGGCCACTAACTTGCCGCACCCCCAGCCCTCCAGCCGCAGCTCTACCCCCACCCTACCCGGCCCTGGCCCTGCCCCAGCCCCGGGTGCCACCCCACCCCGCCCCACCCAGCCCCAACCCCAGGCGGAGCTCCCCGCAGCAGCACAGACGCAGCCCCCGCCTCAACCCCCTACCACGCCGGTGAGACTGAGACCCTCCGCATGCCCTCCACTCTGACTCCCTCTGCAAACTCCCATCCCTCTGACTGCCATGTTCCAAACCCGTCCCATCTGCATCCACCTTTTTGTCTGATAACTGCATCTTCACCACTGTTTGTAGCATCCACCACAAAGGGAATGTTATGTCTTTCAGCTTAAGGGAGCAATGAAATCAATATGGAAGGTGTTCATCTGTGCCGTGGCTTCAGCTCTGCATGCATAAAAAAAGCAAATGTGTTGTTTCCAGTACCTCATATTTCTCTTCCTCTCTTCTATGTTTCAGCTATCCCAATCAGGGGCCAGTCTGGATAACCGAGTGCCCACGCCGGCCTCAGCAGCCAGCGCTGACCTGCACTCGCAGCATGTTGGAGCAGACCTGCCCGTCCAGGAGGTCAAAGTAGAGGCACACCATGACCAACAGGAGTTTGAGGCCGCTGGCGGCAAAACTGAGCCCAAGATGGAGGTGGGTTAAAGCCATGTGTTTCACATACACATAAACTGATTCATCTGTCCATTTATTGATTCATGCTGCTTTCAACTTGTTTGTGCGTCTTCTCTCTATTGATTCTTCCTTCTCTTCATTTTAGATGAAAAACAGTTTCAGTAAAACTTATGTAGCTTGATTAGATTTACTTTATCTTAAGTTTGCTTTATCCATCTATAGAATTATCAATCAACTCCTTTATTTTATTGTTTGACAGGACTAAATTTATTTGAAAAAATGTCTTTCTCCTTCACATTACAGTCGAAGGAATCTAAACAATCGTACGTGTTGCTTAAATCTAAATATGGAAAAAACATAAGTCCTTTTCATTAATGGACATTGCAACATAATAATGAAAGCCTATGGCATATTTCTCTACCAGAAAAGAGAAAAAAATATTAAGTATAGAGCACCTATGTTATATGCATATAATCACACTCCTTCATCATTAATTTTGAGAACAGATCTGATCAGATTGTCAATGGAATGAGATTATCAAGGAACAAACAAACTCACACCACACACACACACAAGAAAGCGTATTTTCGTGCTACAATGTCTCATTTGCCTTTTTGTCTGTAGACCGAGGAAGACTCTACATCAACGCTGGTGAAGAAGGAAGAGCCAGAGGAGAAGCCGGAGCCGATGGAGGTGGAGGACAAAAAGCCGGAAATGAAGACGGAACCCAAAGAAGAGGAAGAGGGTGGAGCCAACAGCACGACCTCGTCATCCCCCTCTCAGTCACGGAGGAAAAGTGAGTCTGCTGCTGAAGGATGTATAAAATCTGTGTAGAGTCTGGAATTGATTCAGACACTCGGTAAACAGAAAGGGTTTTTCCGTTATTGCCAGTAATGTTTAAACAACTGCCAGACAGTCGTGACTTATTTAGAGTTTCCTTTAAACGTATGATTACAACATTATTAGTCTGGCACTGACTTTGAACAATGTGCAGACTCTTTGATCTTGCAAGCATTTTAGGCAAATAATGAATGGGCTGTGCATCCGCTGGTAGAATATGCTCGACTAATCCTGATACCCACCTATTGTAAGATTTGGAACAACTGATTGGCAAGCAAGTATCAATGCGCGTTAAGTTGTGAAATGATCAAAACTCTTGCACAGAAATGGAGCAAGTAATGTATTGCACAGTAGATGTTAGTCAGAATCAGGTCCCCAGATGACCAAAAACAAGTTTAACCACCCCGAAGTAAAGGTAAACCAACTCATATCAAAATGTATTATTAGCTCTGTTGCAGTCAGTTGCTAACAGATGACCAGCTCTCCACCTGCCATTCTAACCATAAATTTGTTGTTCACACTGTAGTATCAGGGAAATTAAACATTATGCGTCTGCCATAGATACGAGTCATATTTTTCAAAGGTCTGGACACTAATTAGACACCCAACAACTGTAAATAGCGCTGACACATCGCTATGGAGAGATAGAGAACTGTAGTAACACCATGAGAAGACACACTCTGTTGTAGTCAGCTCTCAGTTCAGTTTATCATTTGCTAAGCGACTTACAAAAATCCCTTTCCGCCAAGAACATTCCCAGGAAAGATCTCTGTCTGTCCCTGACACATTTCACCATTAGACTTGAGCCCTGGTTATAATATAAAATTATAGTCTGTAACATGGTGTTGGTGTTAATGTGCTGTCGTATTTCAGTTGTTAGAACATTTGCAGTACTGACCACAAACCAGGCCAGCATTTAGTTTTGCTTTTGTTCACTAACAGGTTTTGCTTTTTAGTGTTCAGAATGTCTGTAATCTGTGTGAAGCTCATGTGAATTTTATCTTAAAGATTAAATGTCTAGCAAAGAAAAAGTGTAACCGTTTAACTTTGTCCCTGTTTTTTCCCCCTGTATACTAAGGTTTTTCTCCTGATTTCTCTCTCTCTTTTTGATAACCTACTTTGTCTTTCCTTGCTTCATTTTCCAGTCTTTAAGCCAGAGGAGTTGCGCCAGGCTTTGATGCCGACTCTGGAGTCTCTGTACAGGCAGGACCCTGAGTCGCTGCCCTTCAGACAGCCAGTAGACCCCATGCTTCTGGGTATCCCGGTAGGTAGTGCACATGCACTTCCCACGTAATGTTTTCACTTAAAACAAAACCTTTGAAATAATGAAAATCATCTTTCATGTGATATTAACTGTTGTTGCCAGTTTTAGTGAACACACATACTTCAGCTGCAGTGTTTTAGCTCTTTGGTCTGTAACATTCACCCTTCTCTTTCTAGGACTACTTTGACATTGTTAAGAACCCAATAGACCTGTCTACTATAAAGCGTAAGCTTGACACGGGCCAGTACCAAGAGCCTTGGCAGTATGTTGACGATGTCTGGCTGATGTTCAACAACGCCTGGCTTTACAACCGCAAGACATCCCGTGTCTACAAGTACTGCTCCAAGCTGGCTGAGGTGTTCGAGTCAGAGATTGACCCTGTCATGCAGGGTCTGGGATACTGCTGCGGGAGGAAGGTGAGATAAATATAGTTAATGATATTGTAAATGGAGAAGGGAGGGAAGAATGAAAAAGCATTGGTGTGAGGGAAATGATTTAGGCTGCCAGGTTACTAAGACTTCCTTTTTTCACTCTTGGATTTTGTTTAAAACAAGGTCAAACAAGTAAAAACAGTTTGACTCAGTAGGATGAGGATGAGTTTTACTTTTCACCATGTGATTGTGATTATTTTAAAAATGTGTCCACATTTGGTCCACAAGGCACTAAATGAGGACAATTTATGCTAAACTTTAAATAACTCATAATAATGACGTTTCCTGCTCCTGATAGAAAGGATTTATTGGGTGAATTAGTTTACATTGTTTGACCAACTTTGTCATCCCACATGTGTCTGCAGTACGAGTTCTCCCCTCAAACCCTCTGTTGCTATGGCAAGCAGCTCTGCACCATACCTACAGGAGGCACATACTACAGCTACCAGAACAGGTATCGGCGTGGATAAATGTGTGCATTTGTCAATGTATAACATATATTGCACTGTGCCTGTCAACTCAGGTATGCCTATGGTATAAAAATAATACACTCACTGAATCATCTCATACACGTCACGGACATTTGTATGCCCAGTTGTTACTTGATGGGTAGTAAATGTAGCTATTTGAACTGTATAATACCCACCCCCTACAGCCGGGGATCTGTCTAGAGCTAGAGGGACCACTGGGATTCAGGCAGTAGTCCCAGCTTCAGCTTTTACAACTCTGCCTCACCGTCCTGGCACTGCATGAAACTCAAAGCAACATTTAATAACATCCAGGTTCAGGCATTGCACGTGTTGGGAGATGCTCTGAAGACATGAAACCCTAAAGAGCTGAAACACTGAGAGCAGCAAAGCAGCATTGCTGAATGTGGGAATGAGTGATTTCAGTGTTGCTGCCCCCCTCTCTGGTACGCCAGATGAAAATTTAACACTTTGGTTCAGGCCACAAACAGCAATGCCCATCATTGCCTTTTCCTCTCAGCAGATGACTGCTTACACCACGTTCCCTTGCACCGCCTGCTGTATAAACTGTGTAACTGCAGCCCCTTTTTTCACACTTGAACTGGGCACTTTGAGAGCGGAGCAGCACAGCAGCAGTAGTGATACAGCACAGTCTGACAGACAGCACGAGGCTCCTGCAGCGCAGTCCATTTACACTCTCAATGGGAGCTCAGGGATTCCCCTGCTCTCTGTTATTAAACATGAAAGAGCAGTGTTATTTTGTGCACAATTGGACACACGAGTACTAAACATTGCAATATTACCAATTTTTCTACTTCAGTGAAAAAGAACACAAGTGCTGCACTTAGCTGTTGTTCAGCTACACGTAAAGTGTTGAAGTGCTGAATGTTAAATGTGTCTTTTTACAGGTATCACTTCTGTGAGAAGTGCTTCAATGAGATCCAGGGGGAGAGCGTGACGTTAGGAGATGATCCCGCACAGCCACAGACGTAAGTGAACTGGCTATTGATAAACTCACTGTTTAAAAAAAAAAAAAGAAAGAAAAAAAAGTTAGACATACAGTTTTAGGAACATATTATGAGGCAAACCTTCCTGCCTTTCACTCTTGGATTTTGAGCAAATGGAAATGTTCTTCTCACTTAACCCTGTTCAGGTCAGAGAGACAGTCATCTTCAAAACTACAGCTATGTAGCTCATAGATATTTGAGCACAGTTTCTCATAAGAAAGAGAGAATGTCTCTGCTTGTGAGAAGTGTCTCAATGTTTGCTTACATGACACTAATCCAGAATGTAGGTGTAGTGACTTCATATTCATTATTTAGCCTCATCTTTGGATTTTTATATTTCCTAAATGGCATCATAGGTCTTTTATATGCTTATTATATATGCATTATTATTGTGGGTGGCCCCCACACAGACTTCGCCATTAATAAAAATGCACAGAGCTTTGGACTGATGGTGTTTATGTGTGTGCGTGTCTTGTTTTCCTCATTTCTTTTTCCCTTCTTTTCTCCAACATGTCAGGATGATATCAAAAGACCAGTTCGAACGGAAGAAGAATGATGTTCTTGACCCTGAACCGTAAGTACACCCCAATCCTCAAACCCTTTCAGTGAGTAGGACTCATACTGACAGCGAAGCATGTCCTTTCAGTGCTTCTTTTTCAGAAGTTAGTATCGCATGTGTTGAATAATCATTTTACTGCCTTTTCCTGCTTCCTCCTTCTGATCACATCTTAAAAAGTTATTTTCTGCCTCACACATCTGGCTTTGTTTGTGTGCTTTTGGTGCACAGTCTGCATTTTTCTCTCTGGTGCTCTCTGATCAATCACTTTGGTTTCAGTGAGGCCTCGGGGCAACTCTGCAGCGCCACCTGCTGAGTGGAACCCTGTGTGACCAATGAAAGTTTTTCCATCAGAGAACACAGGCCCTTATTTCTTTGATATGCAGTGATTTCCTGTCACATCTTCTCAGTGATTTAATGTTGAATAAGATGCATGTTACTTATTAATCCTCCCACAAAGGCGCACTTGCACTGGCTGGCTTGCAAGTGCGTAACGACTGGAGGTATATAAACTTGAATGGGGATGTTTGCTTTGCTTGTTTCCTGAGCAGTTAAGATATCAACATTCATACAAACGATAATCAGGAACATGTTTATCCATGTCAGAGCACATGTAGAAGAACTGTAGAAGTGCTACTGCTAGATTTCTGCACTTTTTTTTTACCATTTGGCCAACACTGCTGATATAGCAAAGAGTGAGTCAGGTAGAGCTAAATGTCTCCTTCCAGTCTTACATGTTACAAAGATTTCTGTTTTTAGTTGATTTAAAATGTTGAAATTCCTTCAAAAAAATGTTTCTTTCATTTCTTTAGGTTTGTTGAATGTAAAGATTGTGGACGGAAGATGCACCAGATATGCGTCTTACACTACGAGGTCATTTGGCCATCTGGGTGAGCTGTCAACATCTACTCTTACTCGATTTGCATAATTGTTTTTGACATATTTTGTGTGTTAGTAAGTCGAACTTTCTTGTCTTTCTCTTTCCAGATTCATCTGTGACAACTGTTTAAAGAAGAGTGGAAAAACACGGAAGGAAAACAAGTTCTCTGCCAAACGTTAGTTCAATTCGCTGCATTTGAATTTTAAATATCAGGTCCTTGAAACAGCCTTGTGTCATGCAGTGTTCAAAATGTCAACAGATTATTGCAGGTTTTTTCTCACAAGCACTAAAGACACAAGATAATATAAACCACCGCTATCTGCACATGGGCTGCATGTGTCTCCCTCAGTGGTTTTCCTGGAGTGGTGGCCTTGTGTTTTGTTTGATGTTGGCCTTGTGGTTTCACTGGTATTCCTGAGAGAACATATGACCTTTTGTGGCATATGGTGACAACACAGCTCTCAAGCTCTCATTATCTCAGACAAATGAGTTCTACTGCTTCACATGTCGGCTAAAATTGAGGGCTACTGCAGGTTGTTGATGACTTGGTGTGACCCCCCACTCTTCTTCTATCCTGGAGAGTTAAAAGAATTGACATTTCTCTAAAAAGTTCCCCCTGTGCTTTTGTACACTGTAGGGCTGCAGTCGACACGATTGGGAATGTACATAGAGGACCGTGTGAATAAATACTTGAAGAGACAGAACCACCCAGAGGCCGGAGAGGTGTTTGTGCGAGTTGTGGCGAGCTCCGACAAAACGGTGGAAGTCAAACCAGGCATGAAAGCCAGGTGAGAACAAACATCACTGACAGAGATGACTGGGTGAAAATGTTTCATATAAGATCAACAGAATCACAGAAACAGGCTCATAATTCCAAGAAATGTATACTTTGGTGTGTTACTTGATTATTATGTATTATTTATCAACTTAAATTGCCTTGGTCGAACAAATGAACAACCAAAGAGTCGACAGTCGAGATGACCTATGTTGCACACAACCAAATACCTGTTCCTGCCTACTTGATTTGTAGATGCACTGGCACCGCTCGTATTTGTCCTGAGATTTTTTTTATTGTCCCTGCCATACAAAGCTGAATGCCCTCTATAAAGCTTTTATACCCACTCAGAGCGATTGTGGAATCCCGCATGTTTGACGAGATGGAGTACACACCCTCCCTGAGTACCTCAGAGGGTTGTTCACTGTTTCATCACACAAGATCAAAGTCGCCTCATGCTCGCAGGGAGGAGCCCATCCTCCAGCAACCTGTTATCTTCAGGTTGAGTCGTTTCAGGCTTTTTATTGACTCAAGGCCACTTGACTTGAATTGTTCCATTATGCTCTTGAGTGTCGTGAAAAGCAGTGTGGCAGAAGGAAACTTCTCGGGCAGCTCATGACTCTTGCTTCCAAGATGCTTTTATAGTCACAGTACAATAAAAACATTTTTAGAACTGTTGTTATAAAAATGGCTGCACTTTACTATTTACTTGCTCTAAGAATTTTATTTTAAGATGCTTTTATGGCAACATGCCTTCATGCCTTCATCCACTGTCCAAATAAAGTAAGAAAAAGAGATATAATCCACCCTTTTGTGTTGAGAACTGACCCTCCAAAAATTTCATCACGATGTTTTAGCAGGCAATAATCGAAGACCGAACAACACAAAATATTTTAGCTGCTCCAATGTGTGACTTGTCTTTTCACGACAGGTTTGTGGACACGGGAGAAATGCCCGAGACGTTTCCCTACAGAACCAAAGCACTTTTCGCCTTTGAGGAGATTGACGGCGTGGACGTGTGCTTCTTTGGCATGCACGTGCAGGAGTACGGCTCTGAGTGCCCATTCCCCAACACTAGGTCTGTACATCTTTTATTGTATTTTGTACAGTGGCAATAAAGGAACGGCACTTGAGGTGCTTTTTATGGCTGAAATTAACCCTGTTCCCTCTCTCTACCTCTGCAGACGGGTCTACATATCATACCTTGACAGTATTCACTTCTTCAGACCTCGGAGTCTCCGAACAGCAGTGTACCACGAGATCCTCATCGGTTACCTAGAATATGTCAAGAAACTTGGGTAGGGCTTACTCTACCACTCCTTTTCCACTTCAGTCTTCAACGATACAATACAAGAGTTTCTGTAGTGAGCTATGTGATTAGGGCAGCAGATGTCCTCACGTGAACACTGTCCCCCTGGTCTCATATTTGGTCTGTGTATGCCTGTAGGTATGCCCAGGGCCACATCTGGGCGTGTCCACCTAGCGAAGGAGATGACTACATTTTCCACTGCCATCCTCCGGACCAGAAGATCCCAAAGCCGAAGAGACTGCAGGAATGGTACAGGAAGATGCTGGATAAGGCATTTGCGGAGAGGATTCTGCACGACTACAAAGTAAGGAGGAGACTTTTTCTTTTAAATGCTGACACAGGGCTTATGTCTGAATATGTGCACATTTAGAGCAAAGTACAATTTTATATGTTCATGCAAAACTTGAATTAAGTGTTGTCTTGTCAAATTTTGAAAATAGATTCAAATAATTTTGAAAATAATTGTTCCTGTTCACACTTCCTGGTAGAATTCTGTTAATAGTTGTTCTGAACACACTTTGTCTGTAATAACAGGTAAAAACGTGAAATATGTAAATGCTGAGTGTGTTGGATGGCTGAAAACTAGCAAAACACATCTTTAATAACCTGAATCATCGTGGTTTTTTGTCTATCTCTCAGGACATCTTTAAACAGGCAACAGAGGACCGCCTGACCAGCGCTAATGAGCTGCCGTACTTCGAAGGCGACTTTTGGCCCAACGTGCTGGAAGAGAGCATCAAGGAGCTGGAGCAAGAAGAGGAGGAGAGGAAGAAGGAAGAGAACACAGCTGCCTCTGAAACTCCTGAGGTGCAAACATTGAGTCAATGTGTCAGAGTTTATACATTTTATTGTCTGAGATCCATTTTGCACTTCCATGCTTCTATATAATGAACATGCTCTCATGAACCACTCCTTTTAAAGTTGTCAATTATCAACATAGTGAACATATGTGATAATTGAATAAGCTGTTTTCTTGAATATCTGTCATTGTTTATCCCCCACAGGGTACACCTGGTGACAGCAAAAACGCAAAGAAGAAGAACAACAAGAAGACCAATAAAAACAAGAGCAGCGTGAGCCGAGCCAATAAGAAGAAGCCAGGGATGCCGAATGTAGCCAATGACCTGTCCCAGAAGCTTTACGCCACCATGGAGAAGCACAAAGAGGTCACACGTTTGTCTTTATATCGTTTATAATAAATATTTAAAGCAGTTTTGAAGATGAACAGGCATTTTATTATGAACATTTGCATACTAGATGAAGATTGATAACTCATTTCTGTGTGTTTTTCTCTGCCAACTGAAGGTGTTCTTTGTGATCCACCTCCACTCTGTTCCCATGGCCAACACCCTGCCGCCCATCACCGACCCAGACCCCATGCTCTCTTGTGACCTGATGGATGGCCGCGATGCCTTCCTGACTCTGGCCAGGGACAAACACTGGGAGTTCAGCTCCCTCAGGAGGTGCAAGTGGAGCACCATGTGCATGCTGGTGGAGCTGCACAACCAGGGACAGGATCGCTTTGTCTACACTTGCAATGAGTGCAAGCACCATGTGGAGACACGCTGGCACTGCACCGTGTGCGAGGTGAGTTGCTACTATCACTACTGTTGCTGTTCCGTATTGTTGTTTTAATAATGAATAACTCCTGTGTCCGTGTCCAGTGTTTGAAATGGTTGAATCACTTTGCGTAAAATAGTTAATTCAAGTGGACATCTTTCAGACTAGACAAGGATTAATCAGCAATATTTATGGATTACATCCCAATTTTTTTTATTCCTATCAAGACTAGATTTGTGAAACTTTTTATCAGCCTCTGTTAGACTCACACTGTTTCCCCGTCTGCCTTTTTCTGCAGGACTTTGATCTGTGCATTAGTTGTTACAACATAAAGGGACACGAGCACCAGATGGTGAAGTGGGGCCTTGGCCTGGACGACGACAGCAACAGCCAGAGTGGAGAGGCCTCCAAGAGCCCACAGGAGAGCCGGCGTCTAAGTATCCAACGCTGCATCCAGTCCCTGGTCCACGCTTGTCAGTGTCGCAATGCCAACTGCTCTCTGCCGTCCTGCCAGAAGATGAAGCGAGTGGTGCAGCACACCAAGGGCTGCAAGCGCAAAACCAACGGTGGCTGCCCTGTGTGCAAGCAACTCATTGCTTTGTGCTGTTACCATGCAAAGCACTGTCAGGAGAACAAGTGTCCTGTCCCGTTCTGCCTGAACATCAAGCACAAGCTTCGCCAGCAGCAGCTGCAGCATAGGCTCCAGCAGGCCCAGCTGATGAGGAGAAGAATGGCCACCATGCAAGGGAGAACCATGCCGCTACCGTCCCCACCGGCCTCCGCTGCCCCCAGCACTCCTACTTCCCATGCCCAGCCCAACACTCCCCAGACGCCCCAGCAGCCGCTCTCCAACCAGCCACAGACGCCTAACTCGGCAGGTGTCATGTCCCCCTCTTTCCCCAACACACCTCGCAATGGCCAGCCTCAAACACCAGTGTCTCAGGGCAAGCCTGGGCCCCAGCAGCAGTCTCCTCTCCCTCAGCCGCCCCAGCAACCTCAGCAGATACAGCAGCAGCCTCCACTTGCTGCGGTCAAGATGGCACGGCACATTGAAATGATGGCGCAGGCCCAGCAGAATTACCGGGTGAACATGAATGGATTACCCATGAACCCCCAGCAGCCACAGCAGCGCATGACTGGACCGATGCAGCCACCAATGCAGATGGTGCCAGGGCCTCGGGGGCCACAGGTCATGCAACCTGGCATGGCCCCAGGACAGTGGCCTGGAGCTGCAGGGCCCATGCAGGCAGCTCAGACTCAACAACCAGGCCTTGTCCCAGGTCAGACCCCACAACAGGCCATGACCTTGCAGCGAGCCATGATGCCCCCAGGGCAGCAACCTCAGCAGGGCCAGAGGATGCTGATCCCACAGCAGCCTGGTGCCCGGCCACAGACACCCCAGAGACCTGGTGCTATTGCCCCCAATGCCCTGCAGGACCTTCTCCGCACCCTCAAGTCTCCCAGCTCGCCCCAGCAGCAGCAGCAAGTCCTCAACATCCTCAAATCAAACCCTCAGCTAATGGCTGCTTTTATCAAACAGCGAACAGCCAAGTACCATGCCAACCAACCACAGCAGCAAGCAGGTCAGCAGCAGCAGCCCGGCATGCCAGCAATGCAGGCCATGGCCATGCAAGGAGGGGCGGTTCAGAGGCCGGGGATGCCCCCTCAGCAGCCCCAGCAGCCTCCTGCACAGGGCATGGCCGCATTAGGGGCTCAAGGGCAGCTGATGAACACAGCACACAACACCAACCCCCAGATCCAGGAGCTCTACCGTCGGCAGCTCTTAAGACAACAACAGCAGCAGCAGCAACAGCAGCAGCAGGGAGTGATGCCTCAGGGCCATCCCGGTCAGTTCCCTACCCAGGCGCAGGGGACAGCATCTACGTACTCCCAGCTCCGCATGCAGCAACAGCAGCAGCAGATAGCCATGCAGGCAGGTGCTGGAGCAGCTGGGGGACCCATTGGCCAGCTCCCAACCATGGCTCAGATGGCCCAGCCCGGCATGGTAATGGACTCCACCCAGAACTTACTGCATCAAAGAATGCTCCAGCAGCAGCAGCAGCAACTTCCCCAGCAGCAGCAGGCCGTCCTCAAGCAGCAGATGGGCTCTCCTGCCCAGCCCAGCCCCATGAGCCCCCAGACCCACCTGCTGGCCGGCCAGCCCCAGGGTGGAGGCCACCTCCCTGGCCAGCCCACACTAGCAAATGCCCTCAACAACCAGGTCCGCTCCCCCGCGCCAGTCCAGTCCCCCTGTCCGCCCTCGCAACAGCCCCAGCAGCAGCGGCCACATTCCAGTCCCTCGCCGCAGGTCCAGAATCAGCCCCAGCCTTCACCGCAGCACCCACATCCACCCCACTCTGCTTCCCCGCACCCGGGACTGGGGGGCCCGCTTTCAGGGTCCCTAGAGGCGGGACACTTGGGGACACCAGAACAGAGCGCCATGCTACCGCAGCTTAATACACCCAACAGAGGGGGGCTGAACAGTGACTTGGGGATGGTGGGAGATGCTACAGGGGACACTCTGGAGAAGTTTGTGGAGGGATTGTAGCATTTCTGCTGGGAACTAACTAAAGAACAGTGTCACTCCCAGGGACCCATCCTCCCACGCCTCTGCCTCCTACGTTCCTTACAGACTCTTTAACCCGTAGAGGGCTTTGTTCTTTCTAAGGTTGAGAACGTCTTTTTGTACTGACATGTAAAAAGTTTCAACTGTTGTAAAAAGAAAATAGAAAATTTGGACGAGGAAAAAAAAAAAAAGTCAACACTTCTAGGGAATGTAATTGTTTCCTAAACCCAAGTGATGGGTGTTTTCTTCCTTAAGATGTTGAGGGATTTGCAAGTTGCTTCTTAAATGAAATTTAAATCACAAAGAATATATTTTTTGGTTGAGACCAAATGTGTTCAATACTCAATTTATTTTTGGTTTGTTTTGGTATGGTTTCATGCCTTTCTTGTTTCTTTCTTTTTCTTTTTTTTAAAGAAAATGTACAATTGCATTATATTATTCATATCTTTTTATTTTGTACCTTTGGAAAAGAAACTAAAAGCATTTTTTTGTTGAAACTGTAAAATAATTTGTCTGGGAATTGGGCCAGGTTTTTGTTCTTTTCTCAAGCTGTCATTCCTGGCAATTGTAATCTAGTGTTGTACCATTACTCCAAGACGATGCGTTCAGGGACCGTTCCCCTCCTCTTTGTGTGTATGAAGAGCACTCAGTTGTATTAAAATAGGAAATGGACTGCAGCAGGTTGTGTATACACGGGCATGTATGCAGACGCACATGAAGACACTGACACACAAACCATCACAGTCACTAAAATAACTACAGCTCCGACTGGTTTCACAAACACAGACAACAAGGACTGCAACCTACATCTCAGTGGCCTGGATTTTGGAAAAAAAATTGTGTCTTGCAGGTGTAGAAAATTGTTGCTTTGACATTAAAAAGAGTTTGTCATACTTTTTTGTCATACAAATGTTGTAAAGTGTAAAGAGAGTGTGAGAAAGAGACCAGCCCCCTAAGCTGAGGTGGAATGATCACCGGTTGTTTGTAGGCCACATCTCTGATGACGCCCCGTCCTCTATATCTTACACTAAGCAGTGTGCTATCTAGAGATGAGGGCCACATTTGAGATTCACCCTGAGGAAAACTAAACGTCATCAACCCTCATTCCTCTCTCACGAAAACTTGAATTGGGGGGGGATTTACTTTTTCTCCTATTGTAAATCAAGTTATTAAGCAAAATACTATAAATATAAGGAAGAGAGAATGAAATCACTGTATAAACTGGTAAAAGACTCATTTCTTACTTATATACCATATTGTTAAATAAACTGTGTGCAACAGAAGAACTCCAGTACTCGGTTGACTAAATAATGAGGCATTACTCCTCTTGGTTTGTGTTCGTTTGTTTCAGCTCCGCAGTGTTTCATCATCCAGCCACCAGCAACGTTAGGCGGAACAAAAACTGATATTGGTCAGAAGAGAGTCCTGACTCTGGTAGTGATGCAGGGCTTTACAAATGGGGCTTGTGATGTGCGATACCACCAATTTCCTTTCTGAGCCTATACCAAGTAAAACCCAGGCTGGTATCACTGATACTGATATACCGTTACTTTGTACAAAAGCTTAATAAATCATCATTCTGTAGTTTTATGAATGCGGGGAAATCCCGTTGTTTGAACACACAAACTGATGCCTTGACAGATGTGAACTTCCCCACAGTCGCCAATAGCTACACTCTCTCACACTGTATCTGGTTTATGCCTGCCAGTGCCAAAGGACTGTAACTGAAGTTTGTCTCGCCTTAGCTGCAATTTTTTTCTGCACTCTGTCAGACCATCGCTGCATAACCTATATTGGTTATTGGTTGGTTACTCTGACCGATGGAAGTAGTTCCTTATCAATCGGTTATTATTTAGACTAAATCCTAGTGATAGCAAATTACTGAGTGTAGATATCAATCTTTAAATATGAGAATGGGTCCTAGAACAGAAACGTCTGGAACCAGAAGTATTAATATTTCCCTTCGCACACCACTGCCGAATAATGTTACTAAAGAAGGTTACTAGCAGGATGTTGTGGAGAGTGAACCTTTACCTTTCACTGGTTTCCAGTGTAATGCAGCTCTGCTCGCGTCTCAAGTAAAGGCCTGTTACTAAATTTAGAACAGATGACCCCGGGGCCAATGGAAAATCTGAAATGAATCCCTTGAGCATTTCAAATGAATTGTAGTTGACAAGTAACTCAAAATAATTCCATATTTTCAAGTGAGTTCAAGTCACATGATTCAGTCACAACCTTTAAGTCTTGCTTTGCAAAGGTCTTGTAAGTGGGATCAAAGGACCGTGCTTTTCTATAAATGTGCTGTTTTTATTGGATGTTTGAATCGGCCTAGGCTGGAGATAGTTGGTATTTGGATCCTGTTTTTAAACAAAACGATGCTTCCAGCAGCGACTTTTATTAATAAGAAATGTCAGTTTATTTCCAGTCAATTCCATAAAATTATAAGAATTGGGTTGGATTGGTCTTTGGAAAGAGAAATTATTCTGAGGAATGCGAATAACAGACTGTGGTCATTTTAAGTGACTGCAACAGACAACATCCACAATCATTTCTCAATTCATATTTCACTACCTCTTACAGTTTGTCGTGTTTTCAATGCAATAAATAAATAGTTGTTTGTGATTTAATGACAGCTGCTAATATATAAACTCGGTTATTTAAATAGAAGTATGGACCTGGTGCCTGTCAGGTCATTAAATATGCTGTTGCAGTCACGTGACATGTATGGCGCGCGTTCATTCGTTCGTTCGCCGTCACATGACCGGAAGCACTGAGTGAAGCGGTCGAGAGTGAGTACTTTTAAAATGTCAACAACCCGACTTGGCTTCTTGCCTGTAATATTATCTATATAATTGATATATTTATAGTTTAACAAACATGAGAATCACCTCTGCGACAGGCTCGTGAATGAAGAGCGATGAGGCGGCGAGCTAAAGAGCTGGGTGAGGATAAAGTGTTAGCATGAGCAGCTAGCTGGCTAACTGACACTTTCTCTACAGACATAAGCTTTCAAACATGATTAACTTAATAAATTGGCCCAGTTAGAACATAGGTTTGTAAATGTGTGTTAGCATTATGGGAAAATATAGCTGTGTTCTTTATATTTGGCAGTAAAGAGCCTTTACCTATCAAGTTATTCTTGCTAACATGTAGTAGGGAATAAGCAAATGTAACTGTTCCTCTGTCACAGAGGACCCATGTTGGTTCCTGAACGCATCTCTGGACACCAACTGCTCCAGCCTAAACTAGCTCTCTTTGCAGTCTGATCCCTACAGCTGAAGATATGCATGCATGGCCTTTTAAAGCGAGACAAAACACACCATCATGGATGACTCGGACCAGGATTTTGTTGATCTCTGCTCAAAGCTGCTGAAACGAGTCCGCAAGAAACCAGGTGAGCCCAGACAGCCGAGGAGAGCCGAGCAGCAGCCCTCCAGTCAGGAAAGCGATGGAGACAAGAGGAGGATAAATAACAAAAGAGATGGTGACTATGGGTCAAAAGGTGTTGGGGCCCAGCCTGTTTGTACAGGTACAGGTGCAGGAGCAGAGCAACATGTGGTGTGTGGAGGACCCGGATCTGACTCAGGAGATGCTGGCTCCTCAGGTGTGCAAAGAGCTGAGAGGGGTTTGACGGCCAAAGACAAAGTGCTTCACAGAATGCAGCAGTTCAAGAGAGCCAGTCCACAGAGGATGGTGCACAAGGACAAGAGCCAGACAACAAGCCATGAGATCCCCCCCACCTCTCTTCCTCCACCTCTGGAGCAAAGACAAGGTGAGACAGGATGCTCTTGGCACAGATTGTTATTATGGAGGACAGAGGGAATAGATACAGATGTAGTTTTCCCTCTGTGGGGATTGTTTTTCTTTTTTTCCAACTGTTAGTTGGACTCAAGGAGCGATTTGAAAATGTCACTTTGGGCTTTAGGAAGTTGTGATGAACATTTTTCATTACATTTTGACATTTTATAGACTAAACGATTATCAATTATTTGTGGAAATAATCAGCAGATGAATCTATAATAACAATTGTTAGTTGCAGCCCTAATGAGCTATTGATTAAATCATTGTATGAGTACATTAAATCTGATCGGTTTTTAAATTAATTGGTTTGAGTAATTGTTTAAGAAATTAAAGTCAAAATTCTTTGATTCCAACTTTTTGAATGTGATATTTTCTATTTTCTTTCCTCCTCTGTAACAGTCAACTGAATATATTTGGGTTGAGGACAAAACAAAACATTTATGGACGTCATCTTGAGCTTTGGGAAACACTCATTGACATTTTTCAAACAAACAACGTATCGATTAATGGAGAAAATAATTGAAATATTAATTGTTAGTTGCAACCCTGATCTCATACCTGCTGCTATCTGTACGTGAGTGAGTTAAAAGCTTTGGATAACAGTGCTTTAAATGGCCTCCATTTCAACACACCCTTGACTGTATGTCCCACCCCTCCTCTGTACTGTACAGATACTCCACAGTCCCTCAGCTCAGGCCTCCATTCGGAGCCCCAGGACAGTGACGAGGCTCTGGCCCTGCGGCTGCAGCAGGAGCTGGACAGAGAGACGGCAGATGTCCAGACGGTGGACCTGGAGGACAGAGGCCTCTTCTTCTGTCAGATCTGCCAGAGAGATCTGTCACATATGACCCCTGAGGGGCGAGCGCAGCACCTCAACAGGTCTGGATATTTATGTCTGTATCATAGGCACTTGGCTGATGCTCTTATCTGATTTGTTACAATAAACCGACTGCAGTCACTGGACTGGTGGACACACCGAGAGTGAGAATGATCCCTGTTTGCAGGTGTTTGGATGAGAGTGAAGAGAGCGCTCCAGCACCACCTCCTCCTCCTTCGCCTGCTCCTGGTGTCCCAGACTGTCCCATCTGTGGCAAGAAGTTCAAGTCCCAGAAGAGTCGCTCCACCCACCTGAAGCGCTGTTCCACGGACATGGGCGTCCCTCCGGCTGTGCTGCTGCAGGCTCTGCAGAGACAGGCTGAGGATACCCAGAATGTCCCCTCTGCTAACACACTGTGAGTCCGTCTCAGTTCAGTCCAGCCACAAGACAGCATCTTAATATACATCTGAGCTTACAGTCAGACGCAACAGTTAAAGCAGAATGTTTAAAATGACCTGCTCACGTGTCATTACTTGCCAGTCTTTTCTACAGCTTGTCTATCACCTAACATCAAAATTAACGAGTCCAGCTGAATCAAACTTCAATTATGTTTTCTTCGCTCTTCAGCACAGAGACTGGAGGCACCAAAAGAAAAGGCCCAGCCAAGCCAGGCCTCCCAGCAAGAAAGAAACCCAGGAAGAAGAGAGAACCCCTGGACGAAGACACCATGGTTGCCCTGGCTCTGTCCTCCTCCCTGCTGGAACAGGAGAGGGAGTCAGAGAGAGCGTTACAGACAGAGACGGCTGCCTCTCACATCTCCATGACTGCAGTGTTGAAGGGGAGGCCAGACACAGGTACAGTAACATCAGTGTTTGTCAACACAAACAAGGGTTTTTGAATAAGGCACTTGCTGTACATACAGCAGGGGAGGTTCCAAAGTTTATGTGCCTTTGGTCAGGCCTGAAGCAGTTTATACATCCACTGTCTGATCTACATCCAACAACACAAGTGCATCGAACAAACTGTCGAAAATCAATTGGTTTCAGATCACAACGGTTTTATTTTCATTAACTAAATTCATATATCTTAAATAGAGATTAAAGATTAAAACCTCCTCTCTCCTCCCCTCCTCTCGGTGCTCAGGTAAGGGTCGTGGGAAGAGGAAAAAGGGCGCCGTCCCTCGCCCTCCACTGCTCCTCCTTGTCCAAGATGCCGAGGCGGCTCTGGTGAGGCTGCAGGAACGCGTTTCTGCTCTCCTCCTACGTAGTCGGCCCTGCTCTCCCCCCACCCCGACCCGCAGCCCCAGCATTCTTCCAGGCTGGTGCGGTGCTGCCCCCCTCTGGCAGAAGAGCACACTGCCGGACGGAGGCTCCACCTGTGTGTCTGATTTCTACACACCAGAGCTCAGAGGGTTCATCACGCCGTGGGACCCTGCAATGGTGAGAGAGACCAAAGACATTTTTGCTTACTCTGTTACATTATTTCTTGAAATCAGAGCGTTTTGCTTCTGTCCTTTTTTATCAAACGCCACTTGAGATTGGGAACCACAAACTGTTAGTCCTGTCCTGTCCTGGAAATAAAAATGTGCAGATGAACATAAAAAGTGTCTGAAACTGTGAAAGGAAGATGCTGTGTTCTGTTATTTCAGTAACAGCTGCCAGTGCATCCAGCTGTTATTTCTCTGGGCCGAATTCACACTTGATACTTTTGCAAGCCCGTCTTCTTCCAGAAATTAAGAAGTTTGCAGTGATTACACAAAGATTTTCTTTCAAAGAAATGCCAGAACAGCCTTCTCTTGACTCACTTGGATATGACTGATATCATATTCCTGTTCAGCTTACGTCCTTACATCATACAGAGGTTGATTTACAGTTTTCAATTTGTAACACGCATTTTTTAACCTGACATCAGTCTGTCATAACTCTTCACACACCCTCTATACCGACATGCAGCTCAGCAACAGCACGACAATGAATCTCACATCCAAACTGCAAACAGATGTGTATCAAACATCTCAGGATCAGCTCTAATATCCAGACATGTGATCATGAGGACAGTGGTCATAAACTCTGCAGAGCTGAAGTCAAATCACAGCTGAGTTAGATTTATACTGTTCTTCTCCACTTCTAGACTGAATCAGCTTCCTCCAGCACCATCAACAAGTCTGCAGTCCAACCTGTGAGTGAAGGAACTCCTGTCACAGGAACCGGGGCCTCCATCCTGCCATCCTCCTCCCAGACCGCTGCCTCCTCCCCGGCTCCCTCCACCCCGGGGACAGGGCAGCTCCCAGTGAGCAGCCAGACACTCCGAGACCTGATGGAGCTGGCTGAAGATGGCATGACCCTTACACAGTGTGGTTACGCTGCTTCAGACCCTGACAGAGGTAACACACTCACACAGAGAAGACACTGACTTTGAAATATGTGTACTAGTAGAGACATGTACATGCACAGAAAATGGAAACAAATCTGTAGCGGTGGATCATAAAGGTGAAAAACTGGTGTAACCTGCAATTTCTGAGAATTTTGATAATCTTTAGGTCACTGTCACTGTCTCATCTTGTGTCCACCAAAGTCCACCAAGGAGGTTATGTTTTTGCCCGTGTCTGTTTGTTTTGTGGTTGGTCGGTTTGTCGTCAGCATTACACAAAAACTGCTGAATGAATTTCCATCAAACTTGGCTGGATGATGGCTCTCAGCCCAGAATAGACCCCATTAACTTTAACATTAACTTGTGCAGATCCGGATAAAGGGACAGATCCAGGTTTTTTTTCTTTTAACATAGCGAGAGACGTTTTGATTCATTTCTTAGGGAAGACTGCATCAATCTCGATGGGAAAAAATCAAGGTCCTGATTGTCTTTGTTCCCACAGAGAGGAGCACCCCTCTGACCACAAACCTTCACCTGAGCGGCTTCGTCCCGGAAGCATCCGAAGAGCAGGCTGACCTCTGCGCCAGCGGCTTCCTACCAGAAATGACACACACGCGCTTGGATGAGACCCACAGCCGAGCGAGGGGGACGACCGTTCAACCACGACCAGATAAAGATCGAGGCAGCCACCGATCAGTAAGACCCGTCGTCATCACACTTCTTCAATTCTGACATTTTTAACCCGGACTCCTGGATCTTTTTCATCGTTTGAATCCAACTAAATCTTATCAGACGTATTTCTGCAGAGTAACTTTTCTTCTCACTCTGTGTAACTGCTTTAACTCAGTTATATACCGTATGTTAGTCAAAACATTGGTAATAAAATGAAACCTAAGAAATGAATAATCAGAGGGAATCATATTGCTTAACATGATGTGCCATCTTTTTGTGTTTTGTGTTTATCTCATGACTGACATGATACTTGCAGTGCAGAACATCTTCTCTGGTGTGCCAGATGTGTGCCGCACTGACCCCAGTGTTCCCTGCTGGTGTTTCCTCTGTAGGTGGCGCTGTCCAGACTGGCATCAGACCTGAGCAGCATGGTGAACAACCCTCAGCTCAGTGATGTGCAGCTCCAGGTGGACAGTGGGGAGGTCTACTTCGCTCATTCCTTCATGGTGTACGCTCGCTGCCCCCTGCTGGCAGAAATGGTAATATAAGCCCACTAATATACAAACCAGGGACGCATAATCTGTGTTCACAAGTATCACTGAAAGATGACCTACTAAAGGGATGTAAATACACTCTTTATGTTGGAACTCTTTTCTACTTTGTTTTGCAGCTGCACCTAAACAATGTCCCTCGGGTTAAATATAGTTCCATCTTATCTTAAGCCTAAACTCTGTCACAATACTGGATTTTCAGCTCCTCTAATTAAGCCGAGCAGAAGCTTTCCAGTGGATTTCAGTAATTAGCAGTGATTTGTGGACCTTTTTGTTCAGTTAAAGAATGTGGGTTGTTGTACTGGAAGAAAAACAACATCAGTGCTCTTACTCTCTTTGCATTTTCTCCTCCTTCCTCTGCTCCTCTCTCAGGTACATGAAAGTGGTATTGGGGTGCAGGAGGAGGGAATGCCAGCGGCTCAGAGGGTGTTGATGTGCGACGTCCCAGGACAGGCAGTGTTTTCTTTGCTGCAGTATCTCTACACGGCCAAGTGCTCCGTCCCAGCATCACTGCGGCCTCATGTACTGGAGCTTGCATCTAGGTTAGTGTCCAGTATATCATCAGTCAAGGATCTCTTACAGTTTAAAGACTTGTTAAGCTAATTTGGTTCAGGTTTTTGTTCTATTGTGTTCTATTGCATGTTAAGCAGCAATAATGTATGAGATGTTTTGTAAAGAAGACTCCTCTCTTTTTGCGTTTGTTAAGGTTTGACTTGCAGGAGCTGCAGCAGCTTTGCGAGGTCTGCCAAGAGGATGCAGCGACTCGGGGGGAGGAGGACGACTTCATGAACAAGGGGGAGAATGTCAACAACCAAACAGACCAGGTCTTCATGGAGCTGCTCCGCTCCATGTGGAACGAAGAGGATGAAGACGACAGGGGTACGGACACAGACGAAGGAAGCGGTGTGGAAAGAGGATCGGAACAAGATCGTCAAGCCGATGACCTCGCAGCAGGGGACAGAGAGACTCGTGAGGAGAAGGTGAACGAGGAAGAGTTGGAGGAGATCTACGAGTTTGCTGCCACGCAGAGAAAGAGGGAGGAGGAAGAAGACAGCACGAAAGAGGAGGAGGAGGAGGAGGAGGAGGTGAAGGTAGATGAGGAAGAAGATGGGGAAGAGGTGTTCACAAAACTGACGGAACCTGAAAGAATCTCAACAGAGCCGAATCCTCTCCCTGAGCCGGACCCAAGCTTGGACCGCAGCTACAACCGCCTCTTCTCAGACTCTTGGGGGGTCTACCAGGAAGGAGATCCCTCATCCTTACCCTCTACCTCTGGCCAGCCAAGGAAACGCACCCTTCAATCCCAGACACCCCTGTCCTCTCATAAACTCTCATCTGAACTGTCAGGCAGAACTTTACTTCAGTCTTCTGCAAGCGTAGTCGACGACCTTTCCCTCAGCCCTCCGCCCAGTGCATCCAACCTGCCCATCCCAGGTCAGTCCCCTGGTCAAGAAGGAGACGGAGGGACGGATGCCGCTGACCTGGTCGTGTCTAAAGAAGGTAACACTTTGAGGCAAGAAAGCAAAGGTCCTCGTGTCTCTGTTTCCTCTGATTCGACTCAGAAAAAGAAGGAACCTGAACTCATAGTTTTGTCTGACTCAAGCGAGGAGATGGAGGTCGTTCTCCATTCCCGCAGTCCCTCGCCACCTTCTCCTTGCGCCATCCAGAGCCTACAGAGCTACACCCAGATCAAACCTCCGCCAGTGAAACCCAACGAACCCACCCTGGAGAATAAAAAGTCCATCAGTTTGGAGTCGAGTCCGGATGATCCAGGCTCAGCGGACTGTTCTGCAGAAGTGTCCTGGCTGATCCCATCCACGCCGCTCCAGCACAGACGCAGCACCACCACCACCACCAGCTCCACTCAGACCAGAAACAGCATGTGCAGGACGCAACTGTTCCCTAAAGGTGACACTTCCCCACCCTCTGTTTTCTCTTCTCCTGCCCGCGTCGGCCCAACAGAGGGCAGTGTTCCCTGGATAAAACAGGAAGAGACGCTGCCCTGTAGCTCCAGCTTTAATCTCAACGTTTCTCCCAAAAGAACAAGCAGTTGTGATGTGAATAAAGTTAAAGAGGTGTTTGCAGTTCCCTCGAGCCAATCTAAGCATCTGAGCTTGACTTCCTTGAAGCACGACACACCCCTCCACCCCCAGCACCAACCGTACAGCAGCACTCCGCTGCACACTGAGCTCCACCAGCCACCTGTTCTGCTCACAACCTCTCCGCTCGCTAAGCAGAGGTCGACAAGTCAAGGAGGGGATAGTGTGGCGTCTGATAGCCTGGAGAAAACAGAGTTGGGGAGCTTTCATCTCTCCCCTCTGTCCGACCCTTCAGATCCACCTTCTTCTTCTTCTCACAGAGGTCTTCAAAGTTCACAGAGACACAGCGACTCTTCTCGTCAAAGTCGAGGATCTAATGAGTTGAGGAGTAGAGACGAGCTAACAAGGGGAATAAGAGCTGATGAAGGAGAAAGGCAGTTACAGTGCAAAAGTAAAGAGACATGTGAGGAAGGAGAGCTGGAAGAAGCACCAGGAGAAATCGGAGTGGCAGAAGATGCTGAATCCAGTTTCCAGCAGAGCTTCATGGCCATGGACGAGCCCCCCATAGCTTTCAACGACTCGTGGGGCCTTGACGTCTGCGTAGAGGCCAACCCGGGCTGCTTCAGTCTGAGGCTGGAGGACAGCGCAGGATCCAGCCAGCACGAGAACAGCTCGGGGCGACGAGAACCAGCCAGGTCATCTTCCTCTACTGATCACAGTGTCCAGTCCTCGAAGAGTCGTAGCAGCGCGACGGTCTCCTCTCCATCCAAGGCCCACAGCACACATCCATCCACAAGTGTACAGGCTCACACAGGCCCTTCATTCACCCCCTCACCACCTGATCCCACCGTCCAGACCACACCAGGGATCAACAACAGCCTCCTGGACCCCAACATATGGGACAGCTGGGAGGAGGAAGAGGAGGAGGAGGCTCTTCCTCTCTCTAGGAGGGTAAACGCTTGTGCCCAGCTCAAAACACCTGGTGAGTAGTCTTACTGTCAACACAGTACTTGTATTTTGACACAAGTGTAGTTGTAAAAAACTACATTCATCCGCAGTTCTATGATTTTATCAGACCAAATCAAACTAATTACTTTCATCAAGCCTGCCCTAAAGAATGGTTACGACTTCCATGTCTTGAGGCATTAACACAGAATAAAAGCATTTTATTTGTCACATTTCCTCCATTAATATGTCCATTTCTGCTGAAAGATACTCCTAAATCATCATCATCTGCTCTAGGGATCGACCAATATGGCTTTTATTAGAAATTAAGTTTGTTTATTGGCAATCTGACAGAAAAAACCACTGATACCGATAATTTGAAGAATGCTGAATATACACCCTGATAATCAGTCTATCCCTTCTCTGCTCTGTAGAGCAGCTGGTTTTATACTTCTTTAGTTGTTGCATAAGTAGAAACAAACTGGTGATTTGATAACAATGCACCAGTGTGTCTAGAGAGAAGAAAATAAAATGATAAAGAGCCGAAACAGAACCAAAAAGAAAAGCCAAATATAGATAATGTTTTAGTCCAATGACTCAAGAAGGCCTCAAACAGCCTGCACAATATTTCTTGCGACTTGTTCTTCCAGAGGTATTGTTTATTTCTTAGACAGTTAATCAAATGATTAAGTCAAAACAGACTTGCAGCCATTTGATAACTGATTAAATTTTGTGTTGCAACTGACGTCATAATCTCGATTAACTGGTTTGTAAGTGGCAGAAAATGTCCTGAAGCCGAAGCAGACCTTCAGATGTCCGGTTTTGTCTGATCAACAATCAAATAACCCCAAGATATTCAATTAACTTTCACAGAAGATGAAGAAACCAATCAAATAAGTCACAAACAGTGATATTTTAACACTTAATCACTGGTAACACCAAAATATCCTGATCATCATGTGATTGATGCCTTACAGTGCGAGTGTCTGTTTATTGTTTGTAGTTTTGAAGGGCTGTTTGGTTAGGATTTATTTAAAGACATTTAAGTAATTAAGTTCTGCTGCAGAAATCGGACAGTATTTTTATTAAATGTCTTCCTGTTTGTGTCACGTCAGCTTCATCACACAATAAAAGGCGTCGTACGTTGGTGCCCATCACTCCCATGCCTCACTACTCTGACATGGACACACCGGACCTCAAGAACAAACTCAACAGGTCAGTCAGTTGACTCTCAGAGAGGGACCACTTGTTTTTTTCTAATCAAGGCTGTTAACTGAGGAGCCTATCCGATTACCTCCCATGTTGTCACTGTCAGCTTAGTCTGTCTGACTTTCCATCTCAGGCTCTCTTCCATCCATCCATCCATCTGTCTGTTTGTCTGTCTGTGACAAACTTACTTTCTCCTCTGTGCAGGTTTGGTGTTCGGCCTTTACCGAAGCGCCAGATGATCCTCAAGCTGAAGGAGATCCACCAGTACACCCACCAGCTGGACAGCTCTGAGGAGGAAGAGGAGGTACCCTCTGCGGGCCGCACAGCTCAGGTGAAGCCCCCCCCCAGCAGTTCAGTGTCCGCTGGCAACAGGCCGCTCTCCTGCACTCAGACAGTGAGGTTTAAAGAGCCCAGAGTCTCCGCTGATACCTCCCCTCTGAGACACAACAGAGAGGAGGAGGCTGAGCTGCTGTCTGCCTCACAGTGCTCCAACACATCTTCAACTGCTGCCAGTGAAGAATCTGAAAGGTAACTCGTGTATTTAAATGTGTGGATCATCTCAGCTGTAACTGCACATACACATTTTCAGGGGGCTCATTATTTCAGCCACTACATTTTTCCTGCTTGTAGCTCAAAATGACGTATTAGAATCCTTTCAAATGTAAAAAAAAATGAAATAAAATCCTAAAAATTTGTCACTTTAAAATAACTTCCATAAACACATTACGTGCACTTAACCTCTTCCTGCTCTTTCAACAGGTCCAACCCAGTGCTGTGCCTCTCCTCCGATGCCGACTCGGACAGCGACGGCGGCATATCCTCCTCCCAGGTGGCGACTCGCCTCGAGGATCGCCTCCGGGCCGTGCGCTCCTTCATCCTGTCTGACTCTGAACTGTACACTCAGATCCTCCAGTACGAGCCTCTGGTCTTGTCCCATCTCCAGGGACGACTCAAGGCAGCCGGGATCCGTTTGGGTGCCGCCAAGCTGGTGGACTACTTGGACTCCCAGTGCATCACCTTTACCACGGCCAAACAGGGCCACCCCGCACCAAGCCGAAGGAGGGGAAAGAGGACGGGCAGGGGGGCAAAAGCAGCGGGTGAAAGCGGAGCGAGCAGGAAAAGAGGTGTTCCGGCTGTATTTTAAAACTTTGACGGCAAGAAAGGTTTAAAAGAAACTGTGAAAGGTCTATTCTAGCCTTGGCACGTGGATTAAACGGCATTCAGTTATGTTTTATTTATTAAAGCAACATTCCAGTATGTAACCGCTTAAAAATCATTTTGTCTGTCAGGTTTGTTGGAGGCCTTCAGTTCTACTTGTCTAATCAAGGCTATTAACTGAGGAGCCTATCCGATTACCTCCCACTGTGTCACTGTCAACTTAGTCTGACTCCGCTTTCTATCTCGGGCTGTTTTCCTCCCGTCCATGTGGTTGTTCCTCTGTCCGTCACAAAAGCCACGTACTGTACTTTCTCCCCTGTGCAGGTTTGGTGTTCGGCCTTTACCGAAGCACAAGATGATCCTTAATCAGTGCAAAAAGCACAAAGTGTTCTTCTAAACGCTCCTCAGAGTACTAGTTACTTTTTAACCATTGATATGTAATCCATTATCAATAGCAGGCATTCGATCAAAGGGGTTTCTGTTTCTTCAGTCTAAATTACTCCCAAATCCTGTTCTGTTCTGCTCAGTGGTCGTCTCACTAAACCTGCTGCAGGTTTTTGTGTATATTGTTCACCATGGGTTGAATATTCATATTTTTTTTGTAAAAATGTTGTTATTATTATTATTTTGTTATTTGTTATTGCAGTGGAAGAAAAGTAGCATAAAATGGAAATACTCAAGTTAAGTACAAATACCTTGAAATTGTACTTTAGTATAATATTTGAGTAAATGTACTTAGTTACATTCCATCAATGGTTTTAATTGCAGTGTTCTATTTTGCAAGAGATTTGTGGAGACCGACAAAATGTATTACAGTTTTCAGTTGCATTCAGAGTTCAGAAACCGAGCTATTATTTCAGGAGAAGAGTTTAAACATTTGGGAACTGAGATTTCACACATTCATGTATGTGATGGTGCAATAATTAATCCTCCGCATGAGAGATTTTACCAAATAAACAGATGCTAAATGTGTTCTCTTAAATCAGAACAAAGGGAGTTAAATTCACAGAAATGATTCATCACACAGGAGATTTTTGAAAAACATTTTACTTTTTTTGCTCTTCAATAGATTTATATTAAAAGATCATCCACAGCATACATACAGCTGAGCACACTTGAGAAAGGAGGCAGGTTCTTGAGCAAGAAAAAAATCTCAACTTCTATCCGATTCATCATTCAAGTAGAGAGAGACGGGTCCTTCGCAGCAGCACAACATCAAGTCAGCGCTGTGAGTCAATCAGGTCACTGTCGTTGCATCAGGGGGGTTTCGTGTTGTGCACCCAGTTTTCTCTACAGCAGCGTGAAGCACAGGCATCAAATCAGATTCCAAATTACGTACGAGCATTTCGTACCGCAGATCCTGGAGACAGATCCTCTCCACACTCATGATGCCTTCACCTACGGAGCATCGACGCGGTGCTTCCTGTCCCGACTCAAAGCCTCAGCAGGTCATGAAAGGTTGGCAATGTTGGCAAGGAAGCGCTGAGCCCACCACTCCTCCAGGTCTATGGGCACAAAGTCTGCACAGAGACGAAAACAACAGAGGGGTCAGAGAATTAAAGCGTAACCCGTGTTCTGTGATTTATTCATTTTGTTCATTAATTATTCATTTTGTCACATGGATGTCAAAGTCAAATTCAGTTTCACAGAAACGAGGGATGATCTGGACAGATAACAAAATAAAAACCAGAGGGTGACAAAATGTCAACCAAGTCAATGTTAGAATTTCAAATCTGTCACAAAGTTTAATGTTTAGAAATGAAAACAAAGATTAAGGATATAAATGCACCAGAAATGTCCAAAGGTGTTGCTAGTTTAAAGTAATTACTTCAATAATGCTACTGTCACAATGACTATGCTAACATGCTGATGTTCAGCAGGTGCGTTTACCAATTCACCAATTCAGTTGAGCCTTTTGGCGTGCTTACATTTGCTAATTATTAATGAATAACAGGTCATCTCTTTTATACATTTCCAAGAAACTTTCAACTTGTTTCTGCATAACTTCTGCTGATAACGCCACTTTAACTTAATTTCTGTCTGTCGGAATAAGTGAAGCAAAAACATGTCCTTTTCTAAACTTAGCTGGTCTACTTGTTCTAATACTTGCCTTTACCCAGTTAGACATTATATCCACATCACTGCTGATAACCATCCCTACAATACTGCAAGATCAATAGAGGTATTTTGGTTTGATATTTGATTTTATCGTCCAGTGTTTAAGAAGTGCTTTTGAGACGATTACAAAATATCGAGATATATATCACGTATCACAATATGGCCTAAAATAGTGCACTATTATTTTAAGGCCATATTGCCCAGCCCTCTTCTTAGAGGACCATGGACATCTGTACCAAACTGAATGCAATCGATCCAGTAGTTGTTGAGACATTTCGCTGAAAAGCACAATTTTAAACCTCTTTGTGGCACTAGCAGAGATCACCAAATTCAGCAGGATTTATCTTCTGGTAATCATGAATTTCTTTATCTGTCACAAACTTTCAGGGCAGCGAGCCACAGAAGAAGAACCAGAGCAGACGTGTGTGCGAATTAAGACGAGACATGTAATCAGTAGTCGGGGCTGGTTTATCTAGACCAGCCCGGTTTTATAGACTAAAGAAGAGTTAAAAATTAATACAAACTATTACAAGAGCTGCCGTTTGGCTGCAGATAAAGCCGAGCCAAAAAGCCCTCTTCATGTGATACCAGGAATAATAAAAACATGGAGATATTACTGGTTCAAAGTTCAGGGGGTTAAAACACAGGAAGAGGATTAATCTGTGGGGGTCTCATAAAACTGAGTATTGAGATATGAAGGCCAATTTGCTTTGTTGTCATTCTTTGAAGAGTCTTTGCAGGTGAATGAATGGGAACTGTGTGCTAATCCAAATGAGGCCTGAGTAAAAGTGCAGACGCAGGAACTTACTCTTCATCGCAGCACTGGGAGTCTTCTCGGTGTACTGAATGGGCCCGTGGCTGTCAGTTGGCTCCCCTGCGTCTCCGTCCCCCAGCTTCTGCTCCACTTCCTGCCATGCTGCACACAAACAAACACACATAGTAGAAGCTGAATTCACTTGAATGCATCCTTGGTCAACAGGACTTTTGATTTGGATTTCAGCCTGGATTAAGGCTCGTTTTTAAACGCTATGAAAACGGACCTCCCGTGGATCTAAAATTGATCTTAAATAACAATAACAGCTACAGCATCGATTCCTCTTGCAGCAAAAAGCTTCACGTTGTATGCACTTAACATTATATTGTGTTACATGTGGTGCAGAAAGGGGAGATAATGCATGGTGGCATAGAGAAAAGCGCTGTAAAGTGGAAACGCAAGTTGATTTTTATGGTACAGTCATTATGGTTTATTGACTTACATTGCCTTATAGATTAGACTACACAGACTAAGGATATGAAGGAGATATACAGTATTATGCTCATTTATAGGTTCACCATTTTAGTTTTGATTACTACTAGAATACATTTACAAGCTTTTTTGCTCAAAATACCCATCAGTTCTCTCATACTGTCCAAACCCCCTTTGTCTGAAATGCTCCTGGCTCTTTAAGGACACCCCCCTTGCTCTGATTGGTCAGCTCACACATGCCTGAGCCGGCACCGCTCACTGTGTCTCTGGTTGGCTCTGTTGTGCGTTAGCTTCACTTCTACTGTGAATATAGGAATAAATTATGCAAACTGTTTGACATAGTGATGTCAAGAAGTCACAGAATTAAAGGCGGGTCTATTGATGTGGTGTTGCAGGAGCAGTGTTTTCTGTGGGATCTTTTACATGCACAAGAACCTATAACACCCTGAAGGAAAGGAAAAAAACATGCATAATAGGTCTCTTTTAAGATGATCTAGGAAATGACATCTCGGTAAGCAAAAACACAAATGTAGGGGGCTGCAACTCTGGGGAAGTTATTTATGACAAGATTCCAATACGTTTATTAATAATTGTGGTTTATTGACGTACATAACCATTCAGCTTAGGTTGTACAGATTTTAAGGATATGTTCCTACCAGTGTAGGCACAGGCAAACCATTTCTATTACTTGAGAATGACATTTCTCTTTTCTTTTTTACCCTACACTTCTGATCTCACCTCTTCCCAACACCCTCAGGAGAGGGCTGCACTGGTCTGTGGTGTGTTTTATCTGCAGTGGGTGAAGGTTTTCCAGCTTCACCCACAGATAAGCCTGAAGGTTTGACTCGCCTTGAACACAAACATGATTTCCTTTGTGCAGCCTGTATCACTCTGAGTGGATGTCACATATAAAGAACATGTAGCTATGTGAATATGTGTGCATGTGTTTGGGTAAAATGTTATTTAAACATGTCTGGAGGTGACATTTGTGGTCTTTTCAGCTTTCCTATCACAGTGGACCCATCAGGTCATCCATCTTAAGACAACTCGACGGACTGTGCCGGAGGTTTTTCTTTAGGAGTGAGCAGTGAAGAAGAAAAAAAAGAGCTTTTCCCAGGCTGAACTTTATGGTCACAAAAGGATGCCACAGACCAGTCTTCACTGGCAGCCGTCCAAGAGTAACACAGATAAGATGGTTCAAGCCGATTGAGCTCTACAAGTCATTCATTTCCACCGGGGCATGAAGTACTGGCCAGCAGTAACGCATGCTTGGTAAACTTCAGCACAGGGTGGAAGGTGCACAGTCCTGATTTTTAATCATTGTTGGGTTTTACAGACTACAAGCAACACTTCTCTTAAAATAAAAACAGCTGCATCAGTCAGGCGCTGCTTGTTTTTTCTGCTTTGACAATGAGTCAAATTGTAGCCCCAAAGTAACCGATCAATTTTAGTGCAGCTGCTCAGTCAGGAAGAAATGCGTAGGAGATTATCTGCCCACCACAATGTCCCAGTTCCATCCTCTCAACCTCTGACCCTGTTGGGTTAAGAGGAGGATCTACAATCTCTCCCGGCTTCAGGATTGGCCCTGGTGGTCTGACCTTGGCACTGTGACCCGCATCTGCTCATTTATTGATCCTGCGTCTCTCACCTTCATATACAAATCTGACGTTCTCTTCATGTGCCGGAGTGAACCCCTCTGCTGGGCTGGCGGTCTTCTGTGTGGCTGCACTGTGGTAGCGTTTCCCGTTCAGACGATTGAACACGATCTTAGGGGGCGGAGAGCTGGAGAGAGATCAGACAGGGTTAATGTCAACTCGACGGATTAGGACAGCCTGTAACAAACAGTTAAACCGCACAGTGATTAAAAAATGATGATGGTTGCCTGTTAAGTGCTGAAAACTATATGTTTGTCGCCTGAGGTTGTGTCTTTAGCTTTTAGACAAATTGAGATTGAGGGTTCATTCTTGATTCTGGACATACAACAATATTTCAGAGTTTTTTTCAGATGTATCTCACCGTCTTCATCAGGAGGGAGCTCAGAGAAAATGATTTTACAGCAAGCCGTGTTGAGTTTTTGCTGTTTAATCTGTCTTTAAAAGGTCCAGTGTGTCGAATGTAAGTGGCATCTAGCAGTGAGGTTGCTGTTAGCAACCAACTAAATAGCCCTCCCCTCACCTAAACTTGTAAAACCATGAATCTACTATTTAGACCTGGATATGAGGGCCTTTGTTTCCAATTTTGCCCAGTGGCCACTCACAGTATTGCAGCAGAAAGATCACCTGTAGTCCGAAAAGCATTTTCCCCATAGACCGCCAATATAAAACAGAAGTCTGTAAAACTGTTGACAGGACACGTCGAAGGTCAATTATGACTATTTCAAGTCATGGAGGTTTTAAACTCGTAAATCTTTCCTCAAGCTCAGAAAAGGAATTCACAAAACTGCAATGTCATCACAATGTGAGGTCTATGGGCAAAGCGGGGACTCGTGTATCGGCCGCATAACCAGGAAGCAAAATCAAAAACTAGAAACTTGTTTCTGGTGTATGTGCCAGACGAGCAACTCTCATTGAACTGAATAGGTGCCATCCTTGGGTATCCAGTTCTATTGTTAAATCTATGCGTACACGTAAAAGACCGTCTCTAGCGTCAGTGTTCTGATTGGCTGTTCTGGGCTACTGAAGAAAGATGGCGGTGCAACATGGCGGACTCTGTGGATGACGACCCGCTCCCTTTTTGAACATAAAAGGTTCTTAATGTAACGAAAACACAACAGCAAATCCCTCTAAATTCTACACACTGGACCTTTATATGACTGAACGTTGCTTTCTTTTTCCCAGAATGCCTTTCAACAAGTCCTTGGTACACCTCTTACATAACACTAATGCATTCTCAAACATTCCTGCAAGACGTCCAAATTTCATCAACGTTATAAATGTTTTAGAGGCTTTACATGACTGTGTTTATGTGCATTACATCACACCGAGAGGTTTTGTCCTCCTCATTTGAGCTGTTTAAGCTAAGTGCACCTACAAACTGGCAGCTGAGTACGCCTTTGAATGGTGTTGCTATGTCCGAGCAGCACCTGAAGGGAGCACAGGAACCCCGACAGGACAGGTGGGTCAGAACCGGCGTCACAGCCCGCTGACAGGCGGTGGGAAGGACCGTCGGCTGTCTCGCGCAAGATCACGCGGTAATAGACCGCAGAGAAACTGCGAGAATTTGCGGGGGAAAAAGCTGCGTCCGATAATGGGTGCAGCGGCGTTACCAAAGTCACGGTTACATGATCGCACTTACGGCGCACGTGCGTGAGTATTTTGGGCCCACGCGGCTCAAACGGCCCGCAGAGAGACGATCTCACAACACATACACCAAAACAGCACATCAGTGCGGACACTTACCTCGATGACAGCCAAGACGTCGGCTTGAGCTTCAGGTCGCTGAATTTGCTCTCGATTTGTTGCGTGGGACCTTCAAGACAAAATGTAGGGTTAAATAGTTTCACGCACGGCGCAGTTTACCTTTAAACCCTCCGCAGGCAAACACGGGGGCTTTTCCCTGCTGCACGAGCCCAAACTTTCAAGTGGATCTGCTGATGTGACATTGCATCATGCGCATCCATTCACTAACCTGTCCTCCGTTGTGTAACAAGTTTGCTGGGACCTCTGGTGATTGTGTACATCATGTAACCTCCACGGATGATGTAGTGTCCCTCTTCAAAGGCCGTCCGTCTGTCTTGTTAATTATCAGGTGCTGTCATTGACTGTCAACTCTGCAGGACTTCCACTCCGGTGTCTGCTCCTCCTGACGCAGCCACGATGGGAGAAAAAAAAATTAGCAGCGTCGTATTTTGTTCCCCAGGTCAGCTGCTCTGGAGTCGGCCTGAAGCCTGCAGGACTCTCGCCTTGACTTGTTGCCCGCTGTATATTGATACGTGTCCCGCTGCTCCTCCTGACCAGCAGGTGTTCAGCTGTAATGGAGCGACGTCTGCTGCTCCTGAGAGAGGTTGCGTGTAGGTCATCCAAGGAGAAAGCGGCTCCACATGCAGGTGATCAGTCAGTCAGAAGAGGGGGGACACGGGGCTTCCTGACGGCCGACGACAGTGACACTCCAGGCGGGACAGTCTTCCCTCTGTGCTCCGGGACTCACCGCAATAACTACCAGCTCTGTGACAGAAGACAAGGACACCGCACACTTTGATATTTTCATCAGGACGGAAAGCTACCATGCTTGGCAAGCGTCATGCCAGTAAGAATGATGAGCACCACTTCCGGTCAGCGTTTTCAAAATAAAAGTCATGTTTGATAACAGATTTTACACAACCTCATCTTGCATCATTTCTATTATGAATAGTTAATTTTTGATGTCCAGTCTTTGGGTGGGCTTCCAATTTTCATTTTTACCCAACATTGGGTTATAACACCATAGGGTGTAATGTAATATAATAAATTATCTAAAATAATAGAATGTACTCATGCTATTTGACAGCCGGAGAATTTCAGATGTGCAGTTTCCATATACTGTGATGAAATTGCATCAGATGTACTTCTTTATGAGTTAAATATTATATAACCGTGTGAAATTGTAAACCATTATTGCATATCTACATGTCTATTTTATGTTTTTTGTTATTTTGGATAACTTCTTTATTCTGTTTTGCAGAAGAAAGACGATCCTCCACTTTGCTCTTGCTCACCAATTTATTCATTGTCACACATTTTTGTGGGTGATACAATGTGACAGATTGAACACACGTCACAGATAATTATTGAGAGACTTGTCCCACACCTGTCTATTCAAGATCACTGTTGTAAGACTTGTTTGAAATACTATCATAAATATCGTCATTGAAATAAATATATTGTCTTGATTGATCTTCTTTTTTCAAGACTGAAGTGACACTTTCCATTCCACCTGCATTTGAATTAGTTGGCTGTGCTATCTTCTACTTTGCAGATAAAATTTATTCTTATTCTGTACTGCGCAGCATGCTTTGCTGTTTTGTTATTTTACACAATTCAAATAAAGACTTGAATCTTGAACTTTTGAATCATTTTCTAATGTTGCATTCTGTCTTTGTTAATTCCTTTTTCATACTGAGTATTTCACAAAGATGTTTAAGTTATCCAGTCTCATAACTGTCGTGACCTTTACTTTGAAGTTGGAGTCTCCTCATTTCCGCTCCTGTTGTTTCTTGTTTATGTGCGCGGGCTGCTTTACGGAGCAGGGCAACCCCCCTCCGTGACGTCACTGCACGCCCCTCAGAAGGTGCATTGGAGGAGGAGTGGGAGCGATCACCTTTCACCTATTAAACCAAAGGCGCAGGCAGATAAACGTGCTGACAGTTAACGAAAAAAAACTGACACACCCGCTGCAGCTTGTACGTTTACTTTTCACCTAATAGTTTATTAAATAATAATTAAGAAAGTCTGATTAATGAATCACCATTTAACTAATATATCTAACCTGTGTCGTCCGGGTGAAATTCACCTGAGTGGCTCCTCTCCACAGGCTGTGTTTAGTAACTTAAGATCAGGGGGACGAGGAGCGGCTCAGACAGGCTTATCCAGGGTGATATCTAACATTACACCTCCCACTCACCCCTCATTCATCTGTACTATGTGGGTCAATCACCTGAGACTCTGAGCCAAGAGGCTAATCATCAACAGTCCATGCTACACAGGCTCAGCATTAACAGCAGAGGTCAAACCCTGGTCAAAGGATGTTTACTCAGTGTTGAACAAGATGCATTTATCAGTTCTCACACTGTCCCTGTACCTTTCTACAGCCAATGTTAAGGACAGTGTGGACAGCTGATGTTCCTGTTCATTTTCCCATCAGTTCAATCACCCGACGCTTGTTTCTCAAACGTGCACGATCAAGTTTTGAGGAACAAACTTTATCAGAAGAGAAAGATCTTCATGGACTCATTTTTTTAATGCCTAAACAAACTAACTAAGCAAACTCTCTTTGTTTTCATGACTGAATAAACAAACTGACCTTAAAGGACAACACAATGCCATACTGTTTAACTTTGTTTATATTTGGCGGACCCTGCCAAATATAGCTATAAACAGTGTTCTGGGACCTTGTTTTCCCCCTAGAACAGCTTGTTTATTCAGTTATGGTTAAAAATAAATATTATTTTGTAAGTTTGTATTATTATCTCATTAAAATTGTAAATATTAAAAGTCTGAGTTTAAATTTGTTCTCCAAAACTAAATAGCGCCCCTTAAAGTTCACTCACAAAAAGTGGCACAGTTCCCTTTATTTGTATTTTTCGACTTTTCTTTCCCGGGTTGTGTGATCTTTTAAAAAAAAAAAAAAAAGCATATGACTGCAAACATGGGTGTCAAAAGACTTGTTAACGGTGCCTGTAACACCATTAGTTTAACGTTGATCTCCTGAATCATGTCAGTTCTGCACAGGGCCTGGCTGCAGAATGTCAGCTGATCTGTAGGGACCCATTTGGTGACTCCAGCTCTCAGCTGTCCAAGGGTGCACAAGAAAAGAAAAATCGAACAGAAAACATTTCTATTAAAAATGACACATCTAGCATCGTCTGACTTCGCATGTGCACAAAATCTTCAGAATTTATTTCAGTTTAAAGACCAACTGTGAGATAAGCATTTAACTTTTTCATTCATTTAACCAGGAATCATTTTTAATTATTTTAAAACTGTCAAGTCATCTTAGATTAAATTAAACATAGATCAAATGTAGATGAGGTTGATAATAGCATATAATCAGTATGACAGCGGTCTTATTGTTTCTGGAAGCTTCTACAATAGTGAATTAAAGTTGACCAACACATGTGATTAACATTTATAATAATGGTAGTATCCCATGTACGTACCATGCTGACACTGCAGGTGCTGGCTAACTGCACAACTTACTTTCTGTCTGCAGTGAGAATGTTCTCTTTACTGTTTCATAGTTTATTGTACTACACATCATCCCTTACTGTTCCCCTGCACCGTCCTACAGTTTTTTCATATACAGTACAGCATATAACCTTGAGGTGACATGAGATGGATTGGACAGAACAAAGCTGAGACGGTGCTGGAGTCACTGGTATCCGCTCTACAGATACAGTGGGGACAACCAGCATGAACCAAATGATGTTTCTCAAGCAAAGATCACAACATTTAAAAAAATAATAATTAACTCTATTGTGTGATAGTGATAATGGGTGGTGTATGTGCAATATAGACCTGCATTGGACTGTGCTAGAACTATTTGTGTGCCTATCTTGTGTCCTTTTGTACATCACAGTTATAAAATATTTATATTAGTTCTAAATAAGTTGACATTATTCACAAGTTGTAAGAATCATTTTTAGGTAGTTTACTTCAGACTAATGGTCTTACTGAGTACAAAGTACAGTTAATGTAAGACATTATAGGTCTGAAGACAGTAAGACTGACAAGATTATCAAGGAAAAAAATCATCATTGCAGTCCTGAGTTGTTGAATACAGTACGTTTGATTCATGTCTATCGTAGACACTTGCTGCATGACCAGAATGCCTCAATGTCTCTTACTTGGCCTCTTGTCTGCCTCTTGCTTCACTGCCTCAAATAAACATGCACACTCATACACACACACACTCACAGTATTCGAAGTGTGTGTGGGAATAAAAGCGTGGCATATGTTCTCTTACCTGATGCCACATTATGGGTGATGAGCAGACAGTGAAATGTTCCTTTCATATGATCGTTTTTAATGTTTATGTGTCAACACGTCATATGCTGGGTTCATGTGTTTCTCAGTAATGGGGTTCACAGTCTTCCACCAGGCTGTCTGTGATGTAGTTGACTCGCAGCAGCTCCTGGTAATACTCTTTCTCAACTTTTGTGTTGACTGTCCAGGCTACCACCTCCACCCTCCTCTGGGCCCAGTACTGGACGTAGTCCCTGCAGACAGCACACAGAAACACTCAGTTATATCCTCTGGTGTGAACAACAATATTACACAGGTTAATCTTGACTTTTAATGGCTCCCACATTCACGACAGAATTATGCAGTACATGTATAGTAGAGTACTCATGGGTCTCAGCTGCAGAAACTCACGGTGACACAAAGTTCTTCTGTATGAGGAAGGCCGAGGTGCCGCAGAGCTTCCACAGTACGTGATGGTGCGCCCAGTCCAACGCCATGTCCATTAGCGTGAACCAATGGTGTTGCCATAGCGACGAGAAACGAGGGGTTCCATCTCCGAGCCGACTCAGGCTCCACGGGCGGTGCGTCAATGCTGTGACCACTTCTGGGTCACTCTGTCTCATCTGGGCCGGAGTGAAGCAGGGAGACATGCAGTGTTAATGATTACTGTGGCTTTCAAATGATTACAATCAGAACTCCTTTTTATTATGTTACCATTTATGTATTTATCATTTGTATTGTCTTTGAAATGCTATTTCTTTCTAATCTTATTTCTCCTATTTATCTGCTTGTTTTTAGTTTAGTTTCTACTTTCTATAAACTGCATTTTAACGTTCTCTTATTTTTTATGCATTTTCAAAGCACCTTCAATTGCCTTGTGTCTGCATGGTGCTCTTTAATGATATAGTGCTGAAGAAATGGTGAATGTTAGCAATATGATACACACAACAGCAATGCAACAAATGACAGCAATGTGAGCAAATATTTCAGTTTATTGAATCAGTGCCAGTATGTTAACTATGAGATACTGGGGGGGGAGAAAAGGGAGACAAAAGGCCAAAAGAGTGATTTGTTTTTGAATGTGTTTATACCAGAATGTTCAGCTGAACCCAATAACTGTTATTCACATTTTTGCAGGTGCAGAAACTAAATTCAAAAGTGTAAACTTCATCCAGAAAGCCTGTCATTTGTTGTCTGTGAGGTGACCCATACTGGTCAGGCTGTCCCACCTCGTATAGCCTGCTAGCATTCTTGATGCGGCAGAGTTGACGAGCGAGAGCCTTCAGCACTTAGCTTTGGGAGTATTGTGCTGTAGTGACATTGTTCAGTCAAATTCATATACAATCATATCTCTGAAAATATGGCAAACATGCAAACTCATTTGTAATGGCATCACCTGTGGTGCAAGCTCACCTTCCTACAGTGGCCAGGCTTTGCACTTAATTATAGACGACATGGACATTTAGCGTAAATAAGCTGAGTGCTTGAGCCCTGACAGGAGGGATGCGACCAAAGGTTATCAAAATGTTCACACTGTCTCATTAGAAGATGAACAGTCGAACACAGAACATCTGACTCACTTCCACCATCCTGAAAAACTTCCCTCTTACCCTGTAGATGACTTTGGGCTCGAAGGAGCAGACGATGCTGCTGTTGTAGAGGACTGGATGTTTTTTATACAGCTCTTTAAGGGCAGCAGCTGCCTGGATGGGGGAGGAGAAACACAAGGTTATTGTAGGACAGTCAGCTGCTTTTGTGTGATGCTTTATATCACTTTGTGTGTGTTCCTGTCCGACCACTTGGTGGTCATACGCAGCTGTGTGTGTGTGTGTGTGTGTGTGTGTGTGTGTGGGCCCTGAACGTAAGAATGAACCAGCCTGAAACAACATCGACCGCTGCAGCATTCCTTACTCTTATAAAAACGTGGAACCGCTCATCAAGTGGTTCAAAGTACAGTGAAAAGACATCTCTGATTTACTGATACGTTATGAAGCACCCAGACCCCTCAGGTCACCTGGAACCGGTTAACTTATCGCTCCTAGGATCAAAACCAAGTCAGGTGAAGCAGCTTTTAGTTTCTAAGCTCCCCACCTGTGGAACGAGTTTATTGAATACATAAGGTACGCTAAAACTGTTTACTCATTTAAATCAAGGCTTAAAACGTTGCTGTTCACTGTGGCTTTCCATTTAGCTTTGTAATATGCAGAATGAAATGGAAATGGCACTGCAGTGAGTAAATGACTTAACTGCATCTTTCAGCTCAGAGCTGCTTTGGCTCAGTCATATTTTAACATCAGATAGAGTATGGAAAGTTGTTTGAGCACAAATCAACAAGAAACATCTAGCGATGTTGTAATAATGTTAGCAAATAACAAACAAAAAAATGTCCCAAAGGACAGTACAAACTGGAATAAATGTCAAAGTGTGACCCACTGGTAATGATAAGACTTGAACTAATGATTATTAAACTATTACCGAATCTGCCAGCGTTTTATTTACCTGATCAGCAGGTAAGATTTATATCAGTGTTTCAAGTTAACTGTAATCACATTACTTTTTTCAGTAATGCAGTTGTGTAATGCTCTAAGTATGGTTTTTCACAGGTAGGAAAAGGGTGATTTGTGTCAGACTACATCATTAAAGAAACCCAGCCAAAATCTACAATCAACTCCCCAACAAGAGATGTATGACAGAAACATTTAGAACTGCTTTCCACCCTCAGAAACGAGTAAATTCATTAGTAACTACTTGATAAATGAATCAATCATCTTGTTATTTTCTGCACTAGAACATTCAGTACTCTACAGATACTTTAGGATCATTTTGTACCAGGGCAGTTAAAATCACAGCTTCGTGTTCTCTTCTTTATGCAATATTGACTAGGTACAGATCAATTAAATCAACAAGCATGGCAGACATGTTGCACATAATCAGGTCTTGTTTTGTTTGTTTGTTTGTTTTGTTGGCTGCACCTCGTCCGGATGACCTTTGACATCAAAGTAGATGATGAGCTGCAGTCTGATACATTCCTCCACGGCCTCCTCCAGAGTTGGGATCTTCTCTCCGGCAAACTTGTCCCTGGTGACAGAGGATACAATTGTTTCAGAGCGACCTCGAGCTCACGCACATATCATGCCTTTAAAAACACATTAACCTGGGGAACAACTCTTAGCTTTGATCAGAGCATCATCTCCGAATCAGACATATAAACCATATGTACAGACTACATGCTCCTGTGCTACTTAAACATTTTTTTTTTTGCCTTCTTCTACCAAATGTCCAGTAAAAATGACTTCAGGATATAGTTGTCTCGTGTAAACTGACATTGTGGATGGTAAATCACCATAGGATGCATGAAAGGAGCACTTGAGTCTCCTGGTGGTTCATATGCGTTAAGGTAATGGGAGAAGTTTTTGCTTCTGTAATTATCATACCAAGTATCTGCAGACCTCAACCTTAAGATAATTGTTGTCAAGTATTTATGTAACTTAGGGACATAACTTCAATTAGGGGCATTGTGTAACTTGTCTTCACTACAGTTGCCTTGCCAGCATACATAAAGCTTATACAGTATTTCCTCTGTAATTGTTTTGTAGCAGCAGTGAAAGGGAGTACATTTTGGTATTTGATTTGATAACTAAATTACAAGATTCGACTTATAACTTTTTAATTTAAATCTTTTTGCGACAGGGTCCTAGATGGTGTCCCCGTCTCTACCGGCGGCCTCTCAGCTTCTCTTCTTAAAAGGGACTGTTTTGCTTTTTTTTGTCTTCTTCTGTTTTTAGAAACCGCCTGAATTCTTTGTCTTCTATGTTTTACCAACAGCATGCTTCTGTATCAATAGCACCTTGCTTCTCTCCTGTCTGGATTAATCATAGCAATGTGTTTTTTTAAATCGATTCAGCATCCCTGGCAACTGTACCTCAACAATTTGTTCTGTAGCAGGCAGTCCTACTGCAAAAAGTACATTTGAAAGAGAATACCAGCTCATGAGTGGAAAGACAATACTCTGATGTGTTGCTAAATAAAGGCTACATCAGCAAGGTGCAAACAAACATTCAGTAAGTCACAGTGCAGTGATTAATAATGCAGCCCATAGTAATCAGCACTTTAAGCCTCCAGCTAGCTCAGAAAACATGCATTACTTGTCTGACCTGCTGCAACGCCACTTTAAATAATATCTATCCATCTGCCCCAAGGAGAAGATGGTTTTAAAATAATGCCATCAGCCTGGTTTTTAATGCAAAATGCAAAAACTGCAATTTCCACCTTGACAATGATAAGAAATTAGCAGAAAAGGCAAAAATTATAGCTGTAACCTTCAGTTTCAACAAGAAGCTATTGCTTCAGGTTGCAAAAACCTGTATCATCCTGAATCTAAAGCTGCAATAAACACCTAAAAGAGACAATAATCATTGTCCGCTCGATGATCTGCATGCTTGTATGCGCCTCCCTCACTATATCCTTCTTTCTTACCTGAGGCGATGTTTAGCTGCTGCGTCCAGTTTACCCAACTCGGACATTCTGAACTGGCTGAGCGGTCCTGACCCGTTGGTGGTCCTGTCCACAGTCTCATCATGCATCAGAATTGGGACACCATCTGCTGAGAACTCCAGGTCCAACTCCACGCCTGTCGCCCCATTCTTGCTGGCCTAGAGCAGGATAGACAAATAAGACAGTTTGAAATATTCCAGGAGGATTTGTTTCTGGTCATGACCAATAAATAACAAGACTTTGCAATACAAAAAAAGGAAGCTCTAATTTAAATACAGTATCTCCATTGTGTAGTTGGACACTAGAGCACTGAGAGGGTGATTTTTCAAATTCAAAATGCCCTGTTCAGCACAAATTGTTTAAAAAACAAACTTATCTTTTTTGGATAAAAAGATAAGGTATTGCCAGATTTCTCAAACATCTATCAATGTCTGCCTGAAAACACAGTATCTGTTGGGCAATGTGGTGCATAATTGTGACTGTCCAAACATTCATGTGTTGCACCACTGGCCTGCTATGGATGCTACAGTTCAGTGAAAGGCAGTGTGGACAGTGTTTGCAGCTGAAGTAAGTTGTTTAAGGGGACATTTAACACCCTGCCAGCTTACAGAACTATGCCATGTTTTTTTGTCACATTTTGTCATATATGTCATATTTCAGCCACTCTCAGCTCTGTGTCCATGGTAATCACTGGCAACACATGGGATGCTATGAGTGTGGAGAACCATGCCAGCACATGTGCAGGACAAGAGACCCCCCTACAGCCTCCGCTCACCTCCCGAATGGCTGTTAGCGTGTTCTCCGGTGCGTCGTGCCCACCGCCCCGGTGAGCTACCACTGACACCTTGCCGGAACCTGCCGTGCCCTTGGCCGGGTGCAGCACCTGCTGGGCCCGGCTGCTCGGTACCTGCGGGAACCGGAACATAGCCATAAAGAGGTAGAGGGAGGCGGTGAGGGCGGTCGTCCACAGCGGGCTCCGGGTCCCCAGCAGGACAAGCACGAAGACGACCGAGTACAGGGTGACTTCATCTCCGAGCTGCAGCATTGTTGTCCCCCTCTATCTCTCGGACCTGTCAGAGAACAGGAAGCAGCACCGGCGGACTCTTCTACCGTTAGCTAATGTTAGCTGCCAGTCCTAATGCCACGCTCTTCAAAGGCTGTATTTCAGATAAAGTCATGCTCTGTCGACCCTAGTGGTAACATTAACTAGTTACTGGAGCCGATAAATAATAATACAGCGGAGAAAACCTGCAAAACTGGTCTTACATTTAAACCGACACCAGAGGAATGTCTGTCTGTTTACCAGCTTGTTGCTCTCTGTGGCGGAAGTGACAGCTCTGCCGCACGTTACGTGTCGTCACCGCAAACCGGAAGTATTTTACAGCCACATTTAAGATTTAGGTTCAAGAGAGATTTTAATAAAAACTTAAATAAGTATATCTAAAGTGGTAATGTACAACTTTCCCGCTAGGGGGCACACGAGCAAACAAAACATAAAAAAAAAAGGTTAACATTGTGGAGTACTTCCGGGTCATAGTGGAGCTGACATTATGCTTCATGTTAGCTAACCTCTTCAAGTGTTGCCTTAATGTCTCTCATTTCTAAAAAGAAGATTCGTGTTTTTGTGTTTTCCTTCTTCTGTCGGCGATCATGGTGAGCCTCGTTCTTCCTCAAACTCTATCATGACTGTCGCTCTTTTGCAAGACATCATAAAATGATATGAAAGTTAAATTAGCCACATAAGCTAACTGCTGCTTCACCTGGGATGTATGACAGCCAAGGTCTGTTAAATGTTCATGGTTATTGTTTATTCAGTCAGCCTTATATCGAATGAAGAAGTTAATTAAAACAAAACCGGTGCATATGCTTTATTGCTTATATTAATTTGCTCATACTTTTATCCATCTGGTTGCAAGGAGGATTTCCCCTTGGAGACTGAATCTGAATTGAAAAACTTACTCATCTATGTAATACAAAGTGCAACTGCAGCCATGATGTTATGCATAGTGTCGCCATAATTACACACAAACACAATATATAATGTCATGCAATTCAATTCAGTAACCCTACTATTAATGTTAAAATGTAATGTTTAGCTAGTCGGTGTTATATATATGATGCTGTGTTGCATCCATTTGTATAATAGTAATGTAATGTATTTATTTATCTGCTGATTATTTAGTTGCTTAATATTTTGGCAGGTAAAATGTCAGAAAATAGAAAAAATTGCCCAGCGCAGTTCCCTCACTCTGCTTGTTTTGTCTGTCCAACAGTCAAAATCCCAGAGATACTCAGTTTGCTATCATAGAAGACTAAGAAATACAGCAAATATTTATATACTGGAACCAGAGTTGTCATAATTAAAATATAAAATTCTGCTCACACATTTTCTGTCAATCAATTAATCAATTTGTTTCATTGGGTTTTGGTCAAATATATCTGTCATTTCCCCACAGATCAGGTCAGTGCTCCATCGCAGGTTAGCCTCCAGCATTCTGTCCTGCACCAGAGGATCATGCCTACTCGCAGGTCGGATACCTAATGGGGTGGTGCAGGCTCATTCACCGGTTCACACACCAATCCAGCAGAGCTTCCATGGACCCCTTATACCTACAGTCACAGGCCTGGTCAGGTACTCTGACTTGTCCACAGAGAAATACACCCTGATTTACAAGCTGCCGCACATTAAGCACCTTAGAGCCGTGTCCAGGCTCAAACTGCTCCAGACTGCGATCACAGTGGTCATCTTGCCCCCAGTGTTTTTCTTCTACTTCCAAGGACAAGTCTCCTTCTTTCTTGTCAGCTACACAACAGGGATAGCGCTGTTCGCTGGTGCCATGCTGTACATTGCCAGTCACTTCTTCAGGAGGGTTGTTGGGATGATGTACCTGGACCCGTCCCAGACCACACTCAAAGTGTCCCACCTCAACTTCTGGGGTAGACGCTGTGACATGTACCTGCCTGTGTCAGATGTAATGACCATCGGGGATACAGGAGACGCCGTAAACGAGACAATATGGAAACTAAAGAGATACAGCAGTCCAGAGACATTGTATTTCACCACACAGTTTGGACAGGTGGTGGACAGACAGGGTTTTGAGAAGGTGTTTGGAACTTTAAAGTAATTTGTTCAAGTACAGATGAGGCAGTAATAGTCAACAATGAATTATAATAATTATAATGTTCCAATTATAACCTGTTATAATGAAAAGGAACTGTTCTCCATGAAAAAGGCATATACATATCTGTAGGTCTCAGCAGGACTGTGACCTTTTAGAGTGGTAAAATGTATGAAGCAGTCAAAAAGGAAAATAAAATCGCAGTTTTCTTGGTACAGATGTCTTTTCTAATGTTTTTTCAAGCAGCACATCTTTAAACAATGACTGACAGCACACTTTGCAGCATGAAATAATTGGTTAAGCAAAAGTACACTGGTCTTCCTTACAAAAAAACTATTTTGAGTCAACTAATGAACACTTTCCCAAGTCTGTTCAGCTGTGACCTGTGACTGGTCTATATTAGATTTAAAACTGAGGTTTTGCTCATACCATCATTTTTTAAATGATACTTTTATACATGCATTTACATTTATTCCAAACAAAAATTATCGGATTACTTGTCAAAACTTCAAATATTGCTTGTTATGTACATGCAGAAGTTTACATTTTGTTTTCTTACTTGAGTAGCTAACAGTTTTTGAACAATATACATATCAAGATAAATATTCGAGCAGTGTAATATTGGACTTTACACTGAATAACTGAATATGTTACAAAAAAAGATGTAAAAAGCCTTTCGTGGTTCCAGGGCGAGCTTTGTGAAATCTGCCAAACTGCCTCAAGTGATGTGACTTGAGTCAGCAGCATCAGCTGGGTCTGAAGACCACAAGTTTGAAAATGAAATTAATCTGTTGATGTGAAGTCAAAAAGAACTGAGTATACCAGACATCTGTGGCTACATGGGCTGCTACTACCATAACCCATCCGAATCTCTGACTGAACTGTTGGCAGTTGAGTTGCACTGTGGGTAATGTAGGCACCGGGTTCTGACAAGGAAGAAGAATGTGTGAAATAGAAAAGACAACAACATTTGTAGAGTAGTTAGTGGAGTTTTGACCAAAAAGCCATTAAAGAAACCTGAATGATCTCTTTGCTTCCAAGATTAGCTTCTTAGAGATCTCTTCTCTGGGCTGCTGCCTCTTCATTTAGCAAACCCTCAGCTCTGGAAGCACCAAGGTCATAATGGTGAAGCTTCTCCTGGCCTCCCGGTTGCTGCCCCCTGGTGGCCTGAAAGGACATAGGCGCAGATGTCTTTAAGGCACTCCCCACACACTGCATACAGATTAAGAACATTTTTGTGAGCACAGTTGGCCTACCTTTTTGTGGAAACAAATGGCAAACACAAACAAGGCCAAAGTGAGCAGCAGGACAGTGAATCTTGGGATGTAAACTACTGGAGAGTCTGAAAGAGATTCACAACAATCGCATCAAATCATGGAATGTCACAATCCAACAGCCTTAATAATATAATGTAAGATGCCTTAAACCTCTAATATCACAACATTGAATTTCCTTTGTATAGTGTGCAACTGTCTTATTCATTCAAAGTAATTAATTAGTAATTTAAATTAAAAAATCTGCAGAAACTTGAACTTAAGAGAAAAAAAATATAGTCTTGCCCATGTTTGTCATGTACATGCTGCATTAGTGTGACTATACATTAGTCACACTAATGGCCTGATTCACACTCATTGCCAGTGGCAGGAGTTGATATTTATTTGTATTTACTTTTATAGCACAACTTATTTATTTTTTTACCTGGAAACTGCTGATTAAAGCTTTCCATGCCCTGTTTTTTACGGTGGCCGACAAGGACAAACGCGCAGCAACGGCCAAACGCTGCAAATACACAAGATGCAGACCCAAAGACACACAAAACACATGCAACAACAAAATGCTGCAAACAAAGAAACGATGCAGAACCAAAGACACACAAACACACAAAACAAATGCGATAACAAAATGCTGCAAATACAGAAAAGATGCAAAACCAAAACGACACAAACCCCCAAAACACATGCAATAGAGAAATGCGGCATATTGAGTCCACACAACGGAAGTGTCCACACAACGGAAAAGCGCCAGGCCGCTAGGAGGTCCCGACCTCGCGACCTGGACCTATTACTGTATAGACCAGTCTGTATTGTACCTGACGAGAGTGAGCAAAACTTTTACAGAGGCGACATAAAAAGGTACGTGGTTTAAACATTTGGTTGTAATCTTTTACAATAATATAACAATAACAGTTCAAAAAGATTAACAGATTTACGCAGGCCTAACGCTAGCTGATTGTACGTTTTCTGTTTGTTTTTTTTGCTCACTCTCGTCAGGTACAATACAGACTGGTCTATACAGTAATAGGTCCAGGTCGCGAGGTCGGGACCTCCTAGCGGCCTGGCGCTTTTCCGTTGTGTGGACACTTCCGTTGTGTGGACACTTCCGTTGTGTTGACTCAATATGCCGCATTTCTCTATTGCATGTGTTTTGGGGGTTTATGTCGTTTTGGTTTTGCATCTTTTCTGTATTTGCAGCATTTTGTTATCGCATTTGTTTTGTGTGTTTGTGTGTCTTTGGTTCTGCATCGTTTCTTTGTTTGCAGCATTTTTCCGTTGCAGCATTTTGTTGTTGCATGTGTTTTGTGTGTCTTTGGGTCTGCATCTTGTGTATTTGCAGCGTTTGGCCTTTGCTGCGCGTTTGTCCTTGTCGGCCACCGTAGTTTTTGTCATTAGAGATATTTTTTCAAAATCTTGAATGTAAAGACAACTAGTGGCACATGTCCCTGTCTGACCCAGCTTTGCACCTTCCTTCATGTTACCTGAGATGTTGAGAGAAAGTGGGCGGCTCACTGAGGACAACTTATGAGAGAAAACGTCGATCTCATAAACACAGCTGTAGTTCCCTTGGTGGCCACGGTTTGCAGAAGGAAACCGGAAGTGGGCGATGTGATTGACAGCTCCCTGGGTGTAGTTTTGCGTTGTGTAGGCAGTGGTGAGGGTCAGCTGGAAAGAGCCGCCTGGGTACTGTGGTTTAATGGAGCAGCTGATGGTGAAGATGGAGAACTCATCGACCCGACCGATGGAGGGAGAGACGGAGATTGTTGGCTGATACAACACATCTGTAAAGACAAGGGAGATAGTTGAGTGAGAAGACACTAGTTTGTCCTGACAATCAAAACTCCCCATCAAATCTAGTCTAGTTTGAAGCAATAATGACCTTTGACCTGGATCACTTAAAACCTCTAGCAGTTGCTGTGATGAATAACAACAGTAAGGATTAGCATCATGGCTGATGCCACTGAAGGTGTTACCTGAGCAGGTGATCTCCAGGCTGGACCGGGAGTTCCAGGGCCTTGTTGATACACACTCCCTCAGTGCAGATCCAGCTTGAACTCTGGAGGAAATGATCCCCCACACAGATTTCGCTGCAGAAGGCTTTAATTCAGTTGAAACAGCAGAACCACATTTCAGCTGTGTGCACACTAAAGCTGCAGACGTCAGGTCTCCCTTCGCACTATCCACTGGTTTCCAGTCACCCTGGAGTTTCATTTCCAGTCTACCAGTGCAGCGGCTGCTTCCTTCCACCAACTGGACATTATCAGGCTCTGAACAAAGACAAAAAAAAGTGAGCTTGGAGACAGTAAAGAAAACAATCTTCTTTGCAAGATCCATTTAGTGACCGTACCAGAGCTTTTTTTAGCGTATCAGTAATGCCAGAGAAATCACCGATGATGACCGATGATGTAGTAGACGGCATATGTCCGGTCTACTACTGATGACATATGAGGGTCTTGAAGGGTTATACCATTTCATACAGGGAGATTACAACCACTACATCTTGTGACTCTGTTCTGAGAGGCAAGGGGGCACTCAAAAACAAGGGTTGGGGTAAAATTTGATTTGAGTCATAAAATTTAGCGAACTCCATCTACAGATTATCATTTCATGTGATCTAAAGCTCCAGAACAGCTACTACATGGACCTTAAGGTGAGACTGATTTCTAAAGAAAGTATTTATTGAGAGTGACAGCAGTAACTTTCTCCTTTACCTGAACAGGCGACTCCTATAGGTGAGCAGGTAGTTCTAGCTGACTCATAACTTTCACAATCCCGGAGAGTGGACTCATTACCTCTGCACTGAAACTTAGTCGTCCACTTGAGAGCCTTTGTGTTTTCACAGAGAACCAGGTCTGAAGGAGCCCCACAGCCGAGCTCTCTGCAGACTACCTCTGCATTCTGCCAGTCAAAATCACCTTCACAGACTGAGGACCATGACTGGTTAGCTTTGACCTCCACTCTGCCTGAACACAGAGTAGTCCCATTCACCAGCCTAACAGACTCTGCACAGGGAGAGAGAGAGTTTGAGAGAGAGCATTATTAAGAGTAACACACAGAAATTTGACTGAAAAATATGAACAATAACAAACAAACCAACAGCAAAGAAGCTAAAAATAAACTATATATCATGCTAAGCTACGTCACTACTTATTCATCTGCACCACGCTCTGTTGTTGTTGCAGATATTGACCCCATGACCTTTGATCTGACATAAAACGTTCCAAATCTGTTTATTATGACATCATATTGTAAGGGGCCTCCATAGATCTCACATTTTCCAGGAGCTACCACGGATGCTTGATCGAATTGGGATCTAAGGAATTTGCAGGTCAGGTTAACACCTTGAGCTCTGTCACGCTCCTTGGGTCATTCCTGAGCAGGGTTTGCAGTGTGCAGGGTTGAACTTGGTCTGCAATGGTGGTTGGGTGGGTGCATGTCAAGCATCCACAAGAATGCGAGAACCTAAGGTTGCACAGAAGAGCAATTCATATGATGAGGAGATGATTAATGTTATTCACTTCACCTGTCAGTGGTTTTAATGTTCAGGCCTGTCAGTGTATTTGACAGCTGTCAAAAGAGCACATTATATATACATATCCACTGCCCTCCACTCAGTCTTCACACACTTTGAAAATAACAACAGCTACATCAAAATGCTGTTTGTTGACTTCAGCTTAGCATTCAATACAATCTCACCCATGAAGCTGTTTGGAACACTTCACACTCTGGGCTTGAGTACAACATACTGCAAATGGATACTGGACACCTCCTCAACACCTGTTCAATACTGGAGCACCCCTGGGCTGTGTGCTCAGCCCCCTCCTGTTCACACTGTACACCCATGACTGCACTCCCAGACATCAAGAGAACTCTAGAGTGAAGCATGCGGACGACACCACCATCATCGCATTACAAACAATGATTACAAACCCGCCCTCTGGTGGGTCCTTTTATGGACCCACTCCAGTTTGCCTACCAGCCTGGCATCGGAGTGGACGACGCCATCATCTTCCTCCTGGACAGATCACTGTCCCACCTGGAGCAGCCTGGAAGCACTGTGAGGATCATGTTCTTTGATTTCTCCAGTGCTTTCAACACCATACAGCCTGCACTGTTGGGGGACAAGCTGGAGCTCACGGGGGTGGACCAACACCTCACGTCCTGGATCCTCGATTACCTCACCAACCGGCCACAGTATGTGAGGACTCGGGACTGCGTGTCGGACACGGTTGTCTGCAGTACAGGGGCCCCACAGGGAACAGTCCTGGCCCCTTTCCTGTTCACCCTGTACACTGCTGATTTCTCCCACCAAACACCCCACAGCCATCTACAAAAGTTCTCTGACGACTCTGCTATCGTCGGCCTCATCAGGGACGGGGATGACGGAGCCTACAGAGAACTTATTCAGGACTTTGTGGACTGGTGCCAGCGGAACCACCTCCAGCTCAACGCCGGGAAGACCAAAGAGCTGGTGGTGGATTTCCGCAGGCGCAAACAACCCTGCATTCAGGTGAACATCCTGGGAACGGACATTGAGATGGTGACGTCTTACAAGTACCTGGGAGTTCACCTGAACAACAAACTGGACTGGACTCATCACACTGCAGCAATATACAAGAAAGGTCAGAGCAGACTCCATCTGCTGAGGAAGCTCAGGTCCTTTGGAGTGCAGGGGGCACTCCTGACTTCTTTCTATGACTCTGTGGTGGCATCAGCCATTTTCTATGGTATAGTCTGCTGGAGCAGCAGCATTTCGGCAGCAGATAGGAAGAGACTTGATAAACTTATCAAGAAGGCCAGCTCCATCCTGGGATGCCCTCTTGACCCAGTGCAGGTGGTGGGAGACAGCAGGATGATGGCCAAGCTATCATCGCTGCTGGTGAAGGAGTCCCACCCCCTACAGGCCACTATCACAGCACTGGTCAGCTCCTTCAGTGACAGGCTGATACACCCCAAGTGTGTGAAGGAGAGGTATCGCAGGTCCTTCCTTCCTGCTGCTGTCAGAGTCTACAACCAGCACTGCTCCCAGTAGACCTCACTGTGCACTGTGCAATAAAAAAACTCTGCACATATCCACACACTTTCTGGTTTGCACAAATTGGACAATTTTTAATATCCATATTTATTATTTATTGTTTGTAAATAAAAATACCAACTGTTTAAACTTACACTGTCCATATTATAAATAATAAATACTATGTCATATTGTAAATACCAATTTCATATTGTTGATATTATGTATATACCAGTTAAATTCTATTTCTTATGTCTTATTATATTGTTTATTTTTTACTTTTATTACTGTTTAAGTGTGATACTGTCCTTTGGCTGTTGTGACAAAGAAATTTCCCCATTTGCGGGACAAATAAAGGAATTCTGATTCTGATTCTGATTCTGATGAGTGTTCATATCAGGAGCAAATCAACAATGGACAAGGACAGGAGGGCTCTACAGTGAGTGATTAAAATCATCCAGAACATCACTGGTACCCATCTACAGAGCAGCAGTGACATCGGTGAGGTTAGATGTCTGCACAGAGCCCAAAGGATACTAAAAGATAACACCCACCCCAGCAACTGTCTGTTTACCCTGTTGGTAAAAGATACAGTAGTATCTGTTGTCGTACCACCAGGAGCCGTTCTGCGGCAGAATGAGGACTTTTTTCATTGTGATATTACTTTTCCTTAAGCATAGGATCTGACTACTTCTTCCACCACTGTCTACAAGCAAGAATACAAACATACAGCACGTAAAAAGAAAAAATAGTTTCAATGATGGCTTTGAAGGAGAAGTACTTTAAAGGTAATCATGGATGGTGACACTGATCGTGTTACCTGAGCATGTGATCTCCAAGCTGGTGAGGGAATATTTGGGCTTCATTGATGCAGTGGCTGTCAGTGCAGATCCAGACTGAACATTGTAAGCATTTATCTTCCATACATGTCTTGCTATGTAACTCTCTTTGAGTTTTGCTGACACAACAGATCCGCAGTCCAGCTGTCTACACACTACATCTGCTGTTCTCAGGTTCCAGCCAAACAAAGGGTCATCCACTGGTTTCCAGTCATTGTGGAGTTTCATTTCCAGTCCACCTGCACAGCGGGTGGCTCCTCCCATCAACCTTATGTTGCCAGGTTCTGAAAGGAGACAAGGGAGTAAGCAACATGAATATACAGTCTGTAAAGATTAGAGGAGACTGAAAGTAAAATATGACTTTCTCTTTTTGTTATTTTCAAGTTACCTGGTGAATCATTTTCTTCGGCCTGGAGGCCTGAGGAGAAAAAGGTCAAAGAATAAACAAGCATGAAAAGCACTTGGATGTTACAGACTCTGCTGAATGATTCTCCTGCTGGTTATGTAGGGGTGTTGCAGCTGGAGACACAAATGCATCCAAGCCTGTGGTGAACTTTGTTACTTTATGAACAATCTGCAAACTGCATGTTTGGCTATCAACTGTCTATTTGGACCACTGAATGATAGTTGCTGCCTCGCTTCAATCTCCTCTACCATCACAGTGGTCTCTTTCAAAAAGTTTGATTTTCGCTTTCAGTCCAAGGGGCTGTTCCTAAAATAACCTTCATTTGTGCTGGCATTATATATGGGGTAATTGCAATGCATGGGCCGCCAACATAAGCTGATTTAAAGCTCAAAAGTGTGAAAGTTACAAATGAGACTCTTAGAACTTGCTCAGAATTTTACACAGGTCCCTCTGGAGCCACAAAAGGCTTCATACAACTTTTTTTCCACTTATGCAGTAGTGGTCTACTTTCCAGGAGCTGTAGGCTAAACGGACTGATATTTTACATATCAGTCCGTTTAGCCTACAGCTCCTGGAGTTCCTTTTTTAAACATTAAATTGACACAGGAAGTACTACTAGTCTGTGAAAACAGCTGTATGATATTGTTTGAAGCTCTGGGGAAGCTTTCTGAAGTCCAACCCTGATGATGTCATCTGGGTTAACTTCCTAAAAAGGGAATACCTAAACATACCTAAACACGACTCCTCGTAAAACAACACATTATCATTTTTACATTTCAGTTTGTGTACAGATCATATAAAAGAGATGTGTGTTAATCAGTACTTGTAGTCAACTTTTCAAACTCTGGAGAGAGAGTAAGGGTAGTTTCCCCCCTGCTTCCTGTCTTAATGCTAAGCTCATCACCTCCTTACTAACATACAGACATGAGAATGCTGTGTAACTTCTTTTTACCAAGTAAGCAAATACATGTTTCTCAAAATGTTGAGTCAGGGAAACTAGGCTAATTTTTGTTCATGATATTTTCTTGAGGTATTGTTTGAATCCCTCACCTTTAGTTTAGAGGTTTTGAGAGGTCTAAGTTATGATCAAGGCTAACAATGTTGCTATTTTAAGGAAGTATGTTTATTTTTTATTATTTCATGTTAGATTTTACACACACACACACACACACGCACACACACACACATCCGGTTGACATAACGCATCACGTCAGTTTGGCCTTAACCTAATTCTGACGTTAACCCTGAAGCCTAAAAGTCTGAAACCTCAAACAGCACTATGAAGAAGTAACGATCTGACAAAATCCTGTCTCCCAAAATGTCACACACACATACACACACACACACACACACACACACACACACACACAATTTCTCGCTCAGTGCAGTTGATAATTAAGCTGAATCCATGAATATTTCACACATCCAAGATAAACAACCCGGTCCTACCTGAGCTCCACAGCAACAGCAACACTGTTGGAATGTGATTCATATCAAGTGACTTTGTTGTCTCCTCACTTTAACATCAGTCTGCGTCTTCGTCGCCTTGTTAGTTGTCTCTGGTTCTTCTGTATCTGAATGTTTGACACATCCGCTCTCAACCGCTTATTCGACTTATCCCATCCTTTATCTCCCCAATCAAGTTCCTGTAGTGTGCTTTTACTTTAACCAAAGGGCAAAACAAGCAGACAGTACTTTCAGCTACTTGTAAGGACACAAAATGCAAATGGTTCACCATTTTTATTTTTACTGATATCACTTGTTCAGGCACAACACAACAAGTATACACACATTTGTGCATCAGTGTATCTTTGAAATGAAACAGCTAATAACATTCAAAATCACTGAAAGGAAGAGAATGCCTTCAATATTTCTGCATGGTAAAATGTCTTTAACCGTGTTCATATTATCAATGCATACTTCATAAATAACAAAGTCTCTGTTGTGTCTTCATGGTCAAACTACATCTGCATAATCCCAAAAGCTGGTTCACTGCTACAAGGGAACATAAGAAGAAATAAATACTGTATCTGAGGTATTTAAACCAAAACATTATCAAAAACTTTCTGTTTCTGTTTCATAGTTAATCTACTTTTGGACAGGACGAGTCAAAGCAAAGAGGTTTAGTTCGGCAGGATGCAACAGTGTCCTCTGCTCCTTCCTCAGAGGTGATTGGCAGAACAAGCTCACATGAGGTACCAGGCGGTGAAACCAGCGAGGAAGGCCACCCAGGCGGCCAGAGCCATCTGACAGGGCGGATGTCTGAGGAGCATCATGGCTAACTGGCATGCGTGACTGGGATTCCCGCTGGCAACTGTGGAGATGACGAGATGGGGAGCAGACAAAAAGAATAAAGGAATGAGGCCAGAAAGAGCAAAAAGAAAGTTATCATCAACAAGTCATTTTAGGGATTTCAGCCTCCTCAGTGCAGCTACAGTGTCATTCACCTCACTACTGCACATGCTCCACTATAAGTGCATAATTCAAGCGGCCTGAGTTTCATCTTTTTACTATCTCTAACATGCAGAGGGGCGTGTTTGTACAAATGTTCTCATATTGAAGCTGAAGGTTTTGAGGTTACTCTCCTTTTCTAAAAGACAATGACATTTAGACAATGACATACAATTCAAAGTTCATACTTAAGCTCACAAGCTCAACATCTTAGTCAAATGGCCCTATTGCCAAGTAGGGAGTATATGGGAAAATATATATTCAAATTATTTTAGAAATCCAGTCTACTGAAGTGAAGTGACGTTCAGAAAGCAATGCTTCTTCCCTCTGTATTTCTCTAGTGTAGATAATGTTAGGAATGCCTGCTTCTTTCAGACCTGAATCCTTCAATTAATGTCTTACCCATCTTTGCTGCGTAGTACGGGCACTTGTTGATATCACCTCCATCCATGATCTCCGCATGACTGTGTCCCAAACCTGCATCTTGGACTTCGTCTTCGACGGTCTTCCCAATATCCTCAAGCTCAGTGAATACCTGTTTTCAAAATAAAAGTAGATTCTTGTCACAGCTTTATCTTTCCCCTCCCCAAACAATGTGTCTTCTTGTCAACGTTTTTCTGCCTTGTGTTTCTCTATCGTGCTGTTTTCTGTGAATATCTTTCATCAGGACTCTCCCAATCCATCCTCCCTGCTCCCTCACCATCATGTTAAAGCCAAAGGCTCGGTTGGACTCGTCCACAATCCTCTCTTTGGACTCATCGTCCAGCTCCAGCTCGTTCATCCTGCTTCGGTAAAGCTGCTTGAAGCCCTTGTGACTGTGGATGCCCTCAAACTGGTAGAAGTTGAGACCCTCTCCTGTCGAGGGGAGCTTCAGTGCTCTCTGGGCCACTTTCTTGAGGATCTGTCCGCCTGAGAGGTCACCCATGTAGCGGGTGTAGGAGTGGGCCACCAGCAGCAACGGGTCCTGCTCTCCCACCTCGTGGATGCGGTCCACATAAGGCTTGGTGCCTGCAGAGAGGCTGATCTGTGAGAGAGAGAGAACACTATGAATGTCAGTAGGCTTAAAGTTGCACTAGTTCATGTCTGAGGCTCAAAATGTTATGTTCTGAGACTGACATGTAGCCTTTGTGTGCTTTATGCTGACCTGGCTCTCCCAGTCCTCTCCATAGAAGTACTCCAGGTCCCGGGCCAGGGCCTCACGCCGGTGCAGCTCTGTGGGGAAATAGATCGGGGCGATGTCAGGGTGGTCTCTGTTCTTCTCAATCTCCTCCTCCATGGCTGAGTAGACGAAGTATAGAGCTGCTGTACCTCTCTGGAGACAGAGACAGAGAGGGGGAAAATGTGAGATGGACACAGATAAAATGTGAACTGAAATGTCTAATAGGCCTTTTTCTGGCTTTTGGATCAAACTGGTGGCTTTAATATTCAAATTGTTAAAAGTGACATTTTGCTCATTTCTCTGCAGTTCGGTTTCTGATCGAATGTCATGGCTTTAAAATCACTGAAAGGGAACTGTAACATACACTGCAACCACAAAAGTGGAGAGAGAGGTTGTATCCATTATCAAAACAGTCATAAATAACTGATTAACTTACTGCAGATATTGCATGTTGATACCGTTATTTTTACTTGTACTGGCCTGATTCCTGCTTTTAGTTTGTTTCTAAGTTTATGCTAACAGACATTTTTGCCAACATCCTCAGCGACAAAAATGCAAGAAGCTTTGGGTGACAACCTTAAACAGCTCCTTCTTGATGCGGCCTCTGAGGAAATCTTTAACAAACTGGCAGTTCTCTGCTCTGTCGTGGGCCTCCTTGGTCCCCTCAGCTAACATCTCGGACAGGTCAGTTGGACTTGGTGGAAGAGAAAGGGACAAAGGAAGGAGGGGACAGACATGAATGCTTGTGTCATTTAAATCATTCCTACAATGTGCGAGTGCCAGATCTCCATACCTAAGAACGTCGTCATCATCATCCACAACAATCCTTGCTCCTCCATTCATCGCGCCGTTGGATTTGGGCTCTGATGTCACCTTGGTTTCCATCTTGTAGATTGTAGAGTCACAATGTTTTCACCTAAAGAAAGCAGAAGAGAGTTAATGCCACATACATAGTGAGAAGACTGACGCCATGACTTGTGCAGAGACTGTTGTGTCACTACGACAGGAAAAGCTAAAAAATAAAACATCATGATTAGACTTAAGATACATGCTTTTATTATTTGAAGAAAAGGATAGCTCACTTCTAGTTCATAACACGTGTCAATAATGTGTAAAGCACCTTTTAGAAATCAACTGGCCCCTATATACCTATAGCTTTTATGCCCTTGGGGTAACCAAGCACTTGTAAGTTAAGGACTTTTATTTTGACACCACAGGAGATAAAACTCACTACAATGCTTTATAATTCCCTGTAAGCGTGTTAGCTACATTAAATGACAGATAACTGCATTGTAGCTCTAAAACATTATCTGAATAACAGCCGTACACAACAGTTTAGACACAAGTCGACGCGAAGAGATGACATTCAGGTGAGCAGTTACAACACTTGACACTGCACGTCCTCGGTATTATGCAAGTACAGTTACTTACAGGTTTCTGAACACGATTTAGACTTTGAAAATACGCTCTCTGTCTGTGCAAACACACACACATGCTATGTGTTATTACTGTATATTCAGAAAATGACACAAAAGGCCTGTTTACCTTGTTATAACACCGACTTTACAGCCTGTCGAAAGACAGCAGGGACACGATGTACAGGGGGCGGGGTTCCTATGATAAGAAGCCAATCAGAGTGCTTCTTGAGAGAAGAGGCATTTTGATTGGTTGGAGCCGCTTATTTTCCACCAATCAGATTCCTCAACACAGAGAAAAGGCGGGCCTCATCCGAAGCATGTGTTGATACCTGATATGTGTGTTGTGTTCAACATGACTGAAACAGTTTGTGGTGATTAAACCGCAAAACACGTATTTTGAAGCTGTTTTGAGGAAAGTTTGAACTAATTTACGATCAAATAAAACATTTTGATTTGTATGCAAAATATGGGTCACTTTATACTTGAGAGATTTATTTTCTGAGGATGCAAAGTTATAGTTTATTGTTTAAAACATCTTGGTATCAAAGCTGGTGGTTATCATTACAAATACAGCCAGCTTTCTACTCATCTTGTTTCACTCATTGGTTCATATAGATCCTCTCTGGCTGCAATAAACTACTGTATGCTTATTTTTGTTACCGAGGACCAACCTCACTGGTGAGCATGGAGCTCAATCATCATCACCACACTCTGTATTGTAGTATCTCATTTAGACCGCCAGGTGTCACTAGACTCCATGTAATGTATGTCAAAATGTATTGTACAACATCATAAAGCAGTTGCGCAGAGTGTCAGCGCCCCAGGTCAGCTATAGTGATGGAGCAGTAAACCTTTGGCTCACTTTATGAGCTGCAATGATGATTATTCTCCAGGCTGTCTTGCTCCCTTTGACTGACATATGAATATTATGTGCTCTAACAATGTATCACCAAACTCTGCAGGAACGACCCCCATCTATGACCATTAACCCTCATATTTGTTTGTCACTTTATGTTATATCACCACATTCTTTGCTCTTCATTGCTTCTTTAACTTGATGCCACGGACGCAAGAACATAAACATGTGTCCTGCTCCGGCACCAGCTGACAATGCACGGGAACTGTATGGTTTACATGTCCCTGTCATATTTTGTATGGTTGGTCTTCCTATGGCTTGCTGTTTACAAGACTGGGCTCTGTTAATCTATACATCTACTCAGCCTGAAACGTCCAGCAGATAGGGATTGAACTGGATGTTATTGTAAGGGTGCAGTCACACCCTTGGTAAAGAGCACACTCAGTTCACCTATGGACTCCCAAAAGAACACTTGAGAACATGAACAAAGGAACAAAGGTCCCAGATCGCAGTTTTTTCCTCTGCAAAACCTCCGTGTATTGAAAGGGATTCTGGCAGCCCAGAGGGCTTCTTTCATGTCTTGAAGGGCCCAGGAGAGCCCTGCTCCCCTGTAGGAAAACCCCACTTCTACTTGTTGCTGTCCTGCTCCACAGCGTCCAACTACAGACCCACCTCTGTTTGTTTTTGTCATTGTTAATAACTGAGACAAGCTTCCTATGATCAACAATATTGCATTGACCTCGACTCCAGTGCTGCCCGAGTGATTTTGCTTTTATATTCAATACAATTTCCTGTGTTTATAAAGAATTTGGCTGCTTCTCTTTGACTCATTAGTCATTAACAATATGTAGGAAGGTGCATGCAGCTTTTAAGAACTGGTGTGTAATACCCTTAAGTATGAATGACCACTACAATCACAATGCAACCTGAATAACATGGTGTTTGTCTCACTCCCTGTCAGTGCTAAACTAAGGCCATTGCTCCCTGGGGTTTACATGACTCTGCTATGATCAACTGTCCGGCCATGCCAGATCCTGGTGATCACTCATGTGTCATGCGGGTAGTTTGTTCCCTAACATTGTTTACCACATTCCAGATTGTTTTTGGCACAATATTTTGGATCTTTATTACACAAAAGGGAAACCTCCCTGTCTGTGAAGGATTTCCTCTTGTTTTCAATAATCAAAAGGCTTAGGCTAAAATAATCCAGAGTTGGATTCATTTTGGCTTGGTTCACAATTTTAGGTCATAGTGTGGTTTTTTTTTTAAAGGCTATCCGGGGATAGTAGCAAGAGCGTGGGCCTTTAATATTCTGTGATTTTGTTTTTGTTCAGTGACATTTTTCTGGCGTTTGACCTTGAGCAATTACACAAAACTGTGCTTCAGTCCCTCTTGACCGGTCATTGTCAAAATGTATGGCTCATTTCCTCAGTGACTATTATGAACTAAACAATACACATTATTTTCATGGTAACATATGCATACATTCTTAAAGACTTATCTCATCCACAGCCTTGCATTGTGAGACACAACATCTGTGTGACATATCAAAACAATACTGTTTATTAGTAATGTTTTTCTTAATGAGTTGACATTTGGAATAGTTACACATTTTAGACAATAAAAACCTTATTTCCTTGCTGAGTATTAGATGACAAGATTGATACCACTCTCAGGTCTGTGTCTTATTCTTAGTCTATGTAATAAAGGTCCAGTGTGTCGGATTTACTGGTATCTAGCGGTGTGGCTGCAAACTGCCACCAACTGACTCCCTTTCCCCTACTGTGGCTTCTGAAAATACAAAAAAGAAAGGCCCTGTCTAGAGCCAGTGTTTGGTTTTTCTGTTCTGGGCTACTGTAGAAACATGATGGTACAACATGGCAGACTCCATGGAAGAGGGCCCGCTCCCTCTGAAGATATGAAAGGCTCACTCCAAGGTAACGACTGCTGTTCACAAAGATCGTTACAGCACACACAGTAGCTTCATATTTTAACATCTTTGTTTTTGGGAGAGAATAAACAAACAAGATCCAAAGTATTACCAAAATTCAGATTCAGACTTTATTAACAGCTCGCCTTGCACACATACAAGTAATTAATCAAATTAGAATAAAATACAATAAAATATAATAGGTCAAGGAGTTCAGTGGACTAAAAGAATCAATAATATTACAAGATGGTAATAAATAGTTTGATCATCAATTAATAGAACAGAAAAACAATAAAATATACAGTAGATGCTAGTACGCTACTGTTCCCTGTTGCTTCTTGCCTTATGCTAAGCTAAGCTAATTGTCTCCCCCGGCTCTCGCTTCATTCTGAGCGCACAGAGGTGAAAGTGGTATCAATTCTCTCGTCAAATTTTTGTCTTTGTTTCCCAAATGTTATACTATATATTCACTGAAGGTGTGACGAGGATGTAATGAAGCTGGTTCGGAACGTACTAAAAATGCCATGCACAGAAATTTGTCCTTGGATAGTACGTGCTGAGTTTTCAGTGACTGATATGGACAGGATGGTTCATTTTGGTCTCTCTCACTCTACAATGGCATAAACAGGAGTAGCCAAAAGTAACATTATGTGAGAAGGATATCTAAAGTTTCATATTTGAGAAGCCCACACAAATAAAGGCATTCAAGTGACACATCTATCACACAAGAGTGCAGGGAGCAGATTTGTTTTCTCACCTCCTGCAGCATATAACACTGGTTTGCCCTAGACTGGCAGCTACCGGCCATACTTGCCTGATTTATAGCTGCAGAAAGTGAACAGCTTTGCCTCTCTGGTGGGTCTCAGGGGTTGGAGCCTGGACCTCAGTACCATAAATCCTGGTGGCTGTGGTGGCCTGCAGAGAGAGTGCTTAACCCCGCATCAGGTTTATAATTAGAAACACACCTCCCTACGTTCGCCTGCAGGAAACAGCTCGGGCCTCCATGTGTGTGCAAGGCTGTGGGCTAACAAAGAGAGGAAAGTGTACACATGGGGCAGGCATGCGATGTGATCACAGTGTGGTATTTGAGTGCTGCGATCACCTCGTTAGAATGTGCAGGTGGATGGGAGGGCAGGATGGAGGGAACCTACGAGACAAGGTAATGAGACAGGGGAAAGGAACAGTCATACATTTACCGTATGGTCCAATTAGACGTCACTGAACTGTGGGGTTATGTTACAGACGAACCTCTGCAGGTTGACTCATAGTCGAAGCAGGAAGATTGTACTGTTGACATTCATTTACAATTATTTTGACAAAGGGTGAGCTGTTTTTCAATGTATATTTACTCGTGTCCATGTATTTCTTTTTATATTTTGTCAAAGATAAACCATATCGTGAACATATAGTGGAGCTGTTCAGCAGTATACTCTCCAACCATGACAAATCAGCATGCTCACTGAGCAGAAGTTTTCTTTTCTTTAAGTGTAGTTATGATGAGTTAGGATTATCTGCTGGGCTCTGAGATGTAGCATATAGCTTTTTTTTTCACTGATCCCCTTCATATCTTTATCCACTGTGTCTCCAAGGAAATCTAAAACACATGGAGTTGGGCCTGATTAGAAAACTTGTGTATTAGTGATAGGAAATCCTATTTTTTTAAGTGAAAACAGTTACATTTGGTTGAAAGCCATAAAAGACAGGAAATCCAACTGATCCCAGCTAACACAAAATGCACCCAGCTCGTTTTTCTCTTTAAGGGCAGCATACTTACAGTTCTGTCTGTTGAACCCTATGATGTGCAAAGTACTTAATGACTCTATTTCTTCGACTCTATAAATGTTTATTTATTGTCATTTTACAACACAGGGTGTTACAGTGAAATATAAGCTGTAGATAAAGGAATGTAAGGACCCGGGGTGTCCCAGCAGAACAATGCACGAGATGATCAATTTTATTCACTTTACCTGTTAGTCATTTTAATGTCGTGGCTGATCGGTGTATTTACCAGTACACATATACACCTTGAAAGTACATACAGTATGTGGACATATCAGTATAAAGTTTCATGTCATTTATTAATGGTGAAGTGCGGAGGGACTGTTTATCGAGGGAAAACACTGAGGTTATTTCTTCTACTTACTCTGGTAACTAAATAAATTTAATCAAGTACCGTACTGCTGAAATCCTAAAGAGATTTTATGCATCATTTTGGTAATATAAATAATAAATCTTATCAAATTCTCTGGCAAGTTACTAAAGTGGTTGTTACTTTGTGTGTCTTTCCAAAACCAGCCATTATATACCCTCCAGTCTGCAGAGCGAACAAAAAGTGAGACAGACAGGGTTTTTTCTTTCAAATCAAAGATAAAAGGAGGACTGGGAGACGTGCTCTGTAAGCCCTGCTAGTCGGGGAAGCCATGTTCTTGGACACGCTTCACGCCATCTTCTGTTTCATCAATTGTTTTAAGGGAGCGTCGAGTCCCACCACCCTGGCAACGCAGGCCGAGGCCACACAAAGATCTCACTAATGGGATGTTTGTGAAAACATAAAGAGTTAGGGATACACTGGTTCACCCGATGTTTTTTCCAGTAATAGTGGAGGGGATGTGTTGTGGGGTAACACAGGGCGAGGCAGGGTGAATCTGACAATAGACAATGGATAGGCTGCATCACAACATCCATTGTGTTCTGGGGTGAAATGTCTCCTAGTTTGATACACGGAGCCCAAATATTCCCTCCTTTGAACCGGACCCAAAATCTCTCCTTTTTTTTTTTTTTTTAACAGCACAGCATTCTTTCACCAGGGAATCCACAACAAAAATGTTCTATTTCTGTGTCCGAGGCGGCACTGAGGGAACGTTCAAAATGCAATTGCTTATAAAGAAAAGGAAAAATATGTTCACAGCATACAAGTTTTCCCCATTTGGATTTTCCCAAATAGCACTGGATTGGATATATGCTCCATTTGTCCTTTTATGGTTAATGGAGTGCTCTAAATGCATATGATGCAGACCTGAATGCTGCACATTAACACCCTCACAGGGAAGCAAGCAAAGTTCAAGGGTTAATGTGTGCAACATTTGCACCCGTTTGACACACGGGGCTGTACCGAATCTTTGTCGTTCTACTTCCCTCCTTAAAAAAACACATTGAAGCCAGCATGTGGGACCAGTTCTCACACCCGACCTGAAGAGAAAAGCCTTGTGGGCCGCGCTGCACATTTGAATTCTTTGAAAACGATGCCTCACCCAGCGGGGGGTTCCTGCTGAAAAGAGGAACGCGACTCAGCCTCGGCCTCAGAGACTAATACAGGATGGAGGGAGGAAGACAACTCTGCTCCCAACACTGTGTTCCCAGTGTTCCCAGTGCTATTCCCGATCCGGTTTAATTGCTGTTAGGTGAGAACAGCCCGCCTCCTCGTTAGACAGGTGTCAGATTGGCACCGAGGAAACTGATTGGCTGATTAACTGTGTTTACCTTGGCAGCCCTCGTCAGACTGACAGTCTCCACTGCAGAGCTGCGGGGGATATCCTCAGGGTCATTCTCATCAATACCGAACAATGCCACATTACTGGATGTAGCAGGATTGTGTGAGGGTGTGGAGAGGTGTGGTGGTAGGTGCCCTTCGGGTGCTGAGTGATGTAATCTGGTCAGTTATTGTCGCGCTGCCCCTCGAGGCTTCAGGCACTTACCTTGAATGCAGCACAATAAGCAAGACAGGAAGTCAGTGTTTTGGTGTACATCAACAGTTGGCAGGTTTATAGCTTAATCGTGCCTTTATCAGCAGCTCCATTGTGTAAACTACAGTTTATGAGATGCAGAGATGCAGATACAGTGTGCATACGGCGAGAATAGCCTGTGAGCCATTCATGATGTAGAATGGGCAGTGAAATACAGCGAGAATGCAAACAATGTGGGTAATACCGTGACAGCATAAGTTATTATTATTAACCCTCCATTAGAAACTAAGGTGTTCCTGTGTTGTTGTGTTTGTTTATTGCAGTTGCTACCTATTGATCTACTCTGTTAATGCTGCATACAGGCTGGACAACATTTAATCTGGAGTGCTCACACAGGCAAAATGGTAGATTTGTGACCAAGATGAAGCACCATATTGGATTTAGTGTTGGTAAGAAAACTTGTTTTAAGTTATACACAACCTTCTTACCTCAACTTAACTGTCTAACTAATCCAATATAAAGTGTAGCAGCTCTTTACCTGCAGCTGAATAAATGTAATTTAAAGCTGCAGTTATCAATATTTTCATAACAATGGATAAAAAGTGTATGTGTAATGAGAAGGTTTTGTTCATAGTGATGAACGCAGGGAATGATTGTCCGACTCTGTAGTTCACCTCATCTTTATAAAGCTTTTAAGCTTCTTTCAGGTAATTGTTTTGGTTTCAGGGCCAAACAGCTACTAGCAAGCAGCTAGTACACTGTACACTATCTTGTCAGCACCGAGCGGTTGACTGACACAGTTAGAGACCAGCTGGTGAACACAGTGGATCATTTTGCAGCTAAAGAGCCAGATATTTTCCCCCAGGGGACGCTCAAGACCTAAAACAGACATATTGGACTTACATTTGTCAGGTGGACTCATGTGTATATGTATCTATACAGTATGTAAGAGTTGGCTACCTGTCGAAATCAAAGTTGACTTTGTTTCCACTTTACACACAGCCTGCAGGCAGTGTCAGTGAACAAGACCACTGCTTTCTGAGCTCCGTGTGTGGCAGAATTTTCCACAATTTTTCTCCAGCGAGGTAATTTACCGCAATAAATGTGAAGCCTCATTTTTGCAGGGGTCACAGTCACTTGGTCAAGTTTCGGCGCATGCATTATTTTACACTCTGCTTACTGTTCGTGATCTGACGTCCTCAGAGAGGAAAATAAATCTCTGCCAGAAAATAATTCCTCAAAAGCATGTAGGCTTTCCCAGAACGCACAGTTAATGAGACAGCGAAATGGAAAAATCAAGTGCTTCATGTGTAAATTAATACCTCATTATTTCTTTAAGACAGCACCTAAACTACAGACACTTTTTGTATTCCTGTTCCCATTATTCTTACAGAAAGCTGTTGACAAATGAGCTCAGCACACGTTCATTTTTCTACATCATCTCCCCGAAATAACTGTGGCCTTGGGAAAGAAGAATATCAAGGTAGCATGGAGACATTACAGCAAAGATTAATGTACGTCTTTAATACCTCTGCATTAACCGTGCATGAGATGAATTAAGCTGGGACTGGCTATAGCTCATTTATAAAGAGTGTGTTTTCATATGGCCAAAATGATCAGGTAATTACCCGAACATACAGCTGTCATTCATCAACTACACATCAACAGTCCAGTTGTATCTGGACAGGTTATAACTAGAGCTTTTCTAATGTTCATATAATACATCACAGTGTTATCACAATCAATATCATCACAAAAAATGTGCCACTGCTCTCATGATTTTACGTGTTGCTCTTGTTCACCTTTCAGGGTTAAAAGTTTTCCTTTGTCAAGGTGAAGAAAAAGCTGATCTGATTTCCACAACCTGATGCATTTTCAAGGAATCCGATACAATCTTGTTATTTCAGTCCAAACTCAAGGACCATTTGTTCAGCACAGACTACACCCTGCTTTAACTATCAGCTGGAGCCTATCAGTCATTATTTCTGCCGTGAACTGACAGGGTATTGCCTGGTATTACCATCTACACACTCACACATACACACACACACACGCAAGCACACGTCAGGCACACACACTTTGGTTTTTGTGTTATTCTGTTCCTAGTTATCCACAACGACCTCTGACAGACCGGCCTGGTTTTGTTAATCTCTTTATAAAAAGCTTTGAAATGACTTTCTTGTGTTTGACCTAAAGTTCATCATTGACTATTTTAACATGTTCTAGTATCGCAGTATTCAATCTTACCCTGGTTATGATCTTATTTGGGATACGATGTATCATGTTACATGAGAATCCTGGTTATTCATCTCCCTGTATACACGATTCTAACAGTATCTAGGTTTCTGATCCTCTGCCTGCAGTTTCGCACCAACTCAGCCAGAGTGATCAGAAACAGATAAGGTGTTGACACGACACAGTGTCCACACTGGTTTCTATCGGACAACTCCAGCTAGCAAGACCAGGTTTGTCCAGGTTTCTGAAAGCAGCATATTGTTAGTGCATCACATAACCAGGTAAATCGATCTTAACCAGGACACTAGTGTAAATGTTAATGCACTCACTCACCTAGTCCGAATGCAGTCAGATTAAGTCAACCTTGGAAACTGCTTTACGATAGTTTTAGGTCAGTAAATTACCTCTTTGACCATGCCAGCAGCATATCAGAGTTAGACTGAAATATCTCAACAACTATTGGATGGATGCCATGGACTTTGGTACAAACGTTCATGTCCTCCAGAGAATGAATCACATTGACTTTCCCATGTCACCTTTAGGATACATTTTCTAAATGATCTTTGCCTGGAGGAGAAAGCAGAAAATGCGATGCTCCCAAGTGGACCAATCATGGTCGTTGCAACAGTCAATGCAGAAGCATAAATCAAGCTTTAGCCCCAAGTTTGTGGGGTTTTCACTTGAAAGGCTAGTAGAAGTGTATTGTGAATCATAACCCTGGGCCCAGGCTAACCCTGGGTTCAAAATGGATGTATGAAAAGGGGCTTAGTTATCCCAGGGTCAACTCTGGGCTAAGAATATACAGTGTGAAAAGCCATAAAGATGATCATGGCAAGAATTATACCTGATGAAAATCAGGATGTTAGCATGGGCATTGTTAAGCATGTTAAAGCAACAGAGCTGCAGCTGCTGGCATGACTGTAGACTCTCAGTCTAGTTAAATGGTGATTATCTTATTTTTGAATGAAGCTTCTTATTTCCTGAGCAAGGTGTAGGGTTGAGAGAGACTATCATTGTATCCTAAAATACCGCTGTCTCACTTCCTACGACTCTGTGGCGCTCGGAGCCTCTCCCGTTGGGACCACTAGCTAATAACAGCATACAATCAACAAGTGGATCCCTTTTTGTCATATTAGGGCATATCGAAAAAGAGAGAGAGAGCAATGGAGCAGGAGGGAGAGAGAGACAGTTCCTCCTCCTGATTCTCAGGCCTCCGCAGGTCTGTCTCAGTGGCAGAATGGACGGTTCCTGTGTTTGTGCCTGTTCCTGTCTCCCGCTGTCACCCTGAGGCGCGACGCCATTGTTTCCGCATTGGAGCCGGAGGTCAGGGCTGCTCCCTCGCCTGCTCGCTCTCTCTCTCCCGACCTCGCTGCCCAGCAGACAGAGGGGAGCTGGGAGAGAGCAGGAGGCCAGGCTCCAAACAGAGCTGGTCACACCTAAACCAATCAGAGATACAGTGAGACAACACGCCGCTGAGCTGGAGAGCTGTTGCTTCTCAGAGTGCATGTAGCTACACACATGCAAACACAGCTCACTTGCACATGCACACGTCCACCTTTTGTCATTCAGCAGGGGGATTCCAGGTTTTCTCGTAAACACTGCAGGTAAACAGACTCTCTGTCTGGCACACTGAGATTAGAAGCCAGTGACTTTATTCTGCTGGGACCTCATTATAGAAACTTCCTAAATCTGAAATCCTCTCTCAATTTAGAATATAAACATTTAGTATTTTTGGTCTTGTTTCCATATTGCATTTCTACTGTGCTTATTTAATGTATTATGTTGCTTCGCTAGCATCTTTGATTTTAATTTTAAATAAAAAAATGAGCTAACATTATCAACAAAGTGACGTCTATGTACTGTGTTGCAGAGATGTATCCTGAACTTAGCATGCTAACTAGCTAGCCCCCGCCCGTCCTGTCTCGTAATACCACTTTGTACTGCAAGAGGTGTCGAGTCCGAGAGCCCCTGTAGTTTCAGCCGCCAGCTGTGAGCGTAATTAAAACAACATGTAGGATCTTTAAATGACATCATTAAATATTTGTCTCAAAGCCAGCCTCCAATACAGAAACAGCAGATGCATAAACTCAGAAATAAAATGAGAAAATGAGATTTGTTTGGTGTTCGCATCATCCTAAAACAGAGTCTATAGTCGTTTCACTCGACATAACTTTGGCCGTCTCCTGCACATCATCCATATAACATCGGTTGTGTAGCTACTATCTGTCTTCTCTGCACAGATGTTGCCCAGGACAACTTTCTGGTTTCACCATTACAAATGTATGATGAATTGCATCTGGTTAAAGTCCAGCACAGACTTTTCAATACATACAGATTTCACTGAGCCGCTGTGTCTTGGCAGCTCGTTTTGGTTCGTAATAGCATGTTTATACAGTTCTCTCACTTCACAGAGAGCGTAAATTGGGGTAATTTCTACGTCAAATTACGACGATATTTGTTCTGGCACATGCATCCGATGCTCTCTTCATCCTCCAAAATAAATTCAGCATGGTAGTACGATGGGTCATGAGTTATTGCTTGTAAAGAAATCATGAGAATAACTGTATTAATTGAGTTAAGGACCTGTTATTGTTGTAAAATCCATCTGTGCTCTACATCAACTTGACGGCAGAAACTTTCAGACCTGTGGTCAATAGTTTAGTAGAATTTAGACACAAAGGAGGTACAATGATCGCATTTGTTCTTTATCATCGCCCTGCTTCATGTTCTGACTCAAATCTGGCAACCGAGTCTATTATTGTATGGGTGGCCATGGAGCTGGAAGTGTCACCAGAACAGCCCAACAAAGAGTTATGAGAGTTACTGAGAAACGGCAGAACATGAATCTCTTTACTGCGTATTGATTTTACTTTGACTTTCAAGGTTTACATACAGACTGTAAACAAAACCTCCATTTAGAATATTGATATTGATCCACTTTGCTTTTATGGCGCTGTTTCTTGCAGAGGTCATAAAAAACAAACTGTGCCAGCTTGTAAAATGGATTACTCATTTCTTTACACATACATTACATGGTCAAAAGTATGTGGACGCTCTACAGCATAGAACGCCATTATAGATTATAGCACCTGCCAACGTAATGCTGTGAAAAAGGAGATTGTCTAGGGTATCCTCAACCAAAACATACAAAATGTCCAAAAAAATGATAAACACTTAAAATTTTAATCACAAAAGGGGAAGTTCTCGCATCAAGTTCAGTGAAATCAGTATTTCTTCTTCTTGGGAGCTATTTCATCCACTCTCAGCAGCCGTGACAAGTGATGCAGGTCAGGCAGGGTTATTTGCACGTTGGGCACATTGGGGGTGAAAAATTGGCAGACCAGTGTGCAATATGGTGCTGCAGGTCGGGGGAAAATCCTCTCCCGTTTAAACATGACAAAGCCTCAGAACACAAAACCAGGACCTTTGATGAATGAATGATTTTTTCCAGTTTGGTATGGAAAGCCATCACTGGCCTGCACAGAACCCTGATTTCAACCCCATTGAACTCTTCTGGGTTGAACTGGAAACGGCAACTGCAAGCCAGGCCTTATCGCTCAACATCAGTGCCTCCCTAATCTCACTAATGCTCTCATGGCTGACGTTCAGGTTCAGCCCGACTCCAAAACCTTGTGGAAAACCTTCCCAGAAGAGCGGAGGCTGTTCTACCAGCAAAATGAGATGTTCAGCTATATATATGACTGTAATAATTGGTTGTTTACATACTTTTGGCAATGTATAGTAGATTATCACTACGCTACAGGAATTACACCCACCCCATCCTCATTCCATCTTTCTTTTACATATCTCCTAATGAAAACAATGAGTATAAATGTCCTTTATCTCGCTCCACATCTCCTCCACTTTCTGTCCTGTGGCCCTCTGCTTTCCTCCTGTGGTGTTATTTGCTCAGCTGGCAGCAGACGCCTGGACTCTGAGCTACATAGACCTACACATGTCCCTGCTGGCTTCATATGTTATGCTGATCGGCATCTGAAAGCCTCTTTATTTCCTCCTCTACCCTTTTCATATTTTCTTTTACACATTCAACGCACATTAGGCTCACCTAATGGCACTTTTATTTAATGTGTGAATTCAGCGTGTCCAAATAAACACTGCAGAGTGAGGTAGCTTCAGGGGAAACCAATCTAAAGGTGATTACAACACTTCAGGGCATGAATATATTTTCCATTTCCAATATACAACTATTACTCATAGGTTCAAAAGCATCTGTGTTGCATTGCCATCAACTGCAGGTAGCTAAGGCACATAAGACATCGGCTTTGACTGTGAAATCCAACATTTTCCAGCTGAGATCAAGTTCTTAACTAATGGCTGATGCCATCTGGTCCTGATGAGGAAAGGAAATACTCCATGAGCCTCACGCAGAAAAAGCCTGTTATTTCACCATTCAGGGGGTACGACTTTATCCAAACAGAGGCGAAGTATTAGTGGTAGATTCCAGTCATGATAAGGTGGATTGTTTTAACTATGACATTAACAATCTCCTGTTGATCTCAAAGCAGACGTGTGCACCAATATGTCATCTTTTTAGACGGCCTCTGGTGGACATGACTGCAAGTATGATTCCTCATCAAATGTACACAGATCCTGATAATCCTCAGTGGTGAAATATCAACAGCCATCGTCGTACATTATAGTATCCATCCTGGGTGAAAAAGTGCTGAACGCAAAGTGCCAATAAAATTAGCTTTGGTGGAAAGGTCAACATTCAGTGTCACTCTGACCAATAACATTTTAATTGATATAATTATATTGAACACATTTACACTTAACAATGATTCTAGCTACACACAGTTGGCAGTTTTCAAAGTAATATGCAGTGATTGATGTTGCTTCACTTGAAAAGAGCTGTTTAATTGGCAGAGGGATATTCTGGGTTGTATTTTGCGTTTATTATTTTAGCTGATATTATTATTTTTGTCATCACCTATTAAAAAAAATAGTTGCTTATTTACACATCCAGCAATTATGGAGCAAAATGATCTTTCAGCTGGAGTTGTGTTTCATCTGATGAATGTAATTCCAGCTCTATTTTTGATCTCCATCAACTTCTCAGGGAAAATATCTCTGAAAATAGGCTCTCCTGTTGTTGTTCAACAGCTAGCTCAGAGAGCTACTGAGGGTGACAGCAGACTAGCCAGATTAGCCTGCTAGATGTCAAGCAGGCGCCAGTGACGCATCGATGTGCTACTGGACTGTGTCTTTGAAGAGTTCACACATGGTGATCGTCGCACACAAGAACGCACGCCAACTTGCTGCTGATCTGGAGCTTTTTGTCAACGATCTGCAAAAACCATCGCCGAATGGAAATCAGGGCCAAAATCCTGTAGTGTGATCTCAGCTGATCTTACAGCCATGCTAGCAGCTCTTGATGCTAAACTTATGCATAGCTGCTTTAAACTAAATGATAATATTAGCATGCTTACAGGCTCACGATGACTTTTCTAATACACTGATGTGAAACATTTCTTAGATGGATTTAAATATAAAGAACAGCTGGATTCATCGTCTGGAAGCTGAATCAGAATCTCTGTATGGCTCAACAAACAAGCTTCATATTATTCATCCCGTTGTTAGACCAATACAGTTTGGTACCACCACAGTCTTTGCATGCAGCACTTTGCTGTCTCTCTTGAAGCTGACAGTGAACAGGACTTTCTCCTGAGGTCCTGCACCCTGCAGCACTGAGCCTCAGGTGACCTCTCACCAGTCAGCTCAATCAGGAAAAATCACAAATACAACTGACAGGAATGTACAATGATTAATCACTCATGTGTTCACTCCTTACACATGAAGACAAATATACATTTCTGCAGTGCACATGCTGCATACTGTCAACACAACTGCCCCGCTTCCTCTTAAAAGTCCTCAGAAATGGCGCTCTAATTTAATTTATAACAGCTTGACCCTCTTTAGTGTTGAGATCTCTCCCTCAGTGTCCAGAGTGGGCTGACAGGGACCTGACCATGACGTATCTGCTGTTGGTGGATTTGAACCTTCGTGTGAACGAAGTGGTTTTGCATTATCAGCAGGGTGCAGCACTCCTGGGGGACGTATAGGAACAAAGGCTGCTGTGTAGGCTGACTGTTTTCAGATCATGGAGGGGAAAGTCAAGGTGGTGGTCATGATATTTTAAACTCATTTTAAGTGCACACTTTTACCGCCCCATCTCCATGTTATTCCCATGTGTTGGTATACAACACATGATTTCTCACTTTACTTTTTTTCCTAAATGATGTGCATGTGTTGTCAAATTCGTGGAGATGTTTTCTTAATTTGCTTCTGTTTTTTTTATTTGCCTGTTTTTTCTTAACGCAGAAATTGTTTTTTTTGTGCAATTTGGTGCACCCCACAGTTTCCAAGTGCAACACACACTGTCGTAAATACAAATCCCAGGTCTGTTACAATTTGTATTTTAATTGTATACAATGCTATGTGTTGAACACTTGTATCTTGAAGTAAACATGTATGAAGTTACATATTGCATTAACAGGTGATGGGGTGGAGTGGCTTTGACACCATTCACCCTATTGCAAGACACTGTACCATCAAGCTGTTATTTTAAGGTAAAAAAGTTACATAATGTTGCTTTAAGTTGCAGTATGTTGAGCTCTCAGGGCCATCGTACCTCAGGGCTGCCAGTGGATGTCAGGCTTAGAGCACCATAATTGTCTAGATACGGGCCTGTACTCAGTAGTGGGAGCATGTCTGAGAAAACTCATCACATCAGTCACAGCTGAAGTTGATTCAGCAATTATTCCCAAACTCTGACTCTCTTTCTGCTTCTATTCGATACTATCCAAACATGCAATAACAACAGAAAGAGCAAATGCACAATTTTAAACATTTATCCTGTTGTGCTAACTAATAATTAAATCATTTATCTTGTCTTGTTAACATGTTAATAAGTTTGAATTGGCTCCTTGAACTATTTATTTGAAAGGCCTGTATCAGGAGTGCATACTTACTTTGGCTCAGCTGCATGGCACCACTCATGTGAGGGAAAGCTGTGCAAATACTGTTTTCTGTGTACTCCACTGCGCTTTGTTCTGCTGGCTTTGTTGCCCTCTGTCTTTAACTTGTGTTTTTTGTCTAAAGTACACCATAAATTTGTTGGCAAAAATAGTCCAGCACATGGAAACATCAGTGTGTTGACAAAAGTCTTGTTACCTCTAACATCTCTCTGCATAAAGCATCAGTGGTGGGTTCAAACCACAGCTGGTTCTTTTCTTAATTAAGGTTATGGTCATGACCAACCATCTTATTCTCTATTTTCTATGTTCTTTGTCTCCTCCTCCACTTCAGCATAAATTTTCTTCTTCTATACAATAAGTTATGATGACACAGATGCACATTTCTCATATACTCGTATTTTCCATTTTCTAAACCAGCTGGTTTAGCCTCTGCTTTAATTTATGACAGAGGCATTTTGTTTCGCTGCAGCACGCCTAGTCCTAACCCTGTATATAGACAGCTTGGGTGTAGTTTGCTCTGAATTTCAGGCCTTTTTTAACTTGTGTGGTCAGCACTTTCCAGACCAAATGGCAGCATTTGTTCCTTGAATAATTATGAAGATAGCTAATCAAGACTAATGACTTTTTAATGCCGGGTTTTCTCCTCAGAGGTGATCAAACCCTACTCAGTCAAAAGATAAAATGCGGCGTGAATGGTCATGCTCTGTTGACAGAGCTGTCGACAGAGTCACCGAGGCCCGGCAGACACCCAGCACATGGCTAAATGCCCTGTTGTGCTGGTGGTGGTATGCTTAACACACACATGCATGCATACATGTGTATAACCCCTCACCCCACTGCCTGGAACTCCTCATTTGGATCAGAATAGCAGCAGACTTGAATCACTGTGTAATTGGCCTGGGAAGCAGCACTGGACAAAACGTGAATGACAGGCTACTTACTTTCTGACCAGAGGACGGGATCAGCCATATAATATATATATATAACAGGGACGGTTAATGATTGTTAGTGCCATATTATGCCAAAGTGCGGCCCGATGTGCTTATAAAACGTCACACTAAATGCTGATGTTGTTGTGTTATATGCCTCTTTTGCTTGTCGGCATGCTTTCTGATATCATACACTGGGGTGGCATTATGCCGCCGCTGTTTTGTTCAGTGTGAAAAACAAAGGTGGGGTAAAAAAGTTTCTTCAGCCTGGCGTTATTTCGCAGCCTCTCTGTAAAGAGGTCTGCCATGACACTGTTAGCATGCTAACGTTAGCAGTTGGGTCGAAAGCACCACTAAGCCACTGGCCTCACTGTGTAAACCAGCTCTCCGGCTCTACCTTCGGCCAGTACAGACTACATGTGTCCTCGCATCTGATGCTTCACAGACGCTCAGCCACTGGCAAGTGGCGTGTGACAAACATAGCAACAATGATTTTTATATGAAAGTGAAAGATTTAAGATTATGATCAGCTGAGGATGATACTCCATCTTGGAACAACTGATTGCACTCACACGCTACCAGATCTCTGTCTTTGCTTACCATACGTGACTCTAATGCCATATTTCTCCAACAAAGAATGCACTGTTTTAGTGGCTTTGGCAGCCGCGACCTTGAATTCTCATTTCACATCCAGATTTACATCTTCTTTCGCTGTTCCCAACCTAATCTGGTCCTCCCTTGAATTTATCAAAGTGCTTTATGTGTGGCGGCGGCGGTGGCCTACGTCTAATGCTGTCTCCGTTTGGTGCCAGAGACGTCCAGTGCTCAGAATTATAGATCTAGCAGCTGTTTACAAGAGGCTATCAGACCATGTAGTGAAGACTGAATGAGGACTGAACAGTTGGGGAAAGCACCAGCGGTCTTTATTTTGGTTTAGTGGCCTCCTGTGGCCTTCTAAAATCCCCTTTAGACCAGCCTTACCCCGCCTGCAATCTCTTTAGTATCTGATTGTCTGATAGTTGTTCTGTTTATATCCTGTGTTCTCTAAAAGCTACTTTGTTCTAAACCTGTGTTGTTGAAAGCACTTTTATAAATACATTATAAATACAATGCATTAATCAGTCACGTACACACACACAAACACACACACACACACACACACACAGACACACACATCCACATACATTACAATGCAAACCACGCAGATATACATTACAGATGCCAGAAACCATGCCACATGTGTACATACGTGCAGATTTCCATTTGAAGCCTTGTGTACGCAGTAGATTTGTAGGTGATGCATGTTAGAACAACTCATTCATGTTATTGTTCATCTAATTATATTTGTTATGAGGAACTTAATTACGTCGCCTGCTAAATGTACACATCAAGTATTTCTGATCTCTCTGTGTATCTCAGAATGACACAGCGCTGGAAACACGTTTTGTCAATAAACTTGTGTCATTGTACTATAACTACTGGATTGTAGAAAACAATATACAATGCACAGATTTTGCACAGGGTTATTTTATAAACAAAACCTAATGAGATAATCTGAACAATATGTTCCAAGTCAACAGTTACAACTCTGTCCAAGAGTGCTTTTATATTGGACGCTCAAACTACCTGAAATAAATAGATGTTTTTGTGCAACAGCCCAGGAATTACTATTTCAATCAGGAGAGACAAGTGAATGAAGTAAAGACCATGTTTATTTCAGCAGATTATTTGTGATAATTGAGTCAGACAGTCTTTGGTGCTTTAGGCCTTTGCACACCAAGTCTTCGTATGTGTTTTTTGTAATCTGTTATCCGATATAAAACGTATGCACAGAAACCTTACACACTATTATTATTGTATTTGTTACGAAGATTCACAATATGAGACAAGAGAGAGTCGTCAAGCAGTGAAGATGATTTTGTGGTCTGCGAGCTATACAGGAACCACACATTAAAAACAAGACCTCCAGAACCAATTGATCCTGAGCAGCGACTGGCAGTGCTTCTAGGTAGCAGGTAGACACACACACGCACACATATCACATCAGGAAAGGATGCGAGGATGCAGAAAATCAAACTTTTTCTGAAAAAGAACGAACATTTGGGATGATTGATACATCATGAAGTCGACGTGTGGCAACTTTGGACAAAAAAGCAGACTTGTGCAAAGGCCTTTAGACTCTATAGGGAGATTTTGTGATCAAGAGACATTCAGCCTGAGACATTAAACTCATGTCATAAAGACATGAGTCTTGGTGATGACTGTACCAGGTACTATCCAAAAGGAAGACAAAGACAAAGGAAAAAACAATAATGAGCGGTTCCAAGTGAGTCAAGTCAAGTTGCACTGAGCCACAGTGGAAACAAAGCAACAGCTGTGTACGATCAGAATACAGTATTATTTTTCACTTTTGAGTCTCATTCCCAACCCGTCAAATGCTGATGCTTAGGGACTGTGGATCGGGTCGGCCGCCTTTCCAAAGTGTCACTAATTGATTAGTTGGGAGTGAGACTCAAAAATCAACTGTCTTACCAGTTGGAGCTTTAAAGGGATGTTAGATAAGAACATGTATTGTTCTGGAGGGCATGGACCAATGACATATTTTGTCTTAATTTGGAGGACTTGTTGTATAAACCATGTAAAACCAAAGATGGCTCAGGATTTCTTCTTTGCTCACTGATTTCTCAGCATTTCTCTGTAGATTGCCAACCAGGTTTGCAACATTTTCCCTCTGACAAGTATTAGGCTAAAGAAATGTTAAAGTCTGTGTTCTATCCAAGTGAAAGTCAACGAGTCAGATTCGGCAGCCAGAATGTCCAACCGCCACAACCTTACCAGATCTAATCTTTTATTCCTCATCAACTACCAATAAATCAAAAGTGTATGAAAAACAAGAGATGGAGGGAGTGCTTAATTTTCTACTCTTTATTGACATTAGAGTTGACATGTCCTGAAAGTCTCCCATGCCCACCAAAACCCCGCTGGGCCGACGCTGTCTGTTGAACTAAATCTATACACTCATCATCAGCATCTCTCACCAGCTCTTTCCCAGTGCACCCTGATGTTCATCAGGGGAATAGTGTGTAGATTTGAAGACGCAGCGGGGTACTGAGAAATCAGTGTGCGTTTTTCCTGGTTCACATCTATTATAAGTCTGCTCATGGCTCCCTGAGGGAGGATTTTGCAGGGGAAAGCTAAACGATGCCACCCAAGGTAGTTCCACAACCTTTGACCTTTGTGACATCCCTCTCTGGCTGTCAAATCATGTGACCTGTCTCGCCACAGGAGGGAGTCACGGCTCAATTCTCTCTCAGTGCAGCGTTTTATTGTACTTTCCCACCCATAGCGAGCACTTTGAGTTATTAGTTTACCAACTGCAAATTGATAAAATCTGAAGCCTGAGATTTCACTGTTAAATGAAGCCGCTGTTCATTGTGCTGCGTACACACAGTATACTGTACATACGTGTGTGTGTGCGTTGTTGAATGGCTCCAGCAAATGTTGAGAATTCCACGTTATGAATCATGGTTAACCAACAGGGCCAGCGGTTGATGTATTTCACTTGCTGTCAGTTTAATGTCTGTCATATAAAACTGTCAAGCCATCAGTCGTGAGAAATCTTCTCATGATTGATGGAGGGGGGAAAAGCTCCCCTCTTATTTATAGCTAGCATTTCTTGGATGCCATGTAAGGAGGTGCTTCATTGTTGATGTAAAGCCAAAAGACAACATCGATGCCAGAGAATATTTTGATAAAGTTTGTAACTCTCTATGGCTTTACCCTGTAGCTGGAGAGCCCATTGTCCAGTTGTGTATGAACATCGTCTGAAATGAATTTCTCTCAGTATTAGCGCTGACATGGATGATAATGGCCCTAAAGCTAGTTGTTATGTTTTGTACCTATCCTCCCTAATTCTATGCATCTTGAGATTAGCTTCAATGTTGGACAATTGTTTTCATTTCACTGTTTCCTGATTGATAGCAACTGTAAAGACAACACATAGCTTCATACCGAGAGTCATCGGTCCAAATTTCAAGGTAAAACCACAGGTTTGATTAACAATTAGCTTCCATTAGAAAACAGCTAACATTAGCATTTAACCACAATCCTGCTAATGTTCTTGTTTGATATGATTCTGTTTCAAAGCGGTGCGACTACGAAAAGCATCAAATTAATTCAGAAATATCAACACACATTTTGGAGATATTTGTCTGAACCTGGAAGTGAAACACACATGTTAGGTGGATGTCAACATTAGCTAACAAGTTATTTAAAGTGGCAATTTGTAAGATATGGCCAGAATTTTTTTATTTAGTTCAATCAAAAAATTGGACTAAGATTATGAGTGTGAAGAAACAACAGTGTTGACATTATGTCAGTGACATCTATGTGAGCTTTCCCACACAACAGAACAGGGGAAAAAACTCCCCATCATCTACTGATGAGACTATGTTAGTGCTAATGCTAACAGGCCGGCTATTGAGAGGTTCAACACTTAAATTCAAAGATTCTTAGTCACTCTCTACGTAGTTCATAGGGGTTAGTGGTGGCGTTTACTGTACAGATGGCTGAAATGGCTGCCAAGCCAGAGAAACCACTGTTCAAGATGGCTTTTCAACATTTGTAAACATGAAACCACTGGATAATTGGAATGAGATGTCAGGACATTCTCCAGCAGTGGCTGTGGTGACACAACCACAAGCCAAAACATGATCTCCTTCTAACCCTAACCAAATGGTTTCTGTGCTGAAACCTAATCAGACCAGTGTTGTCACAACATAAAATAAAAATAAAAATAACGTAAAGAAACAACATTAGGGAACATAACAACTTAAAGAATTGTAAAGTTTAAACATGATGTTGGCAATGCATGTTTACACAAACATTGGTTTGCATATCCATGAAGTGTAAATGTATTCATAGTGATTTTGGTAATTGCAACACAGCAACACCTTTGGTAAGACCTTCTTGGACTCACTCAGACAGGGAAATCTTTCTTTTTGAGCACATGCACACCTCGAAGTGTCTTCAGAAACACATATTGGCCACTGACCAGCTCTGTTGTAATACATGGGGGTCAAGGGTATTATTGATGAGGCAATGGAAAAGTCTCAGAGCATTTCCCACCCACATTTCTCAGCCTGTCTGGGGTTTGAACCGGTGACCTTACAGTTAACAAGCCTGCGTCTCTAAACTTGATGCTACTGCACCCAGAACAGAATACCAAAAGAATCCACACAACAGTGGTGCATTTACATTTGTACGATTCAGGTTCAAGTTCACATCGAAATAAGCGGTCATGAAACGTCTGAATTCTTGGCAAATACACTGAGTGACCCTGCCTTCTGTTTGGGCCATGAGAAGCTCTGGAGTGTCTACAGCCTCCAACAATGAGAACGTCCTGATGTCAGATCTTTCTATAATGCTCTGCTCACTGCTGAAATACATGTGTTGAAAATTTGATTTGACATGATCAAATAACTGTTAACTCTAACGGGAGTTTCCTTCTATGTGTTTGCATTTGGTCACTTCCTTTATTGTTGTGTCCGCCCATGTGTCCGTACACTGTATTTGACATCACACCTACAAAATGAGGCCACATGAGACAGGAACATATGAAACACATATGAGGATTTCACTTTGCCCTTTTCCCAAGTAAAGCGGGTTCACGATCGGGACTCCATACTGGGTATGAGAAAAACTTAACCTCTCGAAGGTCAGCCAGGGAAGTCCAGTCCAATATAATCTGATGTCTTACTCCAACAACCACACTGAAAAGAAAATGTTAGGAGCTTGTTTGTCTTTTACTCCAGGCCAAAGCCTCGAAAAAAACTGTGCAGGAGGAACCAAGCTTGTCGTTGCCTCGCTCAAATTGCTGCTCTGACACATTTGGTAACATTATCATTCATTTACGTTGGCTTTAAACCAGAAACCAAACCACTGAAAGCCTCACCTGAGGATTTTTTGGGTGGGGAATGCATTTGTTGTTGTATTTAGTCTTGTACAATATTAATTTTCTTCAAACAGGTCAGAGGACCCACCTGCTGAATGAAAACATTACGTTTCCAATGCAGTTTTACTTTAGCAAAGGTTTATTTTTAATGTGGTGGACGAACATTTTCTAAACTCTTACAACATACTTTTTATTTCTCCATCCTGCTGAATACAAGATGGATATTGTCATGCTTGCTCCACCCGCAGCACTTCTGTGATGGAGAGCTTCCTATAGTGCTGTGGAGAAAATTCACACCGCCTCCTCCGACACCAGATGTGTAAAAAAAAACTCAACAGATGACACAGCAGACAGTAGAAGCAGTAATTATGGTAAACAATGAGGAAGTTGAGAGAAAGCAGCGGACTTAATGTATGTTGTTTCAGAGCTGGGGAGCGAATTATGACGTGCCTCAGAGAAACGTTGGCAGATTTGCCTGAACTCTTCTCTCCGTGGTTCATCAGACTTCAGAGAACTGTCGCTTTCAAAGGCCCGACTCTTAAATACTCTTACGTGGAGTTACGCTGTAAAAAATGTCCATCATTAATCTAATACTCACACTTCAGTCACACACTCAGGCAGGACTTCCTTTATATGTTAAAACATGCTCAGTAACGTTCGCTTGGAAATAAAAAGATCATCTTCATGTTTTTTCTTACAAATTGAAATAATGAATAATCTGATTAAAGACATCGTGCAACAACATAATATATATATATATATATATATATATATATATATGATATTTGTAAAACACTGGAAGACATAAAAGTATCAATCCTGCAAAACAAAAGTATTCAATTACCTCTGTTAACAAAAAGTCACTTAACTAAACTAACTAAAAGTCCTAAAACTGAATAAATTGTAAAAATGTTTGCCACCTTTTACAGTGGAGTCCGAGTGGCCCAGCAGTATTGCCTGCAGGGCAGGCCTGTCTTACAAAAGGAAATAGCTGGGAAGTCAACTCTTCACTTAGTTAATGATGCTTGTCTGTTAAATGCCAGCAGAGGAGTCTGATAACCAGGCAACAAAGACACAGCCCGCTCAGTCCTGCGTCTCAGTGGAATGACTCATTAAATGGGGATCATTGCGAGCCTTTTGTACGTGACGTCTTCCAAAATGAGCCGTGAATGATGACTGCCCCCGGTTTTCAGAAAATGCTAATAAACAAAGACGTATTACATCCTTTCCTCTGCTAGGGAACAATCGGGTCTCATTTCTGATAAATGATGATATTCATCTCTTTTTCACTCCTTCTCCCCCCCCTCTGCTCTGTCTTGTCTCTCGTTCACACATAAGGGACGTCCCTGTGTGGAAACAGTGATCGACCTGTTTCCAATAGCGTTAGCCGCGACCCTTTCCTCCGCTGCAAGGTTAGGGAAACATTAAACGCTCTGCCGTGATGGATCTGAGGACATTCCAAAACCCCCCTGAGCTGTTTTACGCTAACGCCTGTCGGTTTGATAGAGAAGAAGTGTCTTGAACGATATGTGGTTTCTGTGATGGCTGGAATTGTGAACTCTGTCGTCCTTACTTCTCTCTGTCTACAGCGCCTTTGTCTCTCTCCTCTTTAAAATGAAAAGAGTGATCGCCGTCGGCAACTCAGACCTCGTCTGTCTTATTGAGGCTGTGTTTGTTGATGCCGATTGTTGATATTGTGTGTGTCGAGCTGGAGCTGAAGGACGGCTTGCATGTATATGGAAAGGTCACCACAGAGTCAGAGAGAGGAGGGACTGAGGCACATGTTGCTGAAGGGATCACAGAGTGGTCAGCTCATAGGTGAGGTTAATCTGGTGTGAAGGCACCGTACACTTCCACTGATATATCATATATAACAACTGCAGCTCAGGTCAGAACAGTCCAGTGCACAAAGCTTCAACATGTGGAGAAGTCAAAAATGGTTGACAGCACATTCCTGTATGCTTCTGAGGGTGTTAAGTCTTTGTTTAGTGTTGGGTATGTGTGTGTGTGTGTGTGTGTGTGTGTGTGTGTGTGTGTGTTCCCGGCTTTCTTTTCATGCAGCAACTTTCTTCAGGAAGCCGGAGGAATTATGCTCAGTTTGTGAACTCTTCCCACTGACATCCTTCGCTGTCACTACCCGTATCACACACACACACATAATCACACACACTCTCACACACACTGCCCTGTGCGGTTTTACAGCCAACATGTTTCCTATTAACTTCCATTCAGCCGGCTGGGTATTAAGTTGTTCAAAGATGTACGGCTGAGAGCCCTCAAATCACAGCGGATTACCCACAACCTGCACGACCAAATCAGCCGGGCAATTTGTTGTCCAGCCTGGTTATGTTCTCTGTCTCAGGTGATTTGAGTTGAAGGCTGCAGTGTGCTGACTGAAGCAGAGTCGTTCTCATGTGGTTACGAGTCAGTATGAGAGGAGATTCGCAGAGAAAACCTGTTTATGTTTTAGGTGTTTTGTTGACCATTATGTTCAATGCAGGTGCAGAGTAGAAGTCTGTGTGGTAAAAAGTGGTAGCTAAACTAAGATGGTGAGCATGGCGATGCCAATGTTAGCATTTAGCTCAAAGCAGTGTTGTGCCTAAACACAACCTCACCGAGCTAGCGTGGCTGCAGACTCTCTGTCATGTCCCCACTTCTTTTTCTGACACTGAGCCATACAAATTCTCCTTATTCACTGCAGTCACATGTAAAAAAAAAGTCAATTGTCATCATCATCGTGTTGTCTATCCAGTGTATGGACATGATTTGCTTATAAGTCAAAAGTCCATGTAAGTCGGACACCACCAATTACATTTTGATCAAAAATGAATGAAGATGGATGCATCATGTTACTGACCACCCAAAGCGTTCCTGCGTCACCGTTAGACCCAACAGTTTGCATGTTAGCATATTGTTATGCCGACTGAGAGGACACCAAGTACAACCTATTATACCTTGTATTAGGAAAAGTGTATTATGTGCAGCGCACGCTATCCTTCGCTGTCTCCTTGAACTGTGTGTGAGGTCCAGTGTTCCCGGAACCATTTGTGTCAACATTTACGCTGCTGCTTCACTTGCTGATATGTCGCTTCATCAATCTGTGCTTTTATTGTTCTCCGTTGGACATCTCACGTCAGATTCAGACTCTAATGAGCCCACTGGACTTATTTTATTAGTCACCACTGACTTGTAATGTTTTATCTAGTTTTATTAAGAATATTTCACACACCGACCCGAGGCCTCGCTCTTATTGTAAAAACTTCTAAATTCCTCTGCTGGACTGGATCAGAGAGCGTGTCAGTAAAAATACGTATCAATAAACATTCTGTATGTATGTCAGCCACCTCCATCATGGCCGGGTCTCAGCTGAGTAAGCACTGCAGAGAAATCCCATAATCGTTTCTGAATGTACCCAACAGGCCCAAACATGCAACTCTCACCCTCCAAACCGCTTGGTCCACGTCCAAAGCATGTCTCATGTTCCTCGTATACATCCACACACAGGTCAGAGGTAAGAGCTGTACCATGAAATTAATCTGCTCTACATGGTTCCACTTTATTAGAGCTGACAGCTTTTTAAAACTACATGGGCTCCCTGGTGCTGAGGACGAGTAATGAACCAGTACAAATGAATACTTCTGAAACCCCAGGTGTTAAGATATCAGGCGGGGATGTTAATGGGCATTACATGTGCCTTTGCTCTTTACTCCTTCACTGGAAAGAGATTTTCCTGAATAGGTTTCAGTCCTCAGGTGGAAAATGTCAAGTGATAGTCCTGTTGAATTATTTATTGAGCCTCAAAGAGGTTTTTCTGAGGGATTCAAAGCTGTTTTTGCGTGAGGCTTTGACATGCTGATGCTTTTCTGTTTGAGCTGGAGAACCCGCAGCAGGAAGTCTGGTCCCCTGTGATTTATTTCTCTCTGTGGAAAGAGAGTTTCGCGGTCTGTGGTACAGCTTATCCCACCTGTATGAGGTGGCTGCAGCCACTTTATATTACCATCAAGTGAGTAAATAACACCTCACGACAGTTCCTGAAAGAGAGACATTTCTCAACTCTCCTCCTGCTGGGCATTTTCCGCTTCAAAACTGCATCAAGTGATATTTTAAGGTATTATTATTTAACCAATTGACTTCCTGTAAAGTGGAAAAAGAGTGCGACCTGGACCACGTTTTTCTGTCCAAACCCGACCGAGCCTGACCCGAAATGGACAGGCGTTCTGTTTTTTACGGCTAAATGGCTCGACGGAGTAAGCGTAAGACAAAGCACTGAGTTTGAGTTTGTGTTACGCTGTCACGTAGAATCACACATGAATGTTTGACACCTGGAAAATAAGAAATAGCGTGTGTTAAGTGCACTCAACAGGACACAGCACAACGTCAAGTTAACCTATTTTACACTTTATTTTCACAAAACAAACTTGAAAGCGTCGTATCAATGGAGGTCACCAAACCTGACCAGAACCCCGACTTCATTTCTTAAGATTTGTCTGAACCTCGCCCACCCTGATTGGACCCTGGTTGATTTTTGAGCCTTACATTTTTATATACTGCTGACATGCTGCCAGGATAATCGCAATACTTTTTCTAGCAAGGATATACTACATTTTTCTAATGGCCATAAATTGTAAAGATGCAGTCGGGGTGGGTGCTCAATATACAAAGCTCAGGAGACAAGGATTCAAGTCCAAAAGCACTTTGGTTATGATTAGGTAAAGATTGTCGTCTTGCTTAAATATTTATAAGTTAAATTCTGCCTGTTTAATGCTTAATGTCACTTTTACACTTGGTATGAAACCAAAACATTTCCCTGAATGTAACCGATTGCTTTGAATGCCTAAAACACCCAGTAGAATATTTATTGGCTGTAGCTACAGAAGCCCTGAGGGGCAAGTGAGGAACTTCTTTTTGTTCTGTTGATCCATTGAAGAAGAAAAAGAAAAAATCACTTGGCTTAACACATGAAGAAAATACCCCTGAAAAAGAAATTCCTGTGTTTTCCCAGATTAAATAAAAATTGAGGCACTTAGAAACATTTCCTCCAGCTCTTAACTCATAAATACAGGAGAGAAAACAATTTAGATCAGACTGACAAAATAATCAGACAGAAAAAATAATCCTCACTTGCCCCTCAGGGCTTTCGTATGTAGCTGATAAGAGTAAATACAGTATTGTAAGTTCGGAAAACAAAAACACTTTATCATTAATCAATTTGCAGATCACTGTGATAAACCAAACCTTGGAAATGAAATGACAAATTATGCAATTTCTCCATGGACGAAACAACTCTCAGAACTACCACCTCCTCCCTACACAAAATTAGTTGATTTATAAGGACGTCACCTGACTTGCTCCCTTGCTCCCATTAACCGTAGCTGTTAGAACGTAAACTCAAACTTAAACGTTTCATACCGTACTATTTTGTGTCTTGCCAGATCAACGATTTAAACATTTTTCCTCATTATTTTAAAAAGATAATTCAGGTGCCATTATTTTTCTCTCGAAATATATTTGCTGTTGCAGATTAGTATCTTATACACATGACTTCTAGGAGACAGAGTAACCATACAGACAGTCATGGCTCTTACCAACACCTCCATACAGTACTGCACACACTTCACAGTCAAGCTGAGTGCTGAGAGCCAAAATAAACCAGCCACTGGTGAAGAAAGTCAAACATCATCCAACAAGCTTAAGATCAGATATTTTTCTCAAAGCTAAAAGGAAAGTGAATACTGGGTAGAAATGCTCATGTTGCTCCATGTCTGCTGGATTTGGCAGTTGGTTTCTAACATCGCTCATAACAACTTGACAAGCTGATTTAAATACATTTCGAAACCTCTCTGTCACTTAAAGTAGCTTTAAATCAGTAAAAACACAAATAAACATCATGTTTGAAAAATGAAAACACAGTCACGTATAACTGATTTTGTTTCATATGACTTTATTGAAAAAGGGCTTGAGTATCATGGCTAAAATACTGCCTGTTGGTTTACAAACAGTGACAATACAGCGAGTAATACATCTCACGTATTTGAAGAACGTGTCAGAAGCTGCCTCGAAAGAAATAAAGTTATTTCACATTGTGTCGGGGTCCAAAGTAGAACACACGCAACCTCTTTGATTTATTTCTTTGCACATTAATGATGAGTAAATGTGGACCTGGATGTGTAAATGGTCCACACACATACACTTCCTGTGAAAGGTCTATTTGTACGATGATACAGGAGTCTATATATCTGTCTGAACTGTTAAATGTTTCAACAGGGGCCACATTACTAAACACTTATAGTCTAATTAATAAAACTAATTAATTAATATAAAAGGGAATGTAACAAATGCTGCTAACAGTGTGGTTAATGCATTTTTACCACAGGTAATGTCATATATTTTTCCTGTTAGTGAGATTATTATCACATTATACATTAGAAAGTTTGCAGAAGTGACAACATAATCTTCTTTCTAGACTTTCCTCTAAGGTAAATAAATGGGTTGTGGTGTTGTAATGAAATTACACAATGGATAAAAGACATTTATCCATGTATATCAGTCCATTTGGGAAAATTAAGCTTATTTAGCAATGTGTTTAAACAAATTAGTGTAATAACATGAAATGAATGTTCATTACCTTCCATTACATTAATGGGAAATTAATCCCACTTACAGGATTATTGCAACATTAGCTGCAAATTGATATGATTATCACCTGTTATCAACCACTCAGCAAACAGACCATGTAAAACAAACAAAAAAAGACCATAACAAGGATGAAAAGCACCAGAACATACTTTTTGAAAAAAAAAAGAAAAGTCTCTAATTCTGCGGCATGGCAGCGGTTGAGTGAAATTGAAAAGAAAGCCCGTGGGGTGCTGGGAGTGTCCAGATTGAAAGCACATGTCGGTCACAACTGAAAGGTTTTGTTCTGTTTTGGCTCAGCGGCTCTATTGACACATCATACATCAACCTCAGTAAAAATCGAATCAAGTGTTCGACGGGGACGACTGGTGGGCCGAGTTGAATAGTTTCCTGACTCATGTAACACAACGACAGCTGCTTTTGTTTTCAGTCACTGTGTGTTGGACTATTATTCGGTTCACCTTTGATACATGTTGGTTGATAAGGAAACAGCAAACAACAAACCAGGAGGAGGACATTTGATTTGTAGTTGCTGATTTTTTTTAATCCATATTGTAAAATAATGATAAAAAAATATCTTTTTTTATTCCTTTGGTAAAGGAATGTGTTGCATACTGTGTTTAACATACTTGCCAACAAACCATAACATACATGTGAAATATTACATGAAACCTTAAAGCAACATTATGTAACTTTTTTTTAAACCTTAAAATAACAGCTTCAAAATCATGTTGATGGTACAGGGTCTTGTAACAGGGTGAACGGTGTCTCTGTCACTTGTTTCTGCACTATGTAACTTCATTGAGAGGGTCGGATCACAGCGTTACATACATGTTTACTTCAACATACAAGTTTTCGACACATAACATTGTTATGATGTAATGAGTTTTGTTTGTAGTTAGCACCTACAAACAGACCTGGGATTTGTATTTAGGACAGTGGTGTTGCACTCAGAAACTGTGGCGGGCGCCAAATCGCACAAAATGACAATTTCTACATAATGTTGCTTTAAAAATGAAGTTTAACACTCTTTCTTGCCTTTCATGGACTAGCCTTCATTTAGTATCTACTGCCTACTGTACATTGCATTAAAAAAAAAAGCATTTAGTAAGGTTATACACAATATAAAAATAAAACAATTACATTTAAAAGACACATCTGATAATAAAGTGGCTCAAATATATATAAAAAAAGGATAATTAAAAACGTTCATTTTGCCACCGTGGACATTCCCTTTGTGACATTTATCATTCTGCCATTTCATGTGACAATTTATTAGCTTTTTATTCCTACCAAGGACAGGTGTTGGTACGAAAATACTGCAGTTAAATTGCTCTGTTGTCACAATATACAGTTACCCAGTCCCTTACAGAGTTATGGTGATCTTCTACCTCTTTCCAACAGTAAATGAAATTAAAAGTCATGCTCTTTGAGGTTTCTTCATGTTGTATGTTTCTCTGTTTAAATATTTGGTCTCTGTTTACCGATATGTTCAATCAATAAAAAAAGCTGCATTGATAAGTGTTTTATTCCACTTCTTTATAGTCTTTATCAGTACAGTATACGGCCCTAACATTACATCAACTTTCCTTTTCATCTCTCATATCAGACTCTAACACCAGCGCTTTAAATATTGTGTGACGTGTGTTTCATTTAAGACATAGAGGTCACAACATCCCATCTTAAATCTTGCATAAAATAAACAGTGAAATATAATTATGTCGATGGCTCTGACCCCTCATACTGAATATATAGCACCATAAAATCAGTGCTTGTTTCTTATAGCAGTGTGTGTGAGCTTCCATCTGTTTTCTGAAGCTGGAAGACAGTTCAAGCTTCTGATGTAGCGTGGCCTGCCCTGATTGGTCGCTGCTTGTGACCCTACTGGCCAGCCTCTCTGTGTCTGCCCCTCGAGCTCTCAGTCGTGGAGTAATGCCAAATTCACCTCATATCAAAGGAAGTTTTCAGATTAAAGCTGTAACACCACCCCGATCCCAGATATCTGCTATTAATGAATGTCAGATCAACAAAAAAATTCTGAATTCCCTTTTTTCAACAATGGTTAAAGTGAAAGGAAGTGTGTTTTTGCGAATATAGCTGATAATTTTCACTTTTCCGTTAGTGAATGATACACTTCTTCAGTTTTCCAAACCACATTTGGGCTATTTAGCAGAACCTGCCAACAAAGTCCTCTGAGGAGGCTTATGTGGATTTTTCAGCGGCTCATATTTACAGTTAATTTGACAGGAAGTGAAGGTAGCATTACCCACAAAGCCTTGTGTGTGAGACGGAAAGCTCAAATTGTTCCTTTATAGCTGCGTGAAGTCGGGATAAACTATATAGTTAGTTCTTGTAAAGCACATTCTCTCTCTCACACACACACACACTCTGTCTTTCTGGCCGTTCACCCAGCACTTACACACACATATCTGACGTCAGCATGAATCCACAGGTATAATTGCACTTGGTGCTGACATGGAGAGGTGGAAGCGGAGGTGGAGGTGACTGCGCTGGTGTCCGGAGGGATGGGGCGGCACTGGGGACGGCACAGTTTGACGGTGAAGTGCTGGTTCTGCAAGCGGTCCAGAGAGGTGGACGGGTACATACAGCGTGTTTACATACATCCATAGCAGTGACAGGGAGGTATACAGGTTCGACCCGGGGGCGCCAGGTCTGATGACACACAAGTCTTCTCTTGTGTTTAGATCTTCTTGTTATTGCGTCTTCGGTTTTTCTTCACCCTGGAGAGAGATTCAGAGGGAGAAGTTATTTATTAGACTTCATTAGACATTAGACTGTATCGAAGCCAAAGGAGCATATTTTAAAATTAATTACTTTTACAGGCAAGCAGAATAAGAAGAACACTGATTCAAACATTCAGAGAAGTTCAGAATATCCAGTTATAGTACAGGCGGTTAATCAGAACCACAAGTATTCAGTATATACATATAAATCGATGTATAATTTACTTTTTCCTGTACTTTTGGTACTTTAAGGTGCACAGTGTAGTTTTGGGGAAGAAATTTTAATCAAAAGAGAAAAATCTTCATTGATTAAATTTCATGACTGAATAAACTGAACAAACAAACGGACCTTTAAGGACAACACAGTTTCATTCTGTTTTACTTTGTTTTTATTTGGCGGACCCTGCCACCTTTATAGCTTCAAACAGTGGAAAAAGTAAATATCATTACCTTATAAATATTGTACATGTTACTTTTCCGAGTTTCTTCCCAAAACGACATAGTGCCCCTTCAGTACATTAATTGCCAGAAAATTACATTTGATACTAAAGTACATTTATCAGACAATTTAAGAATCACGCACAAATACTATTAATGTGTGACTTTCACCTTTACCAGTAATATTATACACAATATCTTTACTTTTACTCAGGTATGACTTTTGTGTACTTTTTTTTTTACAGCACTGTGAATGATATACAAACATGGACATCCTGCGGTTTAAGAGTATATTTTAAATTTGGCCATGTACTTAAAATTAATTGACCAATAACTCTAATACTGCTATTTGTGTGAAGCACTTTATGTTTTTTTTGTTTGCATGAAAAGTACTATACAAATAAAGTCTTGATTGATTAAGTGACTCCCAGACCTCCTCCCTGCAATTTGTGTGAAGTACATAAACGCAGCGCTTCCTACCGTATAGAAAAATCAACCAAACAGCAATAATGATTCCTTTCGAAAAAAGATCAACATTTCTAGCATACAAACATAACATCTGGGAGGCTGGTGATGTACGTCTCGTCTAATAGAGGATACAGTATGAATGTACAGCAGGGCCCTGTCAGGAACTATTGTTCTAACATGCGGTCATGGACACGTCAGGGGCCTCAGGTGTCGGCAAACAGTTGTGATAGGTGAACATCATAGCATATAAATGTTATTTATGAGTGACTGTCACTGAGAATGAAGAGTGTTTGTGACAAAGAGCAGCCATGTTACAGAAAATCCCTCGCTCTATAAGAACACCTCTACTCACACACACATGTAAGCGCACTTTATTGCTTGCATGTACAGTATACGTTCTTGGCAATCCCTCTTCTACCTAACAACACAGGACTCTGGTGTGAACAGGAGTTTTTAAAGTTACACTCACTCCATCCATTCAGGACTGCTATAATGAGCGCCTATAAAGTGCAAACACACTTAACACACTTAGCTATGTTCCCACGCCGAACCTTGTAACTGCAGTTTTAGCCATTTTCACGTCTGTGCTGTGTATAAAACCCTACTACTCAGAATACCTGGCGGGAAAACTTAACACAAGGCCCTGCAGTTACGATGTGTACTTGATACACAAAGTACCGCATGTATCGAAACACATACAGTAGACAGAACATAAGCAGTGGTTCGTTTACAGTCTGACACATGCCAGCCTCAATTAACTGTGATAACTCCAAGGATAAGACTTAAAGGTGCAATACGTAAGAATTGCCCACCCGTCAAATTCATACTTAAAAAGAATAGGGGTCAGCATATCACCAGAGTAACCGCTAACTGCTGCTTACTGTAGTTGCAGTTAGCTAGTTAGCACAGGAGCTTTGGACTGGGATGGGCTGAGAATAACTGGTAAGCATGCAAACTGTTAAATTTAAAACAAACAGGGGACAGCATATCACCAGAGTAACTGCTAACTGCTGCGAACTGTAGCTGCCGTGTGCTAGTTAGCTCACTTAACCATGCAGCTAGCAGTCTGGGACTGAGAGTTCTGAGAATCAGGGGGACGTTGATGTTGACCGTGATGGGTTGGGGCTAGCTGGTTAGCATGCTAACTCCAGTGGATATCTTTGCACCACAACAGCCTATATCAATAGACTAATGTCACAACATAATGTCAAAACTATTATTTCGTCACATTCTGTTGATAATTTCAATCAATTCTTTCATATTGCACCTTCAACAACACAGTAAACAATCTCATAAATCCTCGCAAATTACTTTATTGTTTGTTTTCACATTGTGCTTTAAGTGTTTATGGTGTTTTAAGAAGCAGGACATGCAGCCTGGCAATAATCACCACCAGACATGTAGGGAACATTTTTTTTTTACGAGGAATGCACACATTTTAACTGCATAGCTCATTAAAAACTGAATGAGCTGCTGCACTTTTTACTATGAATACTTTTCACCCACAATGCTGCTCCCCAACCGGGACAACCCTGTCACTGATGTACAATTAGTGATGATAACGATGTGGAAATAGCTTCCTCATACAATGATTATATGATTAGGTATATTAACTACTGTGAGCGAGCAGGGAGGGTAAAAATGATCAACATCTGACTCGTCCGCAGTCTGGGCTCTCAGACACATGCTTACGAGAAAGAAGGAAGCAGACATAGCAGTGGGAGATTTATCACTCTTCTTACTGGATGCTAATCATTTCACAGATAATAACTCAGCTGCCTACATCAACCACATCAGTGGTTTCAGAGAGGAAATGTCAGCAGGAAACTGAGCAATGTTGGCCATTTGTAACAGTGGTTTATGTCTTCTTTGTAAGATCTAAACTCAGTGGAGAAGAGAGCTGTATTTCATTTCTATGTCAGCAATGCTGTGTCTGCAGAGAGAGAGAGAGAGAGAGTGAGGAGGGTTTTTTCTTACTTGTTAATGGCGTTCTTTAAGTACTGCTGCAGCCACTTGGTCTCCGGGTTGATGCAAACTTCCCTGTTGTTCTTCAGCTTGGCACTGTGGGAGAAATCAGTAGAGTTTTAGAGGTTTGTTTCCACTAAAATGTTGTAAATGAATGGATTTTACTTTCAAAGGGGTATTTATTTTATATTACTTTCCCATTTTAACATTTATTTTTGCTTTAGTAAATGTCCACATGATGCAGGAGCAGAGATAGAGAGGAAGAAAAGTATTTTTGGCACATGTAATCAATCAGGGTCAAGGACGTGTACTGGAGAATACTTTCACTTCGGGGCTTTCTCTGTAGCCAAACATCCGGTGATGGTGTCCAGTACAGAGATCGTATCTACTTTATTAGCTGTGTGCTCAACCAAACTGTAACAAGACCTCCCAGTAACCTCAAGGAAACGTGACTGGCATTTTAATTAACATGGATCCCTAAAAAAGCTCATCCGAGTTCTGTAGTTGGTTCTATTGGTTTCAAACTAAACTGCCTCTTAAGGACCACACAGGTGGAGTTACATGTTTACCTCAGATGCTACCAATCAAAGGTGCTAGATTAATAAAGTTTATTGTTTAAAAAAAAAAAACTGTAGACTTTTTCCTGACACTGTGGGACATTTGAGCCCTCCCCAGTACCCCTGACTACGACTAAAAACATGAAACATGGTTTGATCTGGGGGCTATCATGCTCTAAGTTTTAGGTCTGTGGTTCCCATAATGCTTTTGGAAATGTAAACAGGAAGTATAACATTGCCATTGACGCAGTAAGTTAGTTAGCTATTGCTTCAACTAGAGCTCTGTTTAGTTTTAGCCTAGTTTGTTTTTGTTTTGACAAATTACCAGATCTGTTTATATTTTTTTTTATATTTATTTTTGTATACCAATTTATTTTGATCTATTTTCATTTTATTTGTTTTCTGGCAAAACATCCAAAAATACTGTTTATGTTCTCTATCACTACTGAGTGTTTTAAATATACTATAATATGTATTTATTATTTGTTTTCATTTTTTTAACTTTTATTTTCATTTTTTTTATATATTTGATTTTCAAGATAAGGGAGAAAGGAAATCCCAGTTGAGAAGTCACAATAAACCAACATTTTACAGGTCAAAGCAGCAGCATCAGCTACAGTCAACAACAGCAAGGAGATGAAGGGGGAGAGAAATTCCCCAGACTCCCTTATAAAATTGCTCAATTTTGTGAGTTGTTGATTAAGGAGGAACTTTATAAACTGTAAGTGCTGTTTCTGACAAATTCTTAACTATTTGTACCTTCTTGTAAAATCCGGCACATGTTATAGCCTTGCTTTAGGGGGTGCAGCCGCCCCCTCAGCACCCCTAGTTCCCCCCCCCCTTCTTCTTCTTCTTTAATTCTTTAATTCTGCATTGTGTTGATTGTTAAATGTATAATAGCAATAAATATATTAATAAAAAGTAGGCTGAATGAGTTATTAGAAGTTCTTGCTTGCAAAGGGCCAACGATCACTAATTTACTTAATGCTGAAAAAAACTTAAAAACGTGAAAAGTCCTGGAGTTAAGATGAATGTCTGTTCCTGACTCCCAGTTGGGTTTATTGATATTTATTTTAATACAAACAGGAGATTAAGACGTCGTCACATTGTAAAGTGTAAGTCAGACGGCTCTGTGGAACTTCTGTATTGAGCTGGAAGCCGGTCGTTAGTTTATGTTATTGGACTCTCATTTCTAAACTAACGTCAGCTACTGTTGCTCTCTGTTAGCAGAACGGAGAACATTCAGTCTGAACATTCAGGCGAGGGCTTTAAAGGACATTAACTGCATCTCATCTCACACAATATCTTTGTCTCATGGTGTCTCTCCTTCCCCACCCCCCCTTCAACTCCATCGGTTGCCTAATGCTTCACAGTCTGAGAACCCCTGTTTTTTAAAGCATACTTTGAGTTGATTTCCCAACTTCAATTCCTGTCAGTACATTAATAAATCCTCTCACTGAAACTTGGCTCTTGCTTCGAGGTAATTCATCACAACAAAATATCTATCACCTTCCATCCATTCAATGTTAACTCGTGGCCGAGTGGGAATATTTTTTACCCTCCTTCCAGATGTCCTTGAATGCACCAACATTTTTACAAGCATCAATAAACAGTGATTTGAAATAAAGGTGACAAATCGTCATTGTGATGGATTACCTTTCTCAAACAAGTTTCAGCTCTTTATGCATAAAGTGCTGAAATAAATGGAAAACAATGGCTCCTTGAAAAGTAGGAAGATTAAGTAAAAACCCACCATCGCCTATAATTTGGATAATGGTAGGGAGAAATGTACATTACAAGCAATTTGCAGTTATTAAACCTAAACACACAAACCACTGGTCTGGTCTTTTAAACCTACAGGCGCCATAAGTCACATTTATTATTCCCCAAGGCAAAGATCGTAACGCTGTTTGAGGCGAGAACATTGTTTAAGTTAAACAGAGATAATTCCATGAAGATATAGCTTAAACTTAAGCTTCTTCATAGCCTATAAATCACTTAATATCATGTATGTTTTATGAAAGCCCACTTCAACAAAAGCTCAACTTAATCTTCCAGAGAAAGACAGAACATCTCACAACACATCCCAGTTAAAACCAGAGGATTACTATTTCTAGCAACCTGTCCCCCTAATGTCGAGAGTAAAAAATCACACTTGAAGGGGCACTATGTAGTTTTGGAGAAGAAATTTAAACTCAGAATTTTAATATTTACAATATTAATGAGAATAACGAAGTTGTTCTCGGAGGAAAATAAGGTCCCAGAACACTGTTTGAAGCTAGAGAGGTGGCAGGGTCAGCACAATATGTCAGGATAACGTCTGATCTGGTTTATAAAGGCTGAGCTCAGAAACACCTCCGCTAAGCTCTGAAAACCTCAGCACGTCCTACGACACATCCACGCTTAAAACTGGAGGATTAGTGCACAGAACAGGCTGTCACCCTCCGGTCGGTGGTGAAAAATCGCAGCTCTCTGTTTCCACTCAGGGACAGCTGGAGGGGAGGCTCACGTCGCCGGTCACACTGTACTGTACGGCTTGTAAAGCTGTCTCTACTCTGCACACAAAACATCTTAACGCATTGTTTGATGTAGAGTTTGATATTGGAGGAACACTGGTCAGGCTGGTTTGGTGCAAAAGTTATGAATGATTTTTGTTCCTAAAATATCTTCATTATGGGATACCTCTCACATCATAAAAAGTGCATTTTAGTCATTAGTGCAGAAATGATTATACCTGGACACTGGAAACAAGCTCTAGGTATCAACATGTTTAGGTAGAACTTTGTGGAAGGCAGTGATTTATCTTTTTTTTATAAGGTCTCTCTTTGATTATGGTAAAACGTCCAAAAAGCCTGTTCTCCATCTCTATTGGGGTGTTTTAAAGATATACAGTAACATGCAAAATTTCTGGATTAATACGTCTTATGATGAAGGGACCTTTGTTAAATTATGTTGAGTTGTGTACTGACATTATCCAAACAGTGTTCAAACCCAGAGAAACGTGTCATTTTACTCAGGGTAATGGTGCATTTTATTTTGTTGCTCATCTCTCTAACCTCCAGGAAAAAAATATTCAGCAAACGTCAGTGAATGTAACGTGAATAAAACTTTAAAGCTTTCTCTTGCTCATGAACATTTGCGGCTGAGTCACATAGATACATTTTAATCAGCAGTGGTGTTTGATTAACAAGGAACAACAGCTCTCACAGTTCTCTGCCATTATTTGATATTAATAAGTAAATAAAGTTAAATAACGTAAAAGTTTCATTTCTCTTTTTTATTAATTGGATAGCCTTACATATCCAATATCTTGGATATGGTGTTTTGAACGTATTTTTTAAATGATTGATTACGTCTTGACAGCTTACTACAAGAGACTATTTCTTTCCCAAAACTACATAGTGCACCCTTAAAAATGCATTTTTTCTCTGAACAATGTGATAAAACTTAAATTCTCCTCAATTCTTGGAATGAAAATGTAATTTCACAACTCGTATGGGACTGAAGCAGGATTTCAGATTGATCTCCGCTGTGTGATGAACAGCTCTGCGGTCACAGAGTGTGTGTGTTCTTGCCCTGTTGATGAAGAGCTGAGCCAAATATTTAGGAGAGGATTTGGTCCGTTATCAGACACTGTCGGGGCGAACAGGGGGCAGCCAGCGGGGTCGCCCCCTCCGAACATGTGGATCTCACACCTCGGTGGCAAAAGGTCGTGTATGAGAATTAACAACTTGAGAGGTGTCTCGCCTCGCTGCTGCTCTTTCTCCTCCCTCAATCACACCACTCTGCAAATCAGCGCATTCCTCTCCGCCTCTTCACCGCTTTCTGATTCAATTTGAGCCCCCCCAAACCTCTTTAATATCCCACCTCCCCAATTACTCACCCCATTTAGATGCACACACACACACACACACGCAAATGAGCAAATGGCTTCTGCACTTTAAAGAGCAGCTCAGGAGCATCAGTCCGGGCATCAGCTTCAAATCCCTCAAACTAACATGTGAGTCAGGAGGCCAAACAGCTCAGTAACAAGATCCGTGTTTGCTTTTCCTCCGGGGATGTCCCCTTCTTCCCCTCCTCTTTGACTTTATTAGGGGTGGCCGGCTCATCCGCTCATCCCTTCATCCTGTTTATCTGTCTGCTTGTCTGGATGACCAACCGAAGCCCTAATTGACTTGGCTGGAATTTGATGGCCGGAGTTCCACGAGCAGCAGGTAGTAATTACTTCACAGCAAGTTAATACCAACAGCATGCTGGGACGGGCAGGGGTGGAGGGGGGAGGATGAGGGACACAGGGGTGAGGGGGGGAAAGAGGGTGTAGTGTTACTGGCTCTCTTTCATCCGCCTCAATAGAGATATGGGAGCAGCTCCGCGGGCTCCTCGTCTGAATGACTTCTTGACTCCTCTGGCAGTTTTCGAGGGAGTGTGTGGCCCGGCCGGAGCGCCCCGTGTCCTCTCTGACCTTTTACCATTCGCTCACCCCTTCAGTCACCAGCACCCCCTCCCTCTTTTGGCAGAAGCCCCACAGCCTTTTAGCCTTTTGGCTGTGAAGCTTCTGCCGTCCTGTTTTCTATTGCAAACAAATGAATGAGGCTTTTTAGTTAATGTGTTCCAGACCAGTGACATTATACTCAGCGTTGCTAGGCGGGAAATAAAGAAAAAAATAGTGGATAAAGGACACAGGGGGTCAGCAGAAACACAAAGGTAATCACTTTGACCCTTAATTATTGCTTCCTTTGCAAAACATAAACGGCCCCCTCGAGCTCCGGCCGTCACTGCTTTCCTCTTTCTGAGAGGATCGTGTTGTTTTAAGCTCTCATCAGGGAAAGAATAGAAGGATATTAACACCATACTCCACACATCCACTCTCAGTCAATCTACGCTGTTCATTCCTTTTTTATAAACCAAATTACTGGAGGAAAATAAGAAGAAGTAAAAAAGTAAACGCACAAAATTTGAGGAGACTGAAGGTCCGGCCTAATAACATTTATACTGGAAATGTGCCACTTCAAATATAAGTAAATCAACAATGAATACAAGGTGTTTCTTGCTTGTTTTAAGTAAAAAAAAAAATGAAAATGTCTAAAAACAAGTGAAAATGTCTGGAAACAAGTCCCTACATGTCACTGAAATGTTACCTTCTTGGTGATTGTGTCTTATATTAAGTGTAACGAGATATTTTGATCAGAAATGACATTACCAAGATTTTGAGTTTTTGCAGTGCTGTCAGAGAGGTCGGATGTTACATGACGAGAAAACACAAACATTGTGGAGTTTTCAATAATAATCTGCTATAAAATAAGGATGGCATTTTTTCAGTGCCTTTAATCAGAACAAAATCTGAGCTGTGGACTTGATGTTTTGATGACTCAACTTGGAAGTTGTCCGTGTTTATTTGATGTTTTCAGTTTAGTTTACTGTAGCCTGCCTGTCAATATTTCACTCTTACTCATACATTTGCTGAAGAAGAAATTAAGAGAGCTTTAATAAAGTTTTTGTTTGATCTATTTCACTGAATCTCAGTAAACAAAGTCAATTCTTTGTCATACTTTTTGAACATGTCAGACTAAAGATTTAGAAAGACTGGATACTGCAGTTTGGACTGAAGTTTCATGGGTGGAGAAAAAGTGACGAATTGACTTGAGTCACATGTCTGGAAACAAATAAATGAATGTTCCCAATCAATAATGCAGATATGTCTGGATTTGATGCAGGATTGCTCATTTTGAAGTGAGACTTGATTTTTGCTAATTGCTGCTGTCTTGTGTTGTATATAGTGTGTGTGTATACATGTCAGTATATATTTTCATCATTCATTTTCATTATTTTTTAACGTGTTCACTGTATAAAATGTCAGATTCTTGTCAAATGCTATTTTAACACATTTAAAACAGTTAAATAGACCCGAAACTGTAATGGCAGAACTATTTCATGAAGTTTTATTATTCCCACGGCCGAAGGTTTTCTGTAGCAAGTGTTCCTTTACCCCTTTAGTTTTTTCCTTTCAGCTCTTTTCTATTTCCATTCAACTTTTTCTCAGCGTATCACTATGAAGATGTTCGGGGTGAGAGGTCACACTCACACAGCACAGCAAAGATACCACATATAATAAGACCAGACAGATGTCACTTCGCACAGCCTAGAGCTGAAATTATTGTCTGAATGTCACAGCACAGCCTTCACATTACTTCTACTGCTGGTGGAAAAACCTCAACAACTAATTTCCACACATGAAACTTGCGTCGTTTTGAGGCGCTCATGCTTTCAGGGGGCAACAAGTCCAGTGAGCATCATCCACAATTCAATCAGTCATCGACAGGCCAAAATGTATTCTTAAGCATGGAAATCCAATAAAAACTAAGAAAAATGTGTGAGTCCGAGATTTGGACCAGGTGCACGACTTCACTTATTACTCTGACAGATTAAAATAAGTGACATAATCCTTCATCAATCGCTCGCATCAGGGGAGATACGTCTTTAAGATAATCACACAATAGGTTTTACACTCATCGACTTACATGACTTGGAAGGGGCAGTTGGGCGTGTGGAGGAACTTGAGCTCTCTGATGGAGCGCTGAGGAACCGTGTTGAGGGTGGAACGACACCAGCACCGCTCCACCAGACTGATGGGCTTTGCTGCAAACACACAACAAGGAAAATGAAAAATTAGCATCACTTAGTTGATGAGTGAAAAAGAAAGTCATGAAACTACAAGACAGGAAATAATACACTACATCCAAAGTCACTTTGATTGATTTAAAGCTTAAAGGAACAGTTCACCCCGAAATCAAAGATACATATTTTTTCCTCTCACCTGTGGTGCTATTTATCAATCAAGTTGTTTTTTTGAGTTGGCAGTTTTGGAGATATGATTGGTACATGTAGTTTGGTAGAAAGAAAATAACTGACCATATTTAAGCATTTTCAGACTTGTTCAGCACAAATGTGTTATTTTTCATGGTAATTCACACAAAATAAACTCAATTGTTTTATCAGTTATTCTCACCATAAGTAGATAAAGAGACCGCTGCAAGATAAACTGCCTCATTTTTCTTTAAAACTATTACATTTTGTCATTGTTCATTAAAAACAGAAGTAGGGGTGGTCCTGGTTCATATGAGGATTAAATAATTTACATCACCTCACATTAAAATCCAAATTCAAACACGTCTACTTCACTTCAGGTGTAATTAAATGCATCACTTCCCTCAGTGGACAAATCAAAAGCATGTTTAATCTACTGTAACAAGGCTTCAAAAAGCATGGGAATGTATGAGTTTACCTGCTATTGCTCTGAACAACATGTTCATTAAAAAGAGATTAGCCCTTTTATGACCAGTGTCACACACACACACACACACACACACACACACACACACACACACACACACACACACACACACACAATTTGAGCTTTTCACTCCCAGAGCATTCAGCCCGGTCACTCGCATGCAGAAGGGTCCTCAACATTCAATTTCCAATATTTGCCTCTTTTATGAAGGAGCACTCAGCGGCTCAGACGGCCTCTGTGGAAATCACCTCAAGTACATTCTTAAAATGATTACAAATCACCCCTGTGCCTCCATGGAGGCTTGTTGGGGCCCAGAGAGGACCACAGATGCACACTAATAACTGCAAGTAAATGTAATTACGAACCATTGTAGGTTTGGAAAATCTACAGTTTACAGATTCTTCAAAGAAATGTTGTTGGTTGTAAAAATGTCAGTGAAAAAATGAAGAGAAACACCCGGCAATAAAACTTAATATAAGAAAATGAAAAAATAAAAAAATAAATAAAGGCTTCAGCGAGGCTGAAGAGTGTGCACAGAAATCATGAAAGCTCACAGAGCAGAAGCTGACTTTCCAGATATTTCGCAAGTTGCAACAACTCATCCTTTGTATCAGCCACTTCCTGCCCAGATAAACACAGAAATGACCTAAATCAAGTGCATCTCGTGTAGCTAACAGACCTTTTGTCCTGCTGTTCAACATATTCCTATTGATATGCATGTTTGCCATGTAAGACCAAATGTCCTGCCACAAATGGCTAAATCCTCACTAATATCAGCCTAATGATTCACACCCATCCAGGCTCTTTTCTCATGCAAACTAAGGGATCATTATGCAGCACGCAGCACCGGGCCAGAGGCGAGCATCCACTGCTATCACCGCCGCATTGTTTATCCCTAATTAGAAACTAATTAAAAGAAAGCAAAGGGAAAGGACAAATACACACATTTAGAGCAAACTCTTTAATATGCAACCAGGGGTCTCACTGGGGCCGAAACAACAAGCTTAGCATAACGCAGGCCAGGCGAGTCAACACCCCGGCGTGTCTCCCCTACCAAGGTTAACATGTGGGAGATTAATGTGGGGTCACAGTGCACTCTTTTAGTGAAACATTTTAGCCCAAAATACTTTAACATTCTAATTACTGACATTTGCAACCTCATTTATTATCAATTTAAAAAGAATACAATCAAGACAAATCAGACTTAAAACTGCAGGAGATCACTATGTTGTGATTTAACCTGTATGCAACCTAGGGCAGAAAAAAAACAAACTTTTTTCTGACTGATTTAATCAGCTGATTATTATCTAAATCAGTCATTTTTTGCATATAAAATTCACAATTCAGAACCTCCCAGAGTCGCAGCTGACATGCTCAAGCTGCTAGGTCTCTGTAACCAAATGCCAAAATATTAAATCTGTTGTCAGGGACATAAAAAAACAGTAAAAATTCATCTTTGAAAAGGCAGAACCAGTGAATTTCAGCACTTTTTTCTTTAAAACATTGATCAATTTTTAGTTGAGTTGAGTTGCAGTCTTATTTTCTGTGGATCAGCTGATCAATTAATCGATTAATTACTTCAGCTCCAGCAGTTATTCACTCACCACAAATCAATGGTGAATGAATAATTTGGGAATAAAAGTCAATTCTCTGTTAACTCTTTTTCCATGTCTGAAACACACGAGATCTAACAAAAGAAAATCAAAGCAGAGTATCAAAGTGCTGGAGCCACAAGTGCAACAAGGGATTTGTGATAGAGGGATTTCTCTTTCTTGTTTAAAGGGGCAGGATGTAGTTTTGGAAAATAAATATTTTAATTGTTACAATATCAATGAGTTAATAATACAAACTCAGAAATATTCATCTTTTTCATAACTGAATAAACAAGCTGTTCTCAGATGAAAATAAGGTCCCCAGAACACTGTTTGAAGCTAGAAAGTTGGCAGGGTCCGCCACATATAGTTTTAGAAGTTAAACAGTATGAAATTATGCTGTCCTTTAAGGTCCGTTTGTTTATTCAGTTGGTTTTAAGCATAACAAAAATCAGTCAATGAAAATGATCTTTCTCTTCTGATTAAAATTTCTTCCTAAAAAAAACTACATAGTGCACCTTTAAGCTTTAAAAAAAGAGTTTAAACATGAAGCCAAAAGGAGTCTTCCTTTAGATAAAAGCCATTCAGATAATTTACTTACACAGACTGAATCCAGACATTTTAGAAAAGTCCTTACAGAGCAGATATTGAAACAAAATGATAGAAGCAACAAGATCCCTTCTCCATCTTTAGAACCACAACATCTCACGTAGCTAAAATTTCTTCAACCGTAAATCCACTAAAACCCTCAAAAACAGTCTCTGTGAAACACTCAAACATTCATCTCCTCTCTGGACTCACCGTTGGAGGTTGGTACATGTGTGGCCACGGCCAGCAGAGCCATCAGCGCGAGCAGTTTGACATCCATGGTGGTGGGGCTGTAACAGGAGGGCTGCTCTCTCTCTCTCTGTGAGTCTCTGCTACAAATCCAGGGCTCGACTGTGACCGCCAGCTCTGCTCTGAGCTGTGTTAAATCTTCAGATGGGAGAGAGAGAGAGGGCGAGGGAGGAGGGAGGAGGGAGAGAGACAGAAGTCCCACTTTCTCAGGAGGGAGGTGTGTGTGTGTGTGTGTGTGTGTGTGTGTGTGTGTGTGTGTGTGTGTGTGTGTGTGTGTGTGTGTGTGGAGGGGGGTCCCAGCATGAGAGGAGAGGAGGTGAGAGGAGGAGGGAGCAGCAGCGAGTCAGTAGAGACTTCCTCGATTGTAAATGTGTTGGCTGGGAATCAAGTCTGAGAGGAATACTTTCTCTTATTCACTGATTTCTCTCCATTTTCCACTTGTTCTCATCTGTTTCTCACTTTCTCTGTTGGTGCTGCTCTTTTGTTTAATTCATCTCTATATGTCATGCTGTTACTCCTCCTTTTCTTTCCTCCATTTCCATTTTTAAATTCCTCCACCTGCCACAAACACACATCCAACCAGTCACTCCCAGACTGTTTTCAGAGGCAGAGCTCCCCGCTGTTGGACTAATATTGTTGTGTTATTGTTTACAGGGACACAGACTGCTCTCTCTCTCTCTCTCTCTCTCTCTCTCTCTCTGTCTCATCATCTGGCTCGGCTCCCACCCACAATGCCTGCTTCATGTCTTTATTTTGGGCTCCTCTGGATTTCACCTCAGTTTCGCTGTCTGCTCTGTGATGACACTATTACAGGGCTGTTTAAACCTGGAGCCATTACAGTGATCGAGAGGGAAAGATGTGTTGAATAAAAATGAGAATAGTTGTGAATTTATTACATGAATTAATTGTGAATGAACTTCTCTGACGCCCAAGCCTTTTCTGTTGGACAAAGATGATTAAGCATAAGCAGATTTTTGGAAAGGAAGCCTCTGAGATTGGATGCTGCTTTTAATTCCTCCTCAGCTTCAAATTACACATTCCAGATGAAATTCAAAAAGACAGGGAAGAAAAGATGATCATATTCCTCTTTTGCATGCAGAATAAATTAAAATCATAACCTGTTGTTGTTGCTGTTCCTTCTTGGGAACCTCAATATCTGACCAGATGTGAGGACGTCAATTTCCTACAAAAGAAAGAAGACTGTGTTCGATTTCTTCAAACTAAAACTACCTGACAATGGATGGTTTTCACACTATCTTCAAATCGTTGATTCGCATTTTTACACATTTAGATTTCTGTATCGTCAGACCAGATTACTGTAGGAATCTTAAATAAAACCATCACCTTTTCTACCAATTTTACCCTTACGCTCCCACAGAAGATACAGCTTGTTGTCTCAAAAAAAAATTCAATACATAAGTTAATGCAATTTACTATCATTCTTAAAAGTGATGCATTACATATGGATTACTCTTGTGAACAGGCCTAATACTTGGAAAAAAACATACACAATATACAAATGTTGAACTGTTCCTTTAACATTTTCAGCGTTGAGACAGGTTTTGAGTGATGGATAAAGTTAACAAGAGTTGGTTAAACTTTTTCCTGCAGCTCATGTTTGAAACTACGTATAGTGTTGGTGTATATTTAATCTCTCTGTGTTACATCAACACTGATGATTTTTCTGTGCATGAATATCTGATTTTGGACGATTTATTTTGGAGGTGTGTCAAACGTCCAAAAAGAAAAGAAGAACAGAGAGCGGATACAGCAGGTGGGCAGTAACTCGAGGCCTTCAGGGACGGATGTAAGTTCTCACGTGTCTGATCGCTGATTCTCACTGATGATCTGATGGAGAACATCCAACTACATCTGGAGGAAAATTGACTGAAACAGTGAGCAACAGTGTAACTGGACACAGATGTGTTTGTGTATAGATGTTGCTGTGCAGTTAGTTTAGTTTATGCATGTGTGTACATGTCTGTACATGTGTGTGTTCGAACATGCATACAATTATGCATGTCTCCTTTCCCTCCGTTCTGCTGCAGTGAATCCAGCAGCTGGTAAACTGAAACTGGTCTTCATGCCAGAACTTGACGCCTGCTCTGGAGCTGTTGGAGGTGATTCAACCCCCCCTCCACCCCAACCCTCATCTGCAGCCCCCTACCACCACCACCAGTAATAAAACCATACACTGCTAAAGAGCCTGTCAATTCATACACTGAAACTCCTCCCCTGCAGTTTACAGGTCCATACCATAGCAGCGTGCTGAGAGAGCACTCACAGGCCTGAGTCCTGCTGTAAGCTGTAAACCTGAGAGGGTGTTTACTATTAGCCAGAGAGTCATCCAATATATCTGCCATTAACAAAGGGGAGATGAAACTGAGCCGTGAAGAGACAAACACTACATAAATGCTACATAAATCATGCAAATTATAAAATCTGCATTTTAACTCAACAGCCGTTTTGATTTCAAGCTACCTGCTTCAGAGATTTCTGCTACCACCCAAAAAACACAACCCAGTCGCCAGTAAAAAAGTACATTTCTGCAAAACCACAGTTAAGTTAAAACTGTACTCTTCTTTACGTTGCAACTTTGCTTTTCTTTATGTTCAATTTAAACATTTTCTCTTGTCACATTACTGTGTTCATGCTCACGTTAGGTTTAGGCAGAAAAATCACTTAGGGTGAGGAAAAAATTATGTTTGGGCTTAAAATACAGGTTTTCGTCACCACAAACACAGCTGAAAATTGTTCCGAGGTCTCCTTATAAATATCAAGTGGTGTCAAGCTGACTAATCTTGAAACGCTATGCTCCCTTGTCAAAAATATCCACTGGTTTCACACATGTAAATGTAAAAAAAAACGCGCAGACTCAACACTGTGCTGGTGTGTGTTGGTGTGTTTAAATTGATTAAATGAGATCAGCTTGTCTCGTTTAAATGTTTGAATCTGTTTTCCAGAGTAACATGCACATTATTTGCATTGTATTTGATTTGTAATGAATTTTTTCACTGCAGTAAGCGGCATTAAACAAATTCCATTTACCCTTAGGTTATGACGGTACAATGATATGACAAATAAAACCTGCCTGCCTCAATTCACTTAGTTTAAAAAGTGTTTGGATGAGCTGACCTTCTAATGTAATAGTTTGATCATAATCTTCAAAGAGGACCTCTGTATTATTTTTTTTAAGCAGGGCTGGGAAACAGATGTGGGTTTATAACTTTGTGCTCCGCACCTTCAACATCCAACAATATTTGGATGTCCTCCATGAATGTAACGTTTCTATGATGGGGTGTTTGGCAGCATAAAACGAGTCTGTATTACATTAACAGTTAGTTAAACCCCAAACTCCCAAACTACCTAAAGCTGTGTCAATCTTATCATCACGTTGCTGAGAGTTGTATTTACTGAGACACAAAAACAAATGTCACAATTGTTTTAGCCGCTGCGGCTCTAACACGCCACAGGACCACGGCTGCTGCGGAGGCCGGGAATGTGTTTGGCACGTTTTACCGCTGACCTGTGGGACAACACTGCCACTTGTATCACATGTGGGGTCAAAGGTCAGCGTTTCATGTCCCCGTATAGGGTTACAGGTAATAGGGCTGCCAGGTCTTTGTTCTGGACCAGTCCTGATAGACGAGCCTGCACAAATGGCTGCCATGATGAGGGACGTGATGGAGAGCAGACGGGTGTTCTGGTCTGGGCTGGATGGTCCGCACATGCAGCACCTTCCTATTTGAATTAGGTAATTGCACAATAAAGATTATTAGGTGCAATAAACTTTTTCTTTTTCCCTGTAAATACGATTGTCTCCTGTAAAGCAGAAGCTTGATCACAACAGGATGTATAAGGATGTGGTTAAATGGGGACTAATGGGGTTCTTAATGAGAGGAGAAAAACATTCAAATGTATTTTTCCTTTTGACAAAATCTGCTGTTGTCCAGCTGTGATTCTGCTCATGGTTTGGAGTGAATTTCCACAGGAAAATAGTCTGAAGTGAAGCAGCATGCATGTTAAAATCTTCCTGTAATAAACTAAAAATAATACACATAAACACTCAATAATCATCTTTCATCAGCAGAGTATGTCACAGCACTTGAATCACACAAAAACACATTATGAACGTCTTTCGTGGCCTTCCATGTAAAAATGAACCCAAATAAACACAGACTAATCTTTCAGTAATCTCCCACTTGACGGCAGATCCCGACTTTCCTGTGTGGAGATTGCTTTGTGATCCTGAGTTTATTGTGTTTGTCCAGCAGTTTGAGTCTGGTGCTGGGTTTTATTTTATGGTGGCAGGGCAGATGAAAGGTTTCCCCTCGCTGGGCTTGGATAAACAGTAGTTCACCATCGCAGCCGAGGCTGCATGAGAGGCTCAAAATGTGACATGTAAACACACATTAATCAACATGTGGAAAAATTCTCAAGAGCACCAAACTGTATCGGCCGCTAGATCATAAAAAGAGAGTGTTGAGTTAAAACTATGCCTATCACGTCTACTTTACAGTATATCAAAGATTTACAGTTGAATGAGTGCAACAGATTTGGATTTTGTGTTGTGTGAGTGTAAAATTTACTGGAGATGTGTGTGTGTGTTGCGTGTGTGTGTGTGTGTGTGTGTGTGTGTTTATGGTGGTGATTTGAAGCTGGGTTCTGTAAACAGGATAAACAGGAGGTTCGGGGGCGGGGGACGGGTGTGTGATGTGTTTTTTGGGGGGTCCCTGTTATCAGTTAACACGTTTCTTTTTTCCCTGAGCCTCAACAGCTGGCTTCTCAGCCACACACACACACACACACACACACACACACACACATTCTAAATAATGCTACATTGTAGCTTTGATCAGTCTTTGATCTTTGATCTTTAGATTAGAGATAGATAACTTTATCAATCCCCTAAGGGAAATTCTGTTATCGTAGCAGCAAATACATTCAAATACAATTACAATCAAAATTGAGACTCACTTTTCAAAAATGAGTTCAGATTCAGAAAAGTACCTGCGCTGGAAGCTAAGTCGAGCAGAGGAACACCATAAGAAAGACCAAGAGGAGTGGTTAGAATCTTCTGTTAATACCAATCTCCAAATACAGAATCTGAAAGAGGAAGTCTCCAGGCTGCAGTTACAGGTGGAAACCCAAATGAAGAGAGAGAACGATCTAGACTTTGAATTAAGGTTTACTAGGGCAGAACTGGCAGATACTACGAAACAGGCTGATGAAAACTACATATTAAAACGTGTATATAATAAACTTAACTCTGCACTAAAACAGGAGCTGGAGACCTGTCAAAAAAGTCATGAGAAAATGTTGATGGATTTGAAAAAGCAGGATGAAGACTTTGTCTGCATGGAGGCAGACTATCATGGCATGCTGGAGCAGCAATGCAAAGCATTTGAAGAGCAGGCACACCAACATCAGTGCCAGGTCGAATTAAACGATAAACAGTATCATGAGTTGGAGCAGGAGAAAAAGAAGGCCTTAGAGAAAGTTGCTGCAGAAAGAGATGAAGCAAGACAAATGATAAAAACACTGCAATCACAAGAAATAGAAACAAAAAAGGCCACTGAGGTGGAAAAATTTAATGACAAGTTTGGGTTAAAACTGAAGATAGGTGCACTGCGCAAGGAGATTACACAGCTTAAAAAACGTTAAGAACAAGCTCAGAAAAAGATTTCTGGGTTAGAGGAAACTATCGAAGGCTTGGATAAAGCACTAAGAAACAAAAAAAAGGAGAATTCAATTATAGGGAGGGAAAAGGGTAATGTAAGGAAGGTTTTGTCTAGAGAAGAGGAATGCAGTGCCCTGTTGAAGATTAAATTAGATAAGACGACCAACAGCAACAAGCTTCTAGAAGATGAGCTCCTACACCTAAAGTCTAAACATAAGAGTGCACTATACTTGCTGCAAGTGGCCGATGTGAATGAAAAGAAACAAGGAGACAGAATAGCTACCCTTAAACATGAAATTGAGGGCATGAGGCCAGGATTAACGGAATTGAAGGAAAGAGTCCATAAATTGGAAACCTTTCAGAAAAGATTTCTAGAGGACCTTCAGGCATGCATGCCTCTGGTCCCTGACCACCAGAAATTGAAAAGCAAAATCATTGCCCTCAAAGAATATTACATAGACAAGAACCGTCACAATTTGATCAACGAGTCCACTGATGCAGGGTATAAGCACAAAATTGCCAATCTCGAAAGAAAGCTCAGTCAATGTGTAAGGATCATACAGGATCACTCCAGGACAGTGAAGAATATGGGTTTGAGACATGAGAAAGCTATTGATAAATTAAGTCACGACACAAGCTTCTACATCAACTGTTATGCTAAGACAAAAGAGGTGGCACAGTTAAAAGAAGAGCTGAAAGAAACCAAACTACAATCACTAGGGCAGAAGGCCAGCAGTTGGTTAAGGCCAAAAATCCTCCGAAGTCCCACAGTTGCCCCAGATGTCGCTTAGGAACCACTGGCCCTTTTACCAGATGACAGGCAGTCACCCAGCCTCCCAAAAGACGATATCCTATCATCACCATCACCATCACCATGCCAGCCACATCCTTGTATGGATGATGACAAGGTGGGAAAATAGAAAAACATAAAATATTCTGTTTCTGTACAGAAACATTTTTTTTTCACTGAGCGACTAAGTGCATAGGTGTCGCAACTTATCATCTTAAAATATAAAGCACCAGAGAAAACCTGCATTTTCCCTTACCCTTTTCCTGATTTTACATGATAAAAACATAAAAGGATGATATGAAACATTCCATAAAAAAGATTGTTACAGCTGATTATGTTCACATTAATGTTCTTCATTAAGAATCACACACTAATAATTGGCCATCAATAAAACAAAACAGAAACTCAAACTGAATGTGAGGCTGGCAAAATAATATTCTTTTTGTAAACTACGCCACCATATATCATTTTACCCACATGAAACAATGTTATATTGAAAAACCAACATTACTTCTCTCTAATGTAACAACAAAGGCTAGCAGCAAAAACCTATCCAAAATGTCAACGTTGCACATAACCTAGGTTGAAAAACATCAAAACAAAAAACATTTACAGTAGGCATGTAAGCTGTTGCTTTTATATGAATGTCAGATGAAAAAAGACAACAGTTGGTTATACAAGAATAATGAGGTTGTCAATGTATGCATTGCCTGTGAATGCCTGTGAACCTAAAGACCAATGTGTTTTGACCCACCTACTCTACAAGTCAACACTCCAGTAAAGGTGGTTGTATCACAACGGGAGAGCCTGCTCAAAGTGCTTATCTGTCATTTTGTTATGGTGTGGAGTGAAAATAAGTCCTCCCTGGCTAAAGAGCCGCTCGACAGGAGCACTTGATGGCAGAATAGTATTAATAGTATTAATAGTATGAATAGTATTCAGAATAGTTTTTGTGTAGCAGCGGTCGCAGTTTCCCACATAAAAAAAAAAAGTGATTAAATGTGTGTTATCTAGCAAGTCCCTACTAAAAAAAACAGCTTAGACCAGCTTAGGCTGGTTGATGGGTTTAGCTGGTTTTAGCTGGTTTAACAAACTGGTTGATGGTTTTAGCTGGTAAAACTGGCTGGTCTTAGCTGGTAGAATAGGGTGGTGGATGGTTTTAGCTGGTTTTAGCTGGTAAAACTGGCTGGTTGATGGTTTTAGCTGGTCTTAGTGGTTTTAGCTGGTTGATGGTTTTAGATGGTCTTAGCTGGTAGAATAGGGTGGTGGATGGTTTTAGCTGGTTCAATAGGCTGGTTGATGGTGTTAGCTGGTCTTAGTGGTTTTAGCGGGTTGATGGTTTTAGATGGTCTTAGCTGGTTCAACAGGCTATTGGTGGTTTTAGATGGTCTTAGCTGGTTGATGGTGTAGAAGCTGGTTGAATAGGCTGGTTGATGGTTTTAGACGTGTAACCCACATTAAAAATCAGGTCACTAGCCCTGTATATGTCATGTAGACACTCTCAGTGAATCTCCTGTAGGGGGCAAAGTCAGGTATAAGTCAGGTATCGCATGAAGAAGTCTGCACCTGCGTTCCCTCTAAAACCACGAAGCAGACAGTAGCAAACAGTGGCAGACAGCCACGGATAAATTGTAACAGAATGTCCGCAGGCAGAGACGGTAGTCACAGACAGATCCAGGCTTCGTCCGGATAAGCTGTGAGCCGAGGAGGATAAACCCCCCTTTATGAGAATTTATGCTTGATGAACCTCTGGTGAGTTAGCAAACTGTTAGCTGGTTGTTCGCTAGCTGGCTGGAGGAAAAGATGAATATATTGTGCTATTAACTCAGTTTAAGTTGGTCTACGTTACTAAATAAATGTCATAAGATGTTTCCAATGTTTCCCCACAACCTTCGTGCACTTTATATTGTAGTTTATTGCTCGAAAAAAGATCGCTAGCTTTATACTAATGCTAATCGTGACCGCGATATGCTAATTGCTAGCCCGAGTTGCTAATTGCTTTTTTTGTTGTTGTGCTTAGCTCATGCTAAATGTTAAAAGCGAAGTTTACATGTTTTGCAACGAGAAGATGCATTTCATTTCTTTTCTATGCCATTTGAATTACTCATTTGTGTTAATAGCCACTGCAATGGGTAACAGTGCCATTAAGGTGTGGTATATTTCATGTTTGATTCAAGAAATTACACCATTGAGTATAAAAATTGTAATTCATCTGATGTTAAAGAGTTAAATATTAGAGGTGAATTAAAATAGCTAAGTTAAAAAGGATGCATAAGTTATGTGTCTGTTAAAAATAATACTGTTGTGGATGGTAATTCATGAATAATTGGTTACATTTATGGTTAAACTAATTCATAGTAATTCATTTTAGTGTGTGTATGTGTTTCCTTGCAATTTAGTAATATATTTCATGCCTATAGAGCTGACAAAATGTTGAGATCTCACAAGAAACTGAGACAGAATCAGATGAAGATCCTTACAACTTTGCACTTTCTGTGTAGGTTGGTTTTTTTGTGCTAGTCTGATCAACTGTCAGAGAAATAGAGAGAGAGAGAGACGATTAAGATGGCGAGCCCAGCCCAGAACCGGTACCGTCTGCTCCACTCCAGAAATTTAGGCTCAAAGTTAACACTGCGGCGTATGGGGGAGTTGCTGGAGTGCTTGTCGCTCAAGGGCTTCTACAGCCAAAAGTTTAAGTCCTACATCTGAAATAAGAACATCATCTGAAAGCCAACATGATTTCCTACATTTCTATGTATATATTGGCTGTGTCCGAAATCACTCACTCATTCCCTACTCCCTACTCACTACATAGGGAGTCCAACATAGTGCACTATATAGTGAGCTCATCAGCAGAAAGAAAAAAGCACTTTCGGACACTACTCAGGCACCGTTAATTACGTCACCGCTGTCGCACAGTTGAAACGTCATACATCAACGCCGGTTGAGGACTATCCGAATTTAAAAAGTACACCGTTAATATTGAGTCAAAACACAAGCATTTTAATGTACATCCCGATTATATATATATATATATATATATATATATATATATAGTACAGACCAAAAGTTTGGACACACCTTCTCATTCAATGAGTTTCCTTTCTTTTCATGACTATTGACATTGTAGATTCACACTGAAGGCATCAAAACTATGAATTAACACATGTGGAAATATGTACTTAACAAAAAAGTGTAAAACAACTGAAAATACGCCTTATATTCTAGGTTCTTCAAAGTAGCCACCTTTTGCTCTGATTACTGCTTTGCACACACTCTGCATTCTCTTGATGAGCTTCAAGAGGTAGTCACCTGAAATGGTTTTCACTTCACAGGTGTGCCCTGTCAGGTTTAATAAGTGGGATTTCTTGCCTTATAAATGGGGTTGGGACCATCAGTTGTGTTGTGCAGAAGTCAGGTGGATACACAGCTGATAGTCCTACTGAATAGACTGTTAGAATTTGTATTATGGCAAGAAAAAAGCAGCTAAGTAAAGAAAAACGAGTGGCCATCATTACTTTAAGAAATGAAGGTCAGTCAGTCCGAAAAATTGGAAAACTTTGAAAGTGTCCCCAAGCGCAGTCGCAAAAACCATCAAGCGCTACAAAGGAACTGGCTCACATGAGGACCGCCCCAGGAAAGGAAGACCAAGAGTCACCTCTGCTGCGGAGGATAAGTTCATCCGAGTCACCAGCCTCAGAAATCGCAGGTTAACAGCAGCTCAGATTAGAGACCAGGTCAATGCCACACAGAGTTCTAGCAGCAGACACATCTCTAGAACAACTGTTAAGAGGAGACTGTGTGAATCAGGCCTTCATGGTAGAATAGCTGCTAGGAAACCACTGCTAAGGACAGGCAAGTGGAAATCTGTGCTTTGGTCTGATGAGTCCAAATTTGAGATCTTTGGTTCCAACCACCGTGTCTTTGTGCTGGTGCTTTTGCTGGTGACACTGTTGGGGATTTATTCAAAATTGAAGGCATACTGAACCAGCATGGCTACCACAGCATCTTGCAGCGGCATGCTATTCCATCCGGTTTGCGTTTAGTTGGACCATCATTTATTTTTCAACAGGACAATGACCCCAAACACACCTCCAGGCTGTGTAAGGGCTATTTGACCAAGAAGGAGAGTGATGGGGTGCTGCGCCAGATGACCTGGCCTCCACAGTCACCGGACCTGAACCCAATCGAGATGGTTTGGGGTGAGCTGGACCGCAGAGTGAAGGCAAAAGGGCCAACAAGTGCTAAGCATCTCTGGGAACTCCTTCAAGACTGTTGGAAGACCATTTCAGGTGACTACCTCTTGAAGCTCATCAAGAGAATGCCAAGAGTGTGCGAAGCAGTAATCAAAGCAAAAGGTGGCTACTTTGAAGAACCTAGAATATAAGACATATTTTCAGTTGTTTCACACTTTTTTGTTAAGTATATAATTCCACGTGTTAATTCATAGTTTTGATGCCTTCAGTGTGAATCTACAATTTTCATAGTCATGAAAATAAAGAAAACTCTTTGAATGAGAAGGTGTGTCCAAACTTTTGGTCTGTACTGTATATATATATATAAAATACTATATACATGTATGTGTATATGTAATCACGCCACATCCTTTGTCTTTTATCTTGTACCGTGCGATCAAAGAGCTATAATTAGACCCCATTTACTTAGCAATTACCCCAAGATACTCACCATCATCGTCAGATTGTAAGTATAAAGATGAAGGATTTTATGTTTATACAAGACATCTAAATCATTAATGTATTGTCAGTGTCAATAATTCACTCCTATTGTCAGACTACACCCCGTCCTGTAGAAACAGACATGGCACAACTTTGTTCATAAATCAGATTAGATGGATGGATAAATAGATTTATTGCTGTGTCAGCATTCACACTTACTAGAGAAGGCAAGTCCTGAAGAACTTGCGGTTGTGAATGCACCCTGTTGAGAAGCTGACGCCAAATGCGCAATGCTGGCATTGAAAACTTTGAATAATGTCCAGAATATATGAAATATGAAATAATTTAGGGTTTGTTGAAAAGCTAAGGCCAAACTGAATTGGTGGCTTGAATTTATTTGAAGTCTCGTCTGAAGTCAGTGAAGCTTCCTAATAGTTGGGTGAGAATGAAGGATTAAAAATAGAACCGGACCTTTTATTTTTGTCGCTGTTGCTTGTGTTGCTCCAAAAAAATCGCTCTGATGCTCAGCTGCAGTTGCTCGTCGGCACAATTCAACAGATCGCTCTGATAACGTCATTCAAGCGATTCCAGTGAATTTCACGTCGCTCGGAGGCGCTCATTTCTTTCGGTTTTCAACGGTATACGTGGCTGACAACGGCCCAGTTTGACGAGCTGTTGGCGAGAATCGGAGGCAGGATTGCCCGGTTGGACACCAACTACAGGCGCTCCATCCCAGCTGAGGAGCGCCTGGCCATTTGTCTCCGGTGTGTGTGTGTGTGTGTGTGTGTGTGTGTGTGTCAACGTAAAGCCGGCTTTGCTCTTCCGGACCGGTGGAGTTGTATTACGTTTCCATGGTTTCAGTAGTTGTCATAGTTACACATAGATTACGGCAGCCAGTCAGCGCTGAGCGACAAACGACTGATGGCCAGAGACTTGGGGTTTCTCAACTCGAGCGACAGAGCGATTGAGCGTTTTTTCGCTCCGTCGCTCGGACTCTGTCGCACAGAGCCCCAGCGACATTTCGACTGAGCGATTAACCGCTCAGTTGCTCGTTTACATTGACTTATTATGTAAACTTGTCGCCAGCGACAAAAATAAAAGGTCCGGTGTGAACGCACCTTAAGCTGTGAGCCAAACAGGAGTATGAAGAGATGTCACAGTGAGAATGAATCAAATACTCTGAATGAGACTGAAAAGTGAAATAAATGTCAATGTGTCAGTGATTGGGAACATTTCAATATTTAGATGGAGATTCTGGCTTGAATGAAGATAATAGTTAAATATAGTTAAAATGTTGGGAAATATACTCTGTAATAAAGTAAAAAAGCCAAGAGTTTTTGTCCGATTGGCTCCAGAGAGCTGGAGTAAAAATTGTGGAAGCAAGCGCGAGTTGAAGACGAGGTTTTCTGAATTCTTTTGAGCTGCTCCCCACTCTGTCAGTTGGCTCCTCCACTCTGGCTCTCAACATTCCACCCCATACACACCAATGCAAAAATCTGAAAGTTACCGATGTCTGAACTGCGACTGTGCAAAAAGTATAAATGCTGTGAGAAAGATGAATACAAGATTGAATGTAGACAAATAGTGGAATATTTCAGAGTTCGAATAGAGTTTCTATCTGGAAGTGTGAATGATTAGATGAGTTTTGAAAATGCTTGAAAAGGTGTGAAATGTAGGATTTTTTGAACATTCCGTAATCTGCTTGAATGGGGAAAAAATGGCCGAAAAACGGTGAATATCTCGGAAATTATGAGTGATATGAATGAGAAAAATAGACGCGGTCGATTCCCAATTGAGATGAACATTTGGTGTTTGAATGGAGTGAATACGTTGAAAAATGTGGAAAAAATGTGGATGCTAATGTGCTAACATTAGCATCCAAACTTCCTGACCCGGAAGAAAACAGAAGAACATATGTTGTGAATGCTGACTCAGCATTCACAACAACGATGGAGACTTCGGATGGAATCCAGGACAAAACAAAAAACGATCCGACACAGGAGGGAAAACCAAGGTTAAATACACAGAGGCACTAACGGTGAGACAAGGTACTGGTGGAGAGAGGACGGACAGGTGAGGTAATCAACGGAAAAACACACAGGAAGAAGTGACAAGTAGGACGCAACACACAAGGGAACAATTTCAAAATAAAACAGGAAATAAACCAAACAGACACTGAACCATGACAAAACACATAGGAGGAACTGACAAGCATGACATGACACACAAGGGTAAAACTACAAAGTAAAACAGGAAACAGAAACAGGCACTAAATCGTGACAAGTTGCTGCTGCTCATCCATCACCTTCATCAGCAATCGAGTGAGGTGTTCATAGATGTTCAGGTTGCTCTTCGTGCTGCTCTTTAACAGGAAAGCCTTGAACGAAGCTGCGGACTTAAGTCTCTCTTGACACTTGTCCTGGATTCCGTCCAAAGTCTCCATCGTTCTTCAGCTACGTTTTATTATTATTATTATTATTATTTTTTTTTTTATTATTATTTCCTCACATCCACTTATACATCCTTAGTATTACAACACCCTGTAGGACAGTTCATTTTACAAGTGGTCTAAATAGACAAACAATCAGCATAAGTTTGTTTACACCAAAAAATAAATAAATACAAATTTGAAACACCAGAAAACACCAAATAAACAAAATAAAAAAGACAACAACAAACAAACAAACACAAATAAATATCTATATATCAAAAATAAAATAATAAAACAAAACAATCATGGGTTATAAATTCTCTTTGCCTAAATACACTTAATCAATTAAATTATATCAACACATACATATCTTCATCATGCACCTCTGGATATCCCTTATGGTCCAGCTCCTATCTCTAGAAAAATAGAATAAATAAAAGCTCTTTGAATTATCAATCCGTTTGTTCCCCCACCACCTTCATTAATGGTATCATACCATCTTTCTATAAACGCTTCCTTCTGTAATCGTAACTGGAGTTGTTCCGATTCCGATGCCAGTATCGGAAATGCCTCCGATACTGCCGAAAATGCCGGCATCGGTATCGGCGAGTACTGGAGTCCAGGCACCGATCCGATACCACGTAATTAATTAGCCTAGAAATAGGAATCTATTTATCGGTTAGGTCCGTTAGCTCCGAGAGTCCACTGGATACGTGTCCGCTGCGTTACGGCTCCGTTACGGTTTGGCTCCATCGTCCTTGTCCGGCAATCATATTACTGTTATTTGTCCAAATGTTGAAATGCATTGTGTTTTTTTTACTTAGACGTATCCTTACCTTTGCTGTTCAGACTATTAAAAAAAACTTTTTTTTAAATCAGTACCTGTTTGCCTACCCTTTGGACATTACTGCTTCTGTATATACAGTGGCTTCTATAATGTTTGGAACAAAAATGTATTTAGCTCTCAGATACCCTGATAGCCTGTCAACTTTAAAAAACATATTCCCATAATCAGGGATAGAAATTGAGCTCGCTCCCACCCCGCTTGCTGTTTTGTTGTGTGTGAGACAAGTGTCTTGTTTTGAATTAATGAATTTCATAAGAAGCTTCCCTGACTTGGCCAAGTTACATTCATAAATAAAAACCCTTGCTTCTGTCATTCAAACAAACGGTTAGGCTTCCTCCCGACCACCGCTACCAAAACTGCTAAAACACAACCAGTATATATATTATGCTTTTTCCTTGTAACAGCCGAAAAGATGAAGAAGCTGCAGGCATTGGAGATGTCACTGAGAAAGTAGAAGAGCTTGTACTGGCATCACAGAGCCTACCAGATGTCACTGCAGCAATCAGAGAGCTCACCAATGTGGCTGCCACTCAAAGAGTCATACTGAGTCCTTCCCAGCTACAGACCATCAAGCAAGGGTTCTGCTGTGTTGTTTGTATGAGTAAGTATGCAATAGATAGTAATTGTCCCACATGTAAAATAATTTTGGATCCATTTGGTGTGTGCCAGAATTTGAGATTTCCAAATACACATACAGTACAGACCAAAAGTTTGGACACACCTTCTCATTCAAAGAGTTTTCTTTATTTTCATGACTATGAAAATTGTAGATTCACACTGAAGGCATCAAAACTATGAATTAACACATGTGGAATTATATACTTAACAAAAAAGTGTGAAACAACTGAAAATATGTCTTATATTCTAGGTTCTTCAAAGTAGCCACCTTTTGCTTTGATTACTGCTTCGCACACTCTTGGCATTCTCTTGATGAGCTTCAAGAGGTAATCACCTGAAATGGTCTTCCAACAGTCTTGAAGGAGTTCCCAGAGATGCTTAGCACTTGTTGGCCCTTTTGCCTTCACTCTGCGGTCCAGCTCACCCCAAACCATCTCGATTGGGTTCAAGTCCGGTGACTGTGGAGGCCAGGTCATCTGGCGCAGCACCCCATCACTCTCCTTCTTGGTCAAATAGCCCTTATACAGCCTGGAAGTGTGTTTGGGGTCATTGTCCTGTTGAAAAATAAATGATGGTCCAACTAAACGCAAACCGGATGGAATAGCATGCCGCTGCAAGATGCTGTGGTAGCCATGCTGGTTCAGTATGCCTTCAATTTTGAATAAATCCCCAACAGTGTCACCAGCAAAGCACCCCCACACCATCACACCTCCTCCTCCTTCACGGTGGGAACCAGGCATGTAGAGTCCATCCGTTCACCTTTTCTGCGTCGCACAAAGACACGGTGGTTGGAACCAAAGATCTCAAATTTGGACTCATCAGACCAAAGCACAGATTTCCACTGGTCTAATGTCCATTCCTTGTGTTCTTTAGCCCAAACAAGTCTCTTCTGCTTGTTGCCTGTCCTTAGCAGTGGTTTCCTAGCAGCTATTCTACCATGAAGGCCTGATTCACACAGTCTCCTCTTAACAGTTGTTCTAGAGATGTGTCTGCTGCTAGAACTCTGTGTGGCATTGACCTGGTCTCTAATCTGAGCTGCTGTTGACCTGCGATTTCTGAGGCTGGTGACTAAACCGCATGCTATTCCATCCGGTTTAATTGTATGCAAAATCCCATTAGTGCTATATACACTGCATTGGTTGCAGGTTTTCTAAATATGACAATGTCTAATTGTATTGTCCCTCTCAAATAAATGAATAAAATAAAAATAATGGCATTTTGTCTGGTTATACTATTATCGTTTTTAATCTTATACGGGCTTAATTACTGCAACTAAACAAACACCAGAAAAACACACATTAGCTCATAGTTACACAGAAATTCCACACGTTTAATGATGTAAAAATATCATGGCTGAGACAGTAACATACCTTGCTTCATGGTAAGGCTGATGCATAGTTCTGAGCACTGATCCAATTCGTGTCTCTGCAGCATGCACTCCTTTCATGGCGAGATACCCCTTTATCATCCTTCTTCCATATGAAGGTCCCGTCTAGAAAATAACAAATTAACACGATTTCCATATTCCAAAATCATATCAGCTGATATATGTTTATCATGAAATTAATGCAGTGTGCATGCATGTGGGTGTTTGTGGTATGGGATTTGTCAGTGCTGTGAGGTTTATGTTTACTGTGATTACTTACAAATAGCCTATGGTAGGCTGAGGCTATTTATTTTTATTTATTTGCTATTTATAATCATGATAAACGGGCATCACTCTCTCTCTCTCTCTCTGTCTCACACACACACACACACACAAGTAGCAAAAGGGGAGATAGCAGGTTCATACCTCGGTTATGGCTTTTGCCACCTCTAACTCCAAATGTGCGTCGGGGAGTCCCATCAGGCTTGAGCCATTTTCAGCGCAAAATCTCCTCACATTTCTTGCAGAAAATCCTCTTGTGCCTCCGCTTTCCTGTGATATGCGCACAGAGACTTCTGTGGATGACAGGCCTTGTTTCACCATGTCCAAAAGCCATTTTAGCCTGGCAACACTGGCACACTGGCAATTTTACATTTGGCGCTGGCGCTCTTGCCTTGTAAATGACAACATCCGGTCTCAGAAAATGAAAAAACAGGCCTTTTTTCCGTTTCTGTTTTCTAGTGATTTTATTTTTCGTTATATGAAATAGAAAATGAAAATCGAATCATTTTTTAAATTTCGCGCATCCCTTTTTGACCATGAAAAAGAAAAATGCCTTGTATTTCAATTTTAATTTTTGTATTTTAAAACGAAAATCAAATAACCACTCGTTTTTTGTTTTTTAACACCCGTTTCTGAAAGGAAAATCGAATGACCAAAAGATACACTGACCCATTATCATGTGTTTTGGGAAAACAAGTTAATTGTTCCTAGTATTTTTTGCGATGCTATTGTTTATTTTCTTTAGGTGTACATGGCTGTACAGCCAGATCCTCTATCAAATTATCATTATTACTTTCCTCTTATTACCATTCATTAATGTAATCTCAGTGTAATAAGTGGGTTTATCAAACACATATGTAACTGCACGCGCACACACACACACACACACACACACACACACACACATTCTAAATAATGCTACATTGTAGCTTTGATCAGTCTTTGATCTTTGATCTTTAGATCAAAGACACACTGAACATTCCATGTTAACATTCTATCAGATATTATATAAGTGACACAAACAGACACCACATTATCAGAATCAGGGACACTGCGTTACAGTACAGACCTCTTTCTACTAACTGGCACCAATTGCTACCACCGTTCACTTTGAGATAGATAACTTTATCAATCCCCTAAGGGAAATTCTGTTATCGTAGCAGCAAATACATTCAAATACAATTACAATCAAAATTGAGACTCACTTTTCAAAAATGAGTTCAGATTCAAAAAAGTACCTGCGCTGGAAGCTAAGTCGAGCAGAGGAACACCATAAGAAAGACCAAGAGGAGTGGTTAGAATTTTCTGTTAATGCCAAGCTCCAAATACAGAATCTGAAAGAGGAAGTCTCCAGACTGCAGTTACAGGTGGAAACCCAAATGAAGAGAGAGAAAGAACTACAGGATGAATTAAGGTTTACTAGGAAAGAGGCTGATGACAACAACGAATTAAAACGTATACATAATAATTTTAATTCTGTACTCAGACAGGAGCTGGAGAACTGTCACAAAAGTCATGACAAAACGTTGATGGAGTTGAAAAAGCAGGATGAAGACTTAAAGGAAAACAAAGTCTGCATGGAGGCAGACCATCATGGCATGCTGGAGCAGCAACGCAAAGCATTTGAAGAGCAGGCACACCAACATCAGTGCCAGGTCGAATTAAAGGATAAACAGTATCATGAGTTGGAGCAGGAGAAAATGAAGGCCTTAGAGAAAGTCGTTGCAGAAAGAGATGAAGCGAGACAAATGATAAAAACACTGCAATCACAAGAAATAGAAACAAAAAAGGCAACTGAGGTGGAAAAATATAATGACGCGCTCAGGTTTAAACTGAGGACAGAAAGACTGCGTGAGGAGAATATAGAGCTTAAGAAAGATAACAAACAAGCTCAGACAAGGATTTCTTGGTTAGAGGAAACTATAGAAGACTTGGAAAAAGAAATAAGAAACAAAGAAAAGGAGAATTCAGTTGTAGCGAAGGAAAAGATTAATGTAGTGAAGCTTTTGTCTAGAGAAGATGAATGCAGTGCCCTATTGAGGGTTAAATTAGATGAGGCGACCAACAGCAACAAGTTTCTAGAGGATCAGCTCCGACACCTAGACTCTAAACGAATGGCGGCACTAAACTTGCTGCTAGTGGCCAAAAAGAAAGAAAAGAAACAAGAAGACAAAATAACTACCCTTAAACATCAAATTGAGGGCATGAGGCCAGGATTAACGGAATTGAAGGAAAGAGTCCATAAATTGGAAACCTTTCAGAAAAGATTTCTAGAGGACCTTCAGGCATGCATGCCTCTGGTCCCTGACCACAAGAAATTGAAAAGCAAAATCATTGCCCTCAAAGAATATTACATAGACAAGAACCGTCACAATTTGATCAATGAGTCCACTGATGCAGGGTTTAAGCACAAAATTGCCAATCTCGAAAGAAAGCTCAGTCACTGTGAAAGGGTCATACAGGATCACTCCAGGACAGTGAAGAATACGGGTTTGAGACATGAGAAAGCTATTGATAAATTAAAACATGACACAAACTTCTACATCAACTGTCATAATGATAAGGTAAAAGAGGTGGCACAGTTAAAAGAAGAGCTGAAAGAATCCAAAATACAAACATTTAAGATGAGGGCCAGGCGTTGGTTAGGGAAAAAAATCCTCCGAAGTCCCACAGTTGCCCTAGATGTCACTGAGGAGCCACTGGCCCTTTTACCAGATGACAGGCAGTCACCCAGCCTCCCAAAAGACGATATCCTATCATCACCATCACCAAGCCAGCCACATCCTTGTATGGATGATGACAGGGTCATATTTGTGAGGCCTTATGTGGCTGATGGTGTCCAACAGGTTGACAACTGAAGCTTCACTTCCTTTGCAAACTGTTAACTCCCACTGTAGCTCATGGCATGAGACTGTTTTCCTGAAGAGGAGGAGGTCAAGGGAGAATCAGGATTTCCTGTGTGGGTTTTCTCCGAGTGCTTCGGTTCCCCCACCAGAGAAAAGATGAGAAAAAAAAAATGTAAAAAAAAAATGTGTGAGTTAACAGCTTGAGTCAAGCACATAGAACGCAGCCAATGAGTCCAACCAATCAGAGGTGAAATAGGACGGGTCTTATGAGAACATGATTGGGTTCCATAAGAAAAGGAAAAAAATCCTCCCAAGTCCCACAGTTGCCCCAGATGTCGCTGAGGAGCCACTGGCCCTTTTACCAGATGACAGGCAGTCACCCAGCCTCCCAAAAGACGATATCCTATCATCACCATCACCATCACCAAGCCAGCCACATCCTTGTATGGATGATGACAAGGTCATATTTGTGAGGCCTTATGTGGCTGATGGTGTCCAACAGGTTGACAACTAAAGCTTCACTTCCTTTGCAAACTGTTAACTCCCACTGTAGCTCATGGCATGATGCTGTTTTCCTGAAGAGGAGGAGGTCAATCAGGATTTCCTGTGTGGGTTTTCTCCGAGTGCTTCGGTTCCCCCACCAGAGAAAAGATGAGAAAAAAAATGTAAAAAAATAATGTGTGAGTTAACAGTTGGAGTCAAGCACAGAGAACGCAGCCAATGAGTCCAACCAATCAGAGGTGAAATAGGACGGGTCTTATGAGAACATGATTGGGTTCCATAATAACCTGGTGCTGAGCACTGTGGCCTCACTGGTCCTGGGTTCAGCCCAGTTCTCCTGCTGGGGTGCCTTCATGTTCTCTGTGTCTGTGTGGTTTTCTCCGAGTGCTTCGGTTTCCTCCCACCAAATAATAATTACATTAAAAAAAAAGTATTGATAATAATTATGATATGGTAATAGTAACTAATAATGAATAATATATATATATATATATCTATATATCAATGGATAAAAATAAAACAAAAAATAATGAGCTTCAACTTTAATTTCTCAAGTTTTTATATTTCCTGTATCTGCTGTGCCTTGTTTGTTTACAATGATTGAGACTGACTTCACTGGTGGAGTAATTCAAGGAGGTGCACACACCTTCTAAATACCCAGCACCAAACCTTAGGCTGACTGAAGAACTTTCCAGCAGGTGTAACTATTGCTATATGTCTATATATATATCTATATATATATATAGATATATATATACCGGTATGTATAAGTGATAGATGTTATGATTATGTTCTTGGGTATTTGAGGTAATAACTGTGTACATTTACCACATTATTCCGAATGCACGGGCATATTTTATGTTTATATTTCATATATGTTAAAATCATACCAGGTTACAGGTTTGATTTGTTATCATTCCTGGTCACCAGGCTGTATGTGTGTGTGCATGAGCAATTAGGCACAAAGCGCAGGTGTCTCACTTTTTAGTTTCGTTTTCATTCAATTGATGACCAGGACTGGTACGCCTTGCTGGTGAGTGTCTGTAAACTAGCAGTGCTAGTATTTCAAAATCAAGAGTTAATGTCACATGGATGAGTGTATAATTTCATTGGTTAATTCTGGGGTTTGTGTTTGTGTTTACATTGCAAGTTTACAACCTATCTGATTGACATCACTATCTAACTAACTAATTAATAAGTTGACTGTCGGTACGATAGCATAGCAGTCAGGCTACCTAGTGTGTGAATGCTTATTGTGTGAGCGCAATAAAATTCATAAAGTGATCCAGTTGTATCCGCCGTACTTGTCCTGATAACCTTCCAGAGGGGAGTTTATTGAGCTATAGTAGGTAGTTTAGTAAAAACCGGGACACTGACACAGAGGTAGTGAGAAGAGTGTTTTTTAAAGGCCCATGGGTACGATGAGGCTTAATGAATTCCACATGGCTCTGCACTGCTAGCAAAGCATGGACAAGTTTGTGACAAAATATTGCTTATTTTCAGGTTCAAAGTTTTATTTTGGATTGTGGATTATGACCTTTTTGACTTTCAAAATCTTTTACATGCACAAGAACCTATAAAAACACAGAAGGAAAGGAAAAAAGCAAGAATTTATAAGAAATCTCCTCTAAATTAATCACATTTAACAGAGGCACAATGAGAAAAGCTTCGTAGAGCCAGTTAAAGGCTTTGTTCAAAAATTCTCCACCATCTACCTGAAGTTATGGTCGCTGCCACAGACCATGGATTTTTTTCATTTTCTTCTCCAAATCATTTTATATTTTGATTGCTGTCTGGATGATAAGAGGTTTCATACAAAAAAAATGCTTCTGAACAGAATTACCAACCTTAACTTAATAAACACTGAATGTAATTTCAGTGTAATAAGTACAAGTAACACATATGTAACTGCACACACACACACACACACACACACACACACACACACACACACACACACACACACACACACACACACCTCTTTTCTTCAGGGGTTACGTGAGTATTTGTACTGGAAATAAAAGTTTTCTTTTAAAGTTGAATCTGAGTGACAGTTACAGTGTTTACTACAAGTACTGCAAGTTACAGAGCCAAAATGGCATCCTGACTATTTGAATGGGGGTACTGTAAAGTGTATCCAGGTATATCACTGATGCCCTTGTCATGAAGATTTCTCCAAGGTGTCTGAAAGGTGATTCACTCCAAAATGTAAAGCAGTATCATCCTCTATTGCCATTGCCATGCTTGGTACGGACATTGCTCCTCTCAGGATGAACTGTAAACACTACAGTGTTCCCGTCCAGCACCATTTTCTGGTGAAGAGGAAAAGCCTTCCCACTCTTTTGGTTCATGACCAAATGAAAATAATTGTAAACCCATTCTCATTCTCAGTTACGTAAATACCGACATTTCGTCACACCCCTCTATATCTAATATGACACACAAGTAGCCCTTGAGCAGGTAAATAAATAATAGTAAAATAAGTCATCTGAAATCATTTTTAAGGTACTCAGTTATGAAGCGCTACTACACTCAAAAAAAATAATTTCTCTAAAACAATGACTTTATGTATTTCAATTACATAAAGTACACAAAGGACACATAAGTTCTTACATAAGTACATTATACATAAAAAAATCCATATGTAATACATATTTTTGTGTATAACACTTGAAAAATGTACTTAATTCCAGCAGACCAAGTTATTTCATTCATTCACATCAACTCAACATGATGGAAATACTTTACACTGAATTATATACTTTACGCAGAACTTATGTAACTGATTTTACATTACATGGAAATCCAATATGTAATTTATATAACTGAAATATATGAAGTCAGGGTTTCAGGGAATTAATGAAAAAAATAACTAAAACTTTGAATAACTCATTTGACACATGTTGGTCAATTCATTTATTTGATACAAATGAGAAAAAGAGAACTGGATGAGATTTGAATGTAATTATGACTTTCAAGCATTACAGTTAGTTCATACATTGATAGTATACATAATAAAACAAAACAAACTGGTTATACAATTGAAACTGAAAGTAAGACACTCGACAAAACACCACCATGACAAGAAATGTTGCAGGCACACACCACACAACAGTTTAAATGAGTTAAACACAAATAATAGCAGGTTATATGAACACTCAGAGGGCAGCAGTCTAGTAGCAGTCTAAAGGAAACAATGATTAAACACCAAAGAGGTCTTGGCTGAACAAAACCTGGAGAGAGCTCCTCACTGAGTCCGCCTCTTGACCATTATAGTCCCGCATTCCCCATTCACATGTACAGCACATACAGTCAGAAAGCTATGGATGCAGGCACAGAGTGATGATAAAGGCATTTCCATGTGAATGAACGTCTGGTCTTTAGGTAGAAACGTCCTGAATGTGTTTGAAGTCTTCAGCTCTCCTTGGCTGTCAGTTAGAGTAGAAAGGCCTCTCAGTGACTAATCCAGTTTACTTTGTGCCCGTCTGTGGAGGAGAGAATCTGGCATGACACCAAATGCCACTCAATAGATGCTTTCGCAAACAAAGGCAAAAAAAGAAAAGAAAAAGAAAATGACCGCCTCCTTCTCTGCTTTCCTCCTTCTCCTCGCTCCTCGTTTCCTGCTAGACAAGCACATTGAGTCTGTCTCGTCTTTCATACATTTGTCAAGAGCATGGTTTGTATCTGACCCTGTCGCCATGGTTTCAGCTCCTGTACTGGGCAGGACATGTGTTTACTGTATATATTATGGGATGCTGAGAAAAGAGAGGGCGGACTGGAGTGCTGGTGCCCTTTGGGTGCCACATTCAAGTGTGTGAGACGTTGCGTGTTTTTTATGCGAGGCAGTTGTCTGCTCTTCTCAGAGACATGCTGAGAGCAGGAGGCCATATGAAGGGATGGTCATCACAACTCCAGCGCTAATTGGATGGGATGTACCATGAGTGCACAGTGAGCGCAGGCGTGTGGTCAAATCAAATGAGTGTGTCTGTTGTATATTAAGGCTGCTGGATGAGAACAAGGGCTAAGGACAAAACCACCTTTAAAAGTCCATCACATACCCATGACTACGTGATTATGGAGGCAGAAAATACCCCTGATTAGTTGGGAATTCATCCTATTCATATTCTTGTAATCAAGTTTATCACATGGCCAAGTAGACAGAGGTTTGTGCTCAGGAAACAGTTGAGTAAACAGCACGAAGTTGAAGAAATGTTTGGCCAGTAGTATGAGAAAATATTGACCCCAGACAATGTCTGCATCAACAAAAAATAATCAAAAGAAAAGAAAAAAAAGAAGAAAAAAAAGACCTCAACGATTGAAGCTTTGGATGCTGGGAACAGAAAAACGTTCAACCATTTCCAGGAAATTAAAAGAAGCATGAAAGGTGCTTGTCAAGATTTAAAATCATAGATAAAGAAAATGCTGATTAAATAACTTGTTTTCTAGATCTTTGAATTGATGGTTAACTCTTGATGTAAAACTGACCATGAATATGTGATTCAACTCCCATGATCCCAGACTACTGGCTGAGGTAACATACTGTGTTTGAGTCATTGTCAGTGTTCGTTTCTTGTATTTTAGCCTTACTTCTTTTTGCAGTAATGTGAGTTGCATCAATGGAATAATGTGCTGCTGGTTTGGATTGCATTTGCATTCCACAGATCAATAAGACAATTGTGTGCAGATGTACGAGTGTGCACTGAGCATGATGACGCATGCAAAGTTTTTGGGTGTTCTCATTTCGCGCCACTGACAGCACACACAGACTTCATCTGGATGTGACAGTTTTCATGACATCACCTCGGAGATTCTTGGTAGGAAAGACTCACTAATAGCGGCCGCTGTTTGCTCCTCCTCCTCCAACAGTCCCATGGCGATGGCGTGATTGAGGGGTCCATTTCAAATTGACAAGCTTAATTTCACTGAGTTTTGTCTTCAGCCAAAGCTGACTGAGGCCAAGAGGATTCAGAGAGAGCAGGAGATAAATTGAAAACACCAGGTTACATGGCAGAGATTTAAAGAACATATTCTTCTGTTGAGCTTTTCAGCCTTGGCAAATAAAAGTCCATTTGGCTCACACACATCCTCCAGCTCGAGCTTTGATAGGAACAACTTTGCAAACAGCAGCATTTTGTTGAGTTCACTCTTTGTTAAAAATGTAGTTTGTTCTGCTCGGAGGCAATTCACTGTGTAAAAACCTGTGCAGTCAAATGAGAAAGGATGCTGTCTTTGTGATGTTAATTACTTATGCGCTCTGAAGGCTTAATGGGATGTATGTCTGGCACATCAGGAACAAATCTGTTGGCTTTGGCAGGCACACACATTACTTTTATTTAAACGCCACACACAGACGCCACACACACCCATGATTTTTCCAGCACTGGCTTCTTGCGATCGACTCACAAACAAGCAGAGCAGCGCCATGGAACGAGGCCAGAGCTGAGGCCAGGCGGGGATGAGATCCTCAGAGTACTGGGACGGAGCGGAGGTCATGACCCCGGGCAGATTGGGCAGCCAGAATCAGCGTGAGTCCTCCTCGCTGCTCCCAGTCTGGCCACAACTCACACCCTAGCAGGTGGCAGTACTTTCTCTTTAGTGTTTGTGTTTCGACAGCCAACATAATCCTGTGTTGAACAGAGAAAGCCTGTTACTGGGTAGGTGTTTTAGTCCAATCCACCCGCCAAACATTACTTTGATGGTTATGTGCTCTGGTGGGTATTGGTTAAAATCAGAGTAACACTGTTGCCATGGTTAAACAAAACAAAAGGCAACAGTGACTCTGTTGTTAAAGCTGAGGATGCTTTCCTATATCCTCCACATGCTAATTTTGACCATGCTATATAAACATCTCATAGTTCTCACTTGGCACTGGATGTACAGTACCTGTGCATGGGCAGATAGTCCAACATGACTACATTTCTCCAGTTCAGAGAGGACCATTTGATCCATCTGCACTTTTAAACAGAGATGGAAAATTTGAATAATGAACACAAACAAAAATGGTCTCTTAATCAGTGTTGTGTTACTTGAAAAATAGATTAATTACTCATCACATATGACGAGAAAGGACAGTAATCACATTACTTTAATTACTTAACATCAAAGGTAGTTTGTTACGTGGCTTGTAACATGCTAACTTGTTTCTCAGCACAGTTCAAAAGGTTCCAAAGCCTCAACAACCACACTTCATCAGTATTTAATGTTTATCTACAAATAGTGTAACCTGAGGGTTCAGTATGTGGTGGTTGGACCACTGATCAGGTTGGAGCTTGATAACTTCCTGTAGCAGCACTTTACTGTCCTCCACACTCGATCAGCTTCACAACTGCAAAGCTTCCTTGTCCTGACTCACATGTGACTGACCTAACCAACCAGGAGCTAGAAGGTCTTATGCTGCAATCCATTGTAATTGGAACTGAATAAAAAACAACCTTTGCGAGCAAATGCATATGGTCAAATTTAAATTGGACGTTGGGAATACCGGCTCTGTAATATCGACTTCCGACTTGCAATTGATCGCAGTGTCCGATTGTAGTAAACGTGAGAATCAGTTGCGGATTTAACTCATTATAGTAACTGTTTGAACTTAATGTCTGTACCTTGCAATGATAAAAAATACATCGTATTTTAATAAGCAGCTAGCCCACAAACTTAAACTACGTGGTTCCTGAATGATGGCTTATCAGTGGCTAACATTAGCCAGCCAGCTACAAACACACAACATATAAATGAGACAGAAGGCATAGGCTACTCCTCCCGTTATAGTGTAAGCTAGGCGTTAGCTCCCACACCTCCAGCACCTCCCTGTGGCAAACCAACATGTCCTGTCTACAGTCTACTGACATATTAAAATGATATATACATATGTTTTCATAGGATTGGTGTGAAAATGTTTCACATGATACTACATAAACATATCAAGATCCACTGTGAGTACATTTGTGTTAAATGTCTCACTCAGATAAATGTCTGCTAGATGAGACAGATTATCACATGGACATTGTTAATGATCTCGTCTTATCGTTGCCGTTTCATGACAAACTGTTTCACCTCTCAGTTTCCCTCAATTTGCTCATTTTCCTTGTCTTCACTCTCACTCCTCGTCTCATCAAAAGTTTTTATTTTTTCCGCTACACGGTTCTTTGCCTCTTCTAATGTTACCAGTCATTTATTCTGTCCATCTACAGACCACAGCTGACTTGTTTTCAGAGCATTACAGCCTGTTCCCCTCGTCAGTGGAGAAACCCCAGCAGGGAGAGTTGATAGGATCTATGGTAACTCAGCAGCCATCCTGCCAACACATTCTGAAGTGCGCCCAGTCAGGGAAGCCAGACGGGTTATAAACACACACACACACACACACACTAACATACAGAAGCAAGAACACACATGCACACAGATACAAAATTACACACACTTGTTCATGTCAACTTCATTTGCTCACATAGATCTCCTCTGTTGATTTAAGTGATATTTAGTGTCAGAGGGGGACTACATGTAGTTCTCTCAGCAGAATCCTTGTTGATGCTTGGATTCTTTAAGAGCAGCGACCTTTCCACCAAATCAAACTGTATGACCATTTGCAATAAATTCCTTTATAATGGCGTCTCTAAGTGAATTAAAGTCCACGTGAAAACCCATGACTTCTTTTTGGGAACACAAAAGCCATTGTTTTCACAACAATTAGAATTTTTAGCATGTCCTGGAGGAGTAGAGATATTTTGAAAATAATTGTTCAATACGGGGATAATGAGACTTAATGAAGTGTGGTTGCTGCTTGCTTGTTTCACCAGAATGCAAAACAAATCTCCAGGTGTAAACCCAAGCTTTAAAGGCTTCAGTGTCCCTTTAGAAACCAGACACATAATGAGATTGCATGTTCATTCCTGACCTTGGAAACAGTTGGTAATCTCACTACAAGGTCCATTTAGTCACTGTTCTGGACCTTTCACACAATCTTCATTGGCAGACAAGAGTTTGGAGTTTGGTTAAAGGTCATTTCACTAACAAGACCAATGTCGCTGTTTAACGTTTAAGGTAGTTTATTGAATTGGTAGAAGATTTGGAAAGGATAGGAAGGGGTGAGGGGTTGTTGGGTGAGGGAAGGGGGTCGAGGTAGGTGGATGAAGGAAGAAAGGAGGGGGGGTGTTTGAGTAGGTTTGCCAATTGGCCAGACCGTCTTGGAACCAGGGGTAGGTCTCGATGGGCACACGTCTTAGTCGGCGTGGCTTCATCATACCCCCCTGGTTCCTGTGCTGGAATGGCCTGGGTGTCTGGTCTGGAGGATCTTCTTGCCATGGGATGGCGATGTCGAAGGCTGGGCTGCCGGCGATTCCCGTGACAGAGGATAGTGAAAAGGAGAGGGTCTGGGAGGGAGGGTTATCAGAACTTGAAGAGTTCCTGAACCTTAGTTATAATAACTCCATAAAGGTTCATTAAAGGTTATACAAAAAAGACATCTACAGAGCTTGTAGAAAGGTGTAGAATTAAAGTCTCTTTTCCTTAAAAATATTATTATGATTGCAAATTAATCATTTTAAAAAATGTTTGCAGGGTCCAACATAAGTGCTTTGTTTACCTCTGTGTAAGAATCGTGACAGTTGGTTCCAGCTTCTAACACGGTTTGTGAGCCAATAGTGTAACACCGTTGGTATCACGTGGTATCTGCGTTTCATCAGTGATCAACAGTCGTTACTGGAAGTTCCCAGTTTGTACTGCCCTAATGTTAGCTAACGTTAGCAACTTAACATTTGCTAGCTAGCATTAGCAACATTAACGTTAGCTAGATGATGTTGTGAAGTGAATGCACTGAAGGGGGGAGATAGAGGACCTCATTTAGGGGCTGAATATTATCAGTAACACCTTTAAGAACAAACACTGTCCATCCCTTGCACTCTTGCGCTTATGTTTTTTGGAAAGACAGAAAAATGACTTCATCTTTCACACTCTTTCCTCCAGGCCTTTAATTTTTCATTGACAGCATCTGCATTACATGACTAAGTGAAAATACTGTTGCATGCCTGAACATATGTCCAGTTCTTGAGGAGAAATGAGGAGCAAACACAGATGTTGCTCCATTTACTGCTCAATTTTGGACTCTGACTGCTGATTTTTCATCTGAAACGAGCAGTGCTTCTCCTCTGGGATGTTCTGTTTCATGATGGGCTCTTTCATTATTAACTGCTGTAAAAAAATACAGACATAATAGAATTTAATATCTTTGAAATGACCAACCGTTAATCAGCAAATGTTTTGAATGCGGGCCATGTATATTTAGACTGTAGAAACGAGGAAGAATAATGTGACAAATGCGGCTCCATTAAAGCTGAGAGGTCTTGAACTTCAAAATAAGCCTTGAAGACTTCACTGTGCTACGTTTTGATATAAACATCCCCCTTTTAATCCTGCACTTTATCTCATTCACATGATCTACTACAATAAATATTTTCATGTCGCTCGTTGAGTTGAGTTTCATTCTGAGACTAAAATCTGGCTGGTACTCAAACCATTTTTGGCCACTCAGCTTTTTACTGGAGACCCATTAACTGGTATCATGAGTCCCCTCCTCTCAGTATTGCCGATTTATGACCCGTCTGTGAAAACATGACAGGACTTTCTCTCTCCTCCTCCTCCTCGTCCCTAGACGGAGGGATAACTAGAGGCCCGCCCATTGAATTCTCTGTAAGATGGTTCCCAGATGGAAGAGAGTTGTAAATCCTCACGCTAAATGTGACGTGACGGATCAAAGTCCACAAGTCGCTTTCCTCTGAAACAGTGGTACAGGTTGGTCATAGGTTTTCTTCTTTGCGCTGAAGAAAAACAATTCTCTTATACCCTCAGGAAGTAAAATATAGGGGTCTTACAGTGGTTATTGTTGCAGATGTGGATAAGGTAGATCTGACACCCGGGAACACACGTCCAACAAGATCTATGTGTACATGTTTAACGCAAACTGACAACTCCCATCAGATAATGAATGTCATGAACATCATTTATTTATTTATTTATTTTAACAATGATGTTGCTCTGTAACTGCTGGATGTATAAAGAGACAACAGTTTGCTAACAACTAGAGGTGTTGATATGTTATTGTTATGCTCAAAACTTCCCTTCACTGCCCTCGAGAGGCCAAAAAAAGTGGGTAATAAATATATAGTTTTATATATTCTCATTGGTATTTATGGCAGCAGGAATGTCTAAACTCATATGGTCCATGTAACGAGATAACTTCAGATCCTCCTGACTTAGTATTGACAGTTTGAGTCTTTATATTGCTCATCTTCAGTGTATACGGATGCTCAAACTCAAATAGGGTGCATGAAATGAAGCATGACCAAAGCCTTGGAGTGTTCAGTCCTTCAAAGCTTTATCTCTGGCAACGCTAGATTGCTCCACCATTGAGCCATGAAGGAAAGCACAAAAAGAAAAAAATCTAAGTGTTTTACAGCTCAGCCAGAAATCAATGAGAGTAAAGGCTAGAATTACTCTCAGGAGACGAGCAGACGTTAACACTTCTGGACTGTTTGTATTGATCAGATGCTCATCTGTGCAGCTTTTAAGGACCCGATCCTCCTGTGTATGAAAAGAAATGACAGCTATGTGGATGTGAGCAGACAAAGCTCACAGAGGGACACACACACACACTTAACATACACTCAAACACACACACATAAATTCCATCCTCCTCTCACCTCTGCGTGCACCTAACACCCGTCTTGAAAGATGCCGATGGACTGGTCGCGGTGTAAGGTCTCAGTGAGATGTGTTTGAAGTGTGTGTTGGGGGGTTGTCCGGCTGGGTCATTGTCCACTCACATACTCACACACACACACACACACACACACATTTACATACTCTCTGACCTCCGGTGCCAGGCCCGGGGCCGAAGATGTTGTTGAATAGAAGAGCAGATGGTTGAGAGGTGGCTTCAATGGAAACTGAGAAAGAAAAGAAAAACAGTGCAAAGGAAGAGGAGAAAAGATTAAAGATGCCTAGACAGGCAGGTGTGTGTGTGCTTGTGTGTTTGTGTGTTCCAAGTTTGTGTGTTTCGTATGTGTCCGCTTTCACATGTGTTTCTCTTCCTCTTAGTCTGCTCAGTATCAGTACATATGAGTGTTTCTGCATCTTCATATCCAGCAATAAAAGCTGAGCAAATGAAACTTAATACAACAGTTTTTATGCAGCAGGCATGAATTCCCAGAGATAGTCCTGCTGCAGGCCACACACAAGCCTCAACCAGATCTGGTTGTGTGTGTGTCACTGAACTCCCTGCAGGGGAATACTGTGGAAGACATCTGCCGCTATGGTTAGCATTACCGACTGTGGGCATTAGACTTGACTCAGTATCTACACTCAGAGCAGACACACATTTTTATTATTATCCACTGATCATCTGCAGCTGTTTCTCCTCTAAAATGTGTGTTTTTTCTTGTGCATGATCATGTTTAGCATCAGATTCTGTCTGTTGATATGTAGATTTAGTAGCTGGCATGCTGATAAAAATCGGTGCTGTGCCCCTTTTGGATGAAAACTTTAACTTTGATTACACTGTGCTTTTTAGAAATCAGTCAGAATCAGCTAAATGTTCACATACAAGGAATCTGACTTCTCCTCAGGAGTGGACGTACAGCTGCAAACAAGGACAACAAAAGCTGAACAAATAAAGTTAAGGAATAGTCGAGACTTTCATGTACACAGGTATGTGGAAAAATAGGTGTTTATATAATTATACAGTATATTCTGTGTAATTATATGTATATGTTAAGCACTAATAAGCATACAGTACATTAAATTTCTGTTTACAAGTCAAGCCTTGTTTCCCGGTAATGACGGTCAACAATATGGCAGTGTAACAGTCAAGTCAAAGGGGAGGTATTTTCAAACCCTCTGAGTTGTTTCCGTGATAATGTTGCATGTCAAAAGGGACATCATGACCATTCCCTTGCTCCATCTTTGTTCCTGAACTCGGCGGCTTCTATAAACAGATCCCAAACACAGTTTCCATTAGATTTGGAAATTTTAAGCCCCAGAGCGCAGAGCTGTGCCTCAGATGATAAAATGAGCCTAAAATAGTGGCCAGCGCTGACCTTGGATCTGCCTGTTGGTACAAAGTTTCCATTGCTTTGGCAATACTCAGAGGGAGTCTTAGTTCCCAGATGATTAAGTTAAAAAGCATGAGTATAGCAAGTTAGTGAGATAATGATGCACTTGAATAATGAGCTATTGGGTTTATTATTACTTAGTGATTTGCTAAATAAAGATGCAATTTCCCCCACAGGGATCAGTAAAGTTTTTCTGATTCTGATTAAGATGCTGGGACCAACAGAGATTAGAAATACATCTGCCTGGAGGAGAGGAGAGAGAGGAGAGGAGAGGAGAGGAGAGGAGAGGAGAGGTAGACACCTGGTTTGTTTTCACATCTTTGAATAAATCAGCACTCACTGTGTGGGATCGGCCTTCTGTTGACAGCTCAAGTCACCATGATGCAGGCTGAGGTTACTGAGGTGAGAGGAGGAGGACGGGGAAAGGGGCTGATGTGGAATTGGTCACCTATAGGTGCATGTGTAAGTGTGTGCAATGTATACATGTGTGTTTAATGTAGCTTGTCATTCGTACAAGACTTCATCCTCCATCGAGTCCTTTGATCACTATAAAAGAATTGAATTAAATGTCTAAATTAATGAGAGCAGGGTGTTAGTAGCGCTGTTTGCTAGGATACCAAGGCAAAGTGGAGTTTCAGGGCAGCAATGTGAGCATTGACAGCAGGGGAGAGTTTGCTCCATGTATCTTCCAACACAAACACATCAGAAAACACTCGACCTGTTTCAACATCTTTTTGTCAACATGTCGGCCGCGTGTCGACGAGGCTTCCTCCGCCATCTGAAAACATTCGGAGGCATCAGTGAATCACTAAAGTGTTTACTGTTGGGATCGAGTGCAAAGAGTGCTCTGTGTGTAGAGTTGTGTGTGTTTGCTGAAATGCGTGTACGTGCTGCTGCATGTACACACAGCGTGTGTGACAGGAGGAGAATCTGGTAGACATTATCACCACTCAGCTCTTTCCACAATCAGGAGGCACTTAACCGTGTGAGACAATCACTGCAGGGTTCGCAAGGTCACCACATCAACCGTGCAGCCGCAAACAAAGGAAGAGCATGGCAGAGGTTCACACAGGAGCCGGTAGAGCTGCAGACACCACTTACACAGATGCCCGGTGAATTGAAAAGAAAATAGCTGGCTGGATTACACGGTCCAGCTGAGAGTTTGTTTGTCTTGTGGGCCTCAAACTACTTTTCATTGTTTCAGGATCCATAAGTGCCTGCTGTTAAATTCACATCAGTTGACATTGACGGGGTGAGAATCAAACTTGTAAAACACATTAAAACATTTTCCATTGTTTGGAAGCTGTGAACTTATCAAACACAGGTCATTTGTTTCCACTGAGAATGCAGTTCAACAAACTTCCTGTTTGAACAGAATCATGTAAAGTACGCTGACCAACAAGGGACAGTGGTTTCTTTCTTATGCCAAGACAACTGCAACTATGTGTCAGAATTACATTTATGAACTACTTTGCTTTGCCTGTTACATTTTAAGGAAAACATGACTGCAGTTAATATTATGTTCATGTTTTGGGGACAAAGTGATACTCTTTTAGTGCACTGAAGTTGTTGAGAGGTGGTTGCGATGGATGGGGAGAGTTTAAAGCACAAAACTGTCACACCTGAGAGTTCAAACTCTTTCCATTCTTCAGCCAAGACCACAATCTTTCCTTGAGCTTTAACAAGTGCTTTGACTTTACTCTACAGAGAGCTTTAAAGGTGCATCTACAAAAAGGCCTCCTGTCAAATTCATGCTCAAAATAAATATGAAGCAGCATATCACCAGAGTAACCACTAACTGCTGCCAACTTTAGCCGTGCAGTTAGCAATACAGAATCAGAGTTTGGAGCACCAGGGGAATTGTTTGTGTTTATACCGCTTGTACAGGAGCTTTGGTGCAGGACAAGCCAAGGATAGCTGGTTAGCATAAGACCTCAGTAGATATAACACAATAAATAGACATCATCAATTCTTAGATATTGCACCTTTAAATCAGGCATTATTCACTCTAGAGTAGATATTGTAGGAAAACAAAATATGTTGAACATACTGAACACAACATACACAAGGACTAGGCAGACTGGTTAATTTACTATTTGTTTTTATTATGTTGTCTGGACCAAATTTCATGGCAACTCATCCAGTAGTTGTTGGGATGTCAGGCTGGACCAAAGACCAACAGAACGGGTTAGACAGTAGCATGGTTAAAATGAATCAAAGCACCATTATGTTTCCTTAACAATATATTTTCTATTGTAATTAGGAGTGTATTAACATAACTGTTGTGAGACAGGGTTGTACAAAGTAATGATCCATCTGCACTGCTGAAGTGTCCCTGAGCGAGACCCTGCGCCCCCTCCAGTTCCAGGATTGTTGCTCCTCAGCCGACCTCGTGGACCCTGTGGTCTGACCTCCCTGAACAGCAAGTGAAAAAGAATATGCCTTCAGGGATCGATAAAGTAACTCAACGATATGAGCAGCAGGAAAACTATTGAAATCAGCAGATGGAAAGAACACAACAGTATCATGATTTTTTTTTTTTTTTCAACTGAAGCATACATATATCTTCATGTTGCTCTTTTTTAAATTTAATTCAACTAGTGGTCTGCTCAGGAGTGACTCACCATGAGTAAAACTGTAAAAGTATTGTAAATTTCAAGTCAGCCAAAACTGTAAGTAAAAGCATTAGGGTGAGTCGGGGCCAGAAGACAATAACTGTAACAAAATATTCCTGTGACCTCCTATTACATCATTTCGAGAAATGCTTGGAAATGGAATCAGAGAAAGAAAAACTGAGGGGAAAACTTGTGTGAACACAAAGTGTATTAGAGCATGTGGAGGATGAAGATATGGGAGACTGAAGTCTGAGTCAGGGGGGTATGAAGTAAACATATCTTAATACCACAATGACGAAGCAAAGTTTATGTTGAACTGCAACACAGTTTTCATCATTATCGGTACAGAAAATGCTTCATAACCTTTCTCACTTTAGTGGCAGAGATGATCTGTTTTCAAAACATCACAGTGTTGGTGGATCTTGCGGTGACTTTGCTGTTAAGCCAATGCAGACGAGCAATTTGGGTTCCAGTGTTGGTCTCAGCAGTGAAATCATGGTCCATAGATCAACCTGGACTTAGATCTCCCCTCCAATTTATCACTGTCAGAGTCGGCACTTTACTGTATCTGTGCAGATGCTCCGTTTGATAAATGTAACTCCACACAGCGCCTCTGAGGGCACAATGTGTGTTTCTTGTCTGGATTTCATAAGCTTTCATAGTAAGCACAACAATTCAATAGTTGACAGTCAGTGTGCAAAAATAAGAGTGCCCACTGCAGAAAGTTTTGTCTTGCAAATAATAATTCCCCATAAAAATAATACAATCTACTTGTGAGCTCAATATATCTTTTCACATACCCTCATAATGTGCAAAGTATCTAGTACCTACAGGCACCAACTGAATGTAAAACTTTTAAATGCCTGGAAACACACACACACACACACACACACTCACTCATTCTGTCCAACTGCTCTGCGTTATGACCAAATCATCCATGCATCATAAACTTTGACTCCTTCCAAACGACAAACCCCATAAAAGAAATCACCTCTGAGAAAACAACGGTCCACAGGATTTTTCCAAACACGTCCACATCGTTAGCCTCCAATGAGCTGTTACACAAGTTTACACCCAAACACCAACCTTCAGCAAATTTACTGTTTTCTGTCCAGCTCAGCCAAGCTGAGCAGGTTAGTAAGCCAAACAGAGGGACCTGTTGCCCAGGTGGAGGGCTGAGCACGTCCGTCCACAGCAGGCGGAGCCCAGACTGAGTTATGGATGAAGTGGGAGCTCGGCGGGGCGCCAGGACTTGCTTTACTGTTTATTTACACTCCTGTTTAACGAGCTTTATGATTCATAAGCCGCCGCTAACGGCCTTTATGGGACCAAATATTTATGTAAGTTAGACCTCTGGTCACTGGTGAGGAAAGTCACAAACACACACACACACACACACACACACACACACACACAGATCTGTTTTTCGCTCTGCCCAGGAGCTATTTCTCATTATGAGCACGTGGCCCCAAAACACCTCAAAGCAGACAACTGAGATTAGCTACTGATGAATGACTAAAACACAAGTCTCTGTGTGTGTGTGTGTGTGTGTGTGTGTGTGTGTATGTGTGTTTGAGAGAGAGAGAGAAAGAGAGAGAGAAAGAGAGAGAGAGAGAGAGAAAGAGAGAGAGAGAGAGAGAGAGAGTAAGAGCTTAAAGCAGGACTGACAAATGAAAAAAAGGGCACAACAAAGAGAAGAAGGCGTAAACGACAGCGCTGAAAAGCCAGAAGAAGCATGAACAGTGAACGCAGCGGGGGCGAGCTGGGACTAAACTCACACAAGGAGAGGAAAGAGAGAGAGTGATGGAGCGACGCAGTGAGAGAGTGATGGTGCTGCTGTCTTCACTGGTGGCTGCATATGATTAGCTGAGGAAGCTCTGGTGCTCTGGTTCCCATTACCACCCAGTTCATTCCTCTGGTCCTGTCTGGTGCATGATAGGATGACGTGGGCAGGGGCAGGTTTAGGGATCTGGGGCACACAGGCGAACTCAGACACGGTGCTTCCTCTCATGCCTCATTGTCAGACTTTCTCTAATGGAGAATAATGATGTCGGCAGTAGTTAAAGGAGCATTCATATCTTTTAATTAAAGCTTCTGTAATCAATATTTTTATGATGACAATGTATGAAAAGACCTCGGATGTGACCTCGGATATATCAATAGTTACTGTACCTGTCATTAAGCTATGGGCCAAGACACACACCAAAATCATATTAAACCCAAATATAATGGAGTGAAGCAAGTCACATTTAAAGGTTTCACATTACTGACACTGTTGAAGAGACACTGGAAGGTAACAGGTAGGGCTGCTGGGTTGATACACTTTCATGCTACATTTCATTGTAGGAGCATGATGAACAAAAACAAAGACAGCACAGAGCAGGGCATGTTGTGAGTTATTTCAGACACAGAGGTGGATGAAGTGTTACTAAAGCCCGAGCACATTGTTGTTACATAGTTTGATCCTTACAGAACAGCTTTTAGGATGGCAGAAACAAAATGCAGGAGGAGAACCATAATCCAATGAATGATGACAATATAAATATATATATGTTTTTTTTATAAAATGTCTGGCCATCGCTCATTGTTATCTAATTAACAACACTGTTGCTTTGTACCTACATGTCAAATACATCCTCTATCATGTCCAACACTTATTTCCTCTTGTGAAAACACAATTATTTGCAAAATGAAACGTTCTCCTGAACAGGCGAGACTCCTTACTATACTAACGTCTCAGATATTACTGAAAAAAGAAGGCAGTGTTAGAAAAAAGTTATTTGCAAGTCAGCTAAACAGACTGCACATCTGTCTGGCGAGGAAACTTGTGCCGTGGAATGTGGACCGGTGTTGATTTGAGCGGCGGTGATGGTTAATCTTCTCCAGACCTGTCTGGTTATAACCCTTTAGAGCCCTTTATAATCCTTTAATAACCTCGGACCAGAGCCTTCTTAATAGCCTTAATCATGATGCAGGGGTCAATCCACTTAGCACCACTCTCTCCTCCATCACTTCCTCTTCACTTCCTCTTTCATCTGACCATCACGAGGGCATAAAAGTCCTGCTTGTTTCCACTTATCAGATATATGATCATGTAGTAAAGGCTTTATAGGCTGATAATCTGTGATGATTACCATCATTTGTTTTATCAGTTTATCTTTGACAATTGATCAGTGGTATTTAAAGCTACTACCTGGCTGGTGAGAAATCTAAAATGATATTAAATCGGACCATAAACAGCCAAGAGCACCCAGAAATATCAAAATATTCAAAGTTCCCCTGTTTTTCAAACACTCTCACACTTTTATGTGGCCGGTCGTCTGTTTAATATAACGGCTCAGCTCGAGACGAATACGACCATTCCTACAGCATAAACAGTAGATTTCTCAATCTCCCTAATGTTTGCTTTAATCAGCAGAGCGCTTTGCTGATTAGCATCCAAACGCTGCTTTGGGATTATTATATTTACGCACCAGCTGCACTGGACAATGGATGCAGTAAATTACAAAGGAAACGTACAGTCAGTGTGGATTTTCATGTGTCCAAAATGATTAATTTAATCCTCTAGCTGTGCCAAAATAATTTGTCTGTGATTAGCTTTCACTGAAAACACTCAGCTGTGTCTTGACCTGGTCCAAGTTAGTTTAACAATCACTTGAAACATCAACAAAAGAGGTTTCACACTGTGCTAAGCATGAGACCACATACGTCAAACTAAGATAAAATAACAGATACCAACTGTTACGAAATAACACATCGACATTTCAAAGATTAACGTATTCTTGGTGGAAAAATGGTAGCAGTTCAGACAGTCTTGCTTTTGAATAGGAACTGCAAGCTCCAAAAAAAGGATCTCCAGTGTTCTCTCCAAATACCTTCGGTCACAGAAAACACCCCCAGGCATACACTTCCCACTTAAACACAGCATTTACACCCCAAACAGCTAATGCCCGCCAGCCTGGAGCAAAAACGTGCACCCAAACAAAAAAACAAATCTAAACGTCTCAATCATTGTGTCAATCTGTTTGAGTTTAGACTCAGAGTGTTGGGAGTCTCGTCATGCCTCCATGTCGGAGGATTAAGGGGTTTGTTGGCATACAGGCTCTGAACTCCTATAGTCGCCTATACTCTCCTTTTTTACACCTAAATAAAGGCGAGCTTGCTTGGAGCTGAAATCCCCCATCATGAGCCTCCTCTAACTTGCTCGCCAATATCCATGATTACTATTTTGCTGCCAGTGTACCTCTCTGATAACTCAATTGACTCACCTGCCAGGAAAAACTGTAACTGTGCTTTGGGCAAAAGTTCTGGAAATGTTGGAATAGAAAGCGTATCAAATATGTTGATCTTAGAGAGGAAGTATGAAGCTGCTGCAGAGAAAGAAGGAAGCAGATTGATGTAGGATGACCAAGGCAATGACAGAGTCTCTCCAGATCTACTCAGATTTTGTGAAATTAACTCGGTGGAAATTGGATTAAGGAGGAATGTGTTTCCCCATCACAAATCATGAGTTTTGGAGACACATTTGAAGAGGCTAGACCGACCTCCACAATCAGACATGCAGTAAGAGAAGGGTGGAGACACAGTGGGTTGTTGTCCACTCAGCAGGATTTGCAAGGTCTCATTTTCATTAACACGTTTTTGCCAGACCAAGGTCCTGGTAGGCATTAAGCTAGCCCGCACATAGGGCTAGTCGGTCCATTTTTGTAGCTGGCAAGCTAATAGCTGACATGCTAGCCAGCTAACATTTTACGAATTGCAAGACTTACTGTGGTAAAGCTTTGGTTTGGATATTCATTTGATTTGTAGCTAGCCAGTCTGTTAAACAGCCCGACCACTTGAATTTATGACGATGATAACATGTAATGTAAACAACCTTGTCCAACTGTGGTGCTACTTTCTGACTCTAGATATTGCCAAAGGGCTGTGTAGAGCTCAACACCAAACAAAACTCAATCACATATGGACAGGCTATCTAGCTAATTTGCCTGCCAATATCAACTGAATACCAAAAATGTTGTTGTCAGATTTAATATTCACTCAACATATCAACGTTTCATAGTTTTCGTTTCGCTGCTGGTTGTTATTATTAAGGATCATGTTTCCTAATTCTTGCACAAACACAATTGAATACACATGTTGATTGACTGTCAAGACATCTACACTCCAGCATGAGCACACTAGGAAAATGCACACACACACACACACACACACACACACACACACACACACACACACAAACACACAGAGTCAACAAGGACCACTTCACCACATAGAACAGCCAACTGGAACCAGGTTCTTCCAGAATAGCATTAACCCTATGACTTCCACAGACAAAAACATTGGCTTCTATAGAAACCACTCTATAGGATGTTAGTTTTGTGAAGTCTCCAGGAAAATCGCAAACAGAGTCCTCTTTTGCCCTCCTTTTCACTCCACATTTTTACTTCACACAAATGGACAGCCATCATTCAAAACCCATCTCGTTCCAGTGGCCGACCCACAAAGGGCTGAGAAGCTGCCATTGAGGGAAAAAAATTGCAAAGAGGGAGAGTTTTCATGTGTCTAAGTCCATGGTCAACCTTTGAGCACCGGACTGTGAATGAGCCTTTGGTGATGCCCGGGCTTTTAATGAATGGCATTAAGAACGTCTTGAGCTACACCGAGGTCCAAAGGCCAACGCAGGCCACCTCTATTCACTCTTTAATGATAAATCTTTATGCTTCACCTCCCGTGTTTCTAAATCACAAACCTCTCTGTTTTGCACCTCAGAAATGCCAAAAGGAATCAAAGTAACTCATCCACACAGTCTGTCCAGCTGCAACACATGCCTTGGCTTCGGAGTAACACTCGAACAACTGTGTCTTCGATGCACAGATGTCATTTTGTGACCTCTTTCCCGTAAAATGGCAAACATGAAAGATAACAGTGAGCTTTACACTGCAGTAAAAATCCACCAAGTGTGGATTCTGTTAAGGAAATGGGCTCTGTAACACATCTGCTGCAGCATTTTAGGACAGTGTCTCCCTCATAGCTTTAGAGCTGAGCAACTAAGAGGCAAAGAGCACCTCAGTAAAACACCTTTAAGATGTATGAAACCCTGCTGTTTTTGCAAAGCGGTGGGATTTCACTGGGAGTGTTTCTCCTTCTAGTCTTTCGTTTACCTAGCGAGTGTGGAAACCAGTGTTTGGCTGGATTCACACAGAATCAAGAGAGGTGATGTTTTTACGCTCCAGGCACCTAACATTTATCCACCAGGATATTGCTTTCCCCAAGTTACAAAAGGACAAAACTGTATGCTGTTTTCCAATGAAATGAGAGCAGATTCAGGTCCTTGTGAAAGAGGACAATGAAGTTGTGCTTGTGTCTAAACACCTTGTAAAGCCAATTTTACACTTTGGGTTTTGTACAGATTGAACACACAGGATATATTGTGTTAATCGCTGAGCTGTAGAGGGCCCTGATAGAGAGATTTTTCTGACCTTTGGACAGAGCTAGGCTAAGCTAACCAGCTGCTGTTGTAACTTAATATTTACTGCACAGACATTATGCTGCATTCAAATGGATCAGACAGACGACAGACAGACAGTACCTTCTGGGTGGAACAGGAAGAACTAGAATGGCACTCAGTAGAGTGCATACCTCCACCAAGGCCCAACAGTCTGCTTTTGTACTCAGTCATAGATACCAGCCACCTAAATAGGCCTGATTTTTTTCATCTAGATCCATGAATTATTCCCTGAGAAACTGACAAAATGTCATGAAACGCCCAATCTCACAATGTTAAAGAAAGTAATCAAAAGATTCCTGGATCCGTCCCTTTATCCGGGTCAGCACCAAAAGGTAATGGGGTCTATTCCGGGGCGAGATCCATCCTCCATTTCAAGTTTAGTGAAGATCCGAGTCCCAGTGTTTGGTGTAATGACACTTAACGTCCTAACAACTTCTATTGTATTTTATGTCATGTAACAAAATGTGAAAAATCTCTTCAGCTTGTGTTAACCACAGACCTTGTTCCAGACATTGGACTAAAAACCCATCCAAAAAAACCCCACTGACTCTCAGACGAGGGAACCGAAGTTCAAATATGCGAACTTACTTCCAGGTTACTTCTTACTAATCTTGCCTCAGAGCTATCTGATATCTGGTCATAAATTCCATCGTGAAGGATGAAGAAAAGTTCAATATTTGACCTTTGGACGGCGATGGTGTTTACTTTTACCGTTGTCAGTATTCTCTGCTGGTCTCACCTTTACTTTCCTGCTCTCATCCACTAGAAATGATATCCGGTTCACTGTTTTCCATCTGCCTGAATCCATGTGAATGCAGCATTAGAGTGGCATCAATTTTCTCATCTAACCCTCATCGAGAACATTGCTCAGTCCAGCAAAAACACACCTCCAGCACTTTAACACACACCAGAGTGTACTTTTGTTAGGCCTTTTGTATCCAATGTTGAAAGCCTGTGACTTCATATGTCCACTTTGGTTCTGCTGAATTGACCACATGTTGGTTCTGTTTAGAGCTGCAGCATTCAACTCCAACTTTATTATAAAGTTTCCTCTTTGTGTTAACCTTGACATTGTTTTCTGCAACTGTGGAAGACCTGACTCAGACTGTACGTTATCTTTAATAACTGTAAGAAAATATAGAGATTATAAGATTAGATTGTCTGTTTTGATATTGAATGGGACTTGATTGCTCTGCTCTCAGTCTTAACTTGGGCTCAACTTCCCTCCATCTGCTCTGGACCTAAACTCATCGATGTAATTCAAATCCTTCTTGAGGGAGAGATTTATAGACAGTTTAAACAAACCATCAGCTCGACTCGTCACCTCACGTTCTAAACAGTCCGCTTCGGTTCTCAAACAGCTTTTCTCTCATTTTCTCAAGGTTGTCTATTTCACTCACTTTCCCCCAATCTATCTTTCAATACCTTTTGATTATCTCCAGAACCTTATTATCTCACTCCATCAGCTCTCCACCATGTACATGGATCAGTCTGTCTCTCAGGTCAACAGCTCCGTCTTATCCTATCAGCGAGTCCATCTGAGTGCCGTCTCAGATCGTTGTTACATCGCTGACAGGCTATGATCCCGGCAATCAGGAAAGGCAACACCTGCCCGGATCTGCTTTCATGTCTCTAGAAAGAAAATGCTTCCTGAGGTTGAAACTGTGCCAGAAAACACATTGGACGGATTTTTCTTCAACAATTACAACTGTTCAACAAATGCATTTTCACTCTGTCACCCCTCTCATCTGGTCACTAATCTGCGTAACTGATAAGTGTTACAGAGCAGCTCTGATTGGTGTAGATAGTGGTCGAGTTAACAGTGCTCCATCTTCTGACCCCCTACAGGCTGTAAAGCAGACCAGATGACTTTTAGATGAGAGTTATGGTCCACTTAGAGGGAGCAAAGGGTCAGGCTCCGGGACACACACAAGCATTTAGAGAAAGTGTTAGTATGGGCTTGGCATGTGTTTATCATGGATTTACTTAATGGATGACTGGATTACGTTCTGACAGCTGAGGTGCTGTGGTACCGGAGGCAGCTGTGTTCCACATGCACGCTAAAAATGTAGTTATTTCATCAGCAGCACAGCATATACATTTTTAAAATACGCATCGTGTTGAAAAGCAAAATCAGATGTCCTGAAGTAGACACACGGCAGTGTTGAAAACGACATGTCGTGTTAAAGATGGATGTCCTTTTGAAGTGTGTAGCTCTGACTGCTGAGGTGCTGTGGTCACCACAGGCAGATGGTTTTCCACTTCTCCACTTCTGACATATACATTTACAACAACTCGGTTATTTTATGAGCTTTAGTCAAATATGTGGTGTTGATTTGCACATTTGAAGTGTAAAACATTTTGGAGATTTGACATTTTTAAAGGACTGTTGATGTTTGCCTTTTAAGTTAAAGCAACATGATGTAATCGTTTTACCTTAAAATAGCAGCTTCAAATCATGTTGATGGTACAGTGGCTATTCATGATCAATATGCAGGCTGTGGACACCTCAGACTCTGGTTAATAAGCTTTGAATTTGATTATGGCCTTGCTTACAGTAGTTGGCTCCTCTCCTTACTGTTCTGATTTGAAACAACTTCTTGATCCATCTCTCACCTATTTATTGTGTTTCTCCTACTTTTTCAATACACAGTTGTAAAGATGTTCACAGACAACATCTGGAGGCTTGGCTGCTTCACAGATCTGCACATAAATTCAGACCTTAATCACCAACACAGGGACTGTGAGGAGGAACATCTTTGAGTCCCCTGAGATATATCAGAGAGACAGTTAGAGATAGATCAGCAGGAGGATACGGGCCTGGAGACAGCATGATGCTAGCACTTTGATACTGAATTTACTTTGGACTTAAATGTATGCATGCCTCATGTCAGCAGACGCTGTTGCATCTCTCCACATCCAGGACAGATCTCACCTCTGTTTCTTGGGGAGAGTGAATATCATCTGAAATAAGTAGTCCCTGAGTCGAGACATATTTTTACAGCTGCACAGGGAGTGAGGGTAAGTAAAACAATTTCATCAAAACATTAAATCACTGCTCTGCTTAAAGCCCAAAAAACAAGTCCTTCTGCTGTTCAGAGTGTAGAGAATTGAGTTGTTGTGTAATCTAAAGAAAATCTAAGGGTGAAGTGACTTCTGATTTTAACACCAGCTGGAGATCGTTCAGTCATCTCAGGCCCTCACACAGAGCCAGTGTACATTCAGATACACTTACATTCATTGACTCTGAGTTATATTTTATCAAAATTAGTGGGCAGCCTGTTATCGTGTCATTTTTAACCATTCAAGATTCGTCTTTTGTCATTATGCAAACCTACAGATTGAAGCATCTCCCTGAGCTTGTATAAGTAGAAAAGAGATGAAATAGATCAGTGTTTTTCACTCCTGTTCCTGTGGGCCACAAAAACACTTAAATAAAGCAATTACAAAAGAATAAATGCTCAATTAAACTGACATGAGGATGAGGCGCACATCATAAGAGGAGAAGTACAGATGAGGGGAATGATATGAAGAAACAAGCGAGCAGGAAAGGAGCTGATAGGCTGGGGAAACCACAGGGAACAGGACAGGGCTTAGGAAGGTAATGCAGATCAGGTGTGGAGGGAGAAGCAGGCTGGAGGAGCACAGGAACACAGGAACACAGGAGGGACACACAACAAAAACCTGAAAACATAAACCACAAATACAAGGAGACAGAAATGACAGGACCATGATGTTTTAGGAAACATTTATAAAAGGTATTCTTTTTAAATAATGATGCTTCAGTATGAAATCACTTGAGAATACAATTCTCTTATTAAACAAAATATACAAGAATTTATTGTTACAAAGCAGATCAGAGTAGAGTTTGTCCTAACTTGTTTAGAGTTGACAACATGCTGCTAACTGTCATCAATTAACTTAATCAACCTGATATTATTCACTTTTGTGGAAGTGGCTGTATTAACAGTAAGTTACCTCAGGGTTCGACACCATACGTCATTTGTAAATGAAACATTGAGTTAAAGGGGTTAAATATCATCTCAAAATGCAACAACAGAACACAACAAATAATAATAATATCGCATTTTAATATATATATAATTTTTCATCTATTTTCAGTGATGCTGAATAGCAACATAACTGCCCTTGAATTGAGAGAGTGTTGCAGAGATTATAAAGCCCACTGTGGCAATGTGATTTTGAGCTATATAAATAAAATTAACTTGACTTTACTTGCTAATATAATCACAACAATTCTTTTAAATGTTTGGTACAGTTACATCTGGCAGATTTAGGTGTATTCTGTTTAAACTAGATGGAATAAAACCCAAAATACCTCAGAGTAAAGGAATGTAAACCTAAAAGAAGCTACTTTACAAATACAATGTAAATGATATCATGAATTGGAGTAAATGAAAATGAAATCTTAAGTAAATCACACAATTGTGTTTCCAGATATCCAAACATACAAAGATACAGACACACAGCATCTCCAAAACGCAGGACAGATATGTATGAGAGGACGGCTCCTTCCTGCCGTGGTGTGTGTGGGAGACATGTTGATTTAGCCGTAACTCCACCATCTGTCATGTAAACCATAACCAGAGAACATCATGTAAACCCGCAGCACTGACCCCAGTCGCCCTGACCACATTAGGCCGTCCCATCTAAAACTGTCACCTCCAATTTGTTGGTGCGCAGGTAAGAAAACAGTGGAGCGTGTTTGCCTTGACGGACATTATGAGCAAAGAAAGGTCAGCCGCCATAAAGTCTGACCATCGAAAGACATAAAACGGAACGTGAAAATGCATAAAATACTGTGTCACCCTGTGGGAAGATGCTGGTGAGGGAGCAGAGGAAAAAAAGACAAAAAGCCAGAGTCAGAAGTCCAGTAAAGTCCCTGAATCCTAAACGTATATGTTAGATGTATATATTAGACTCTTTAACAAGCTGGACAACCTTCTCCATTTGTCTCAAACTGAACAAACTTCACTAGAGTGCAACAACACACACCATCTTCACTCTCTGTGATAGATGTTCACGTGACATTGAGTCATTAATTAAAAACACGGCTATGCATTTTCCCAGCTGTTTCTCCGAGCACTACAGACTGGACATTGTTTAGATGTTATGTGACTCGTTCTCTCTGTGAATGTTTGGAGCTTCTGAATCTCTGTCATCAGCCAGGTCAACCATCTGATAAAACAGATGCCCAACTGTTAAATTTAACCTCTGGGAAATGTCTCCTTTTTCTATAGTCTTTTATTTGTGTGTTATATTTGGACTCCTGGATATTATGTCTACCATCAGTTAGAGAAAAATATACAGAGGGGAATAGAAACAGAGTTAAAGAAATAGAACATTTATTCAGTAAAAAGAGCCATAAAAGGTCCTTTAAAAGAAGTGTTCGACATTCTGAGGAGTTCTCAGGCTCAATAGCTCTTCGGCCAAGTAAAACCACTGTAAATAAGTCATCACAGAATTGAATGGAATCGACTTATGTTTTCTAATTCACGTCATGTAAATATACAAGTTTTATTTATTTCAGGTTGATTAAACTAAAAACCTCTTCAGAACATGAGTTCTTCTGACTTGATGTCTTTTGACTTGAAATGATGAGCTGGATGAATGTACTGTTTTTCTGAAGTGTGTCTAAAGACTCATGATCAGCATATTTGCAGACTTCCCACCTGGATACAGTGCTGGAGATGGCGCCACATTCCTATGAAAGCTGCTCAGTGGCTGTTTGAAGCCAAAAAGTTCAACTTCCCAGGTCTGAAAATACCCGGATCTTGTTGTGTGGTGTTGTGTTGTAATGTCATTTTCAAGATTTCTGTACATTGTGCTGCAACATCTATACGTTTACCTCTGTTTTATTCAGGATGTTCTTATTTACTTACCTATTCATTTGAAGGAATACTGAATTTGCTGCCAAGACTGTTTCACTATGTAATCTTTGTTAGAATTGAACTGGAATTAAATCAGGACATTTACAGATTAAGACTTAACTGACGGTGTCTACCGTGACAGCTTCGTGATGACAAAAACCAGAGACGTCACGCTATAAAATCTAACCTGGACTCACATAATCTGGGAGATAAATGCAGGAGACAAACGGAGGAGTTGTGGGGAAAAGGTGGTGAGTTTATTGGGGTCTCTTCTAATCTTTGAAGACAGGAAGAAGTGAACTGGGGGGTTGGGTTTGAGGATGAGTTAGGGAGCTTCCGAACCACAGCAGCGTTTTTATTGGTCACCCGTAAACCTCTGATGATCCCGGGGCTGACAGGTTACCCATAAACCGCCATTTAAGAGTGTCCGGGAATGCTCCGAGCGGAGACCGAGGCTGGGTAGGTAAAAGGACACCGTCGGGTCCGACAGCTTTACGAGACCCCCACCCCCCTTCAGACAGACAGGCTTTTAGCTGTCTCGGAGGACAGAGAGGATACTTTCCTGTTGATCCGAACAGGGAATTCCAGGCCTTAGTGAACCAGAACAAGTGGGATCAACGCTTCTCTGGTGTCGACCCAATGAGCTGGAGAGGATGGAGGCGAGGCCGGGGTATCTGTGTGTTTACCTCCACACATGGCTGCACGACATTGTCGGCTTGTCAGCTGGCTGAGAGCGGTGGAGACGTCCTGCCAATTCGACACAGCACAGCGTTCCCATAGCGCGCTGTTTGTTTGTGTAAATAAACAAGGCTTTAGAGATTTATTTCCTGTAATACAACAAAATGATTCTTTTTTAATTGTTGTTGGAAAGCATAAGCAAATGTAATCAGCCTGACTGGGTTCAGGGCAAATATGTGTAAAAATCCTGACTCACTCTGTTATTTCATTGGCTTCTCACTGAATATTCAAACATCTCACAAGAGAAGAAGCCAAATTCATCGTCTGTGTGTGTTTACATTTACTGGCCGTCAGCCCCGTCACCTCTCAGCACCCAGATGTTGTCTGTTTTCCCTCTGTTGCACTCTGTTGTAAGCTCCTCTCATTACCACAAATGAAAAGAGGAAATAATGTTATATCAAAGTGGTCTTAATGGATCTGTTATCTGGATGATCCACGTGTGTGTCGGCAATCAGCCATGACGAAGGTTTTTTAAAACTTTCCACTCAGAGTCATTTGGCAGACTAATCTTCACAGCACTCATTCATCACAATCTCTCGCTCAGGCTAACGACAAACAGAGATATCACATCTGTGGCGCAGACTAAAGTGAATCTAATGTAAAACAAACATTTAAAGGTGCACTATGTAGTTTTGGGGAAGACATATTGATCAGGGGAGAAAGATCTTCATTTACTGTTTTTTTTGTTTATGCCTAAACAAACTAAATAAACAAACTCTCTTTGTTTTCATGACTGAATAAACTGAATAACAAACTGACCTTAAAGGACAACACAGCAATTTCATACTGTTTTACTTTGTTTATATGTGGCGGACCCTGCCACCTTTCTAGCTTCAAACAGTTCTGGGACCTTATTTTCCTCTGAGAACAGCTTGTTTATTAAATTAAGGAAAAGATAAATATTTCTGAGTTAGTATTTTTACCTCATTAATATTGCAAATATTAAAACTGTGAGAATTTCCAAAACTACATAGTGCCCCTTTAAAGACTCACAACTCTGAAAAATGATTATTTGTATGTAAGTGTGAAACATGTGGTATAAAAGTTGCGATTTTCAAATTCTGTCTAAATTATTGTCAGATAACATTTATCTCTGGAAACAAATATATAGTAGATCATTCTTGAAGTTAATTTTTTCATTTGAGTGCAGCCAATGAAGGCTGAAGTTGACTGAATCATAACAGAGAAGCAGCATTCACTTCCTTATGAAAATTATTTATTTCCCCCTGCAAGACACCAAGGGTGGAAACTTGATACACAGAGTGAAACATGCACTTTGGCCATAATGCACTTATGCCATTACATTCCTTGTTTCATCGATAGGAATCAGAAGTCACTCCTCAAACTGGCTGAGTGCAGGTCATTATAGGAGAAACAGGGGGATAAAAACTGGAGGATTTCTGGATTTGGACTTCTGGACAACTTCCATACTCGTCTTTATTGAGTCCCAGTTTAGCCCTAAGGGTTCAGAAGTTGTTTAAGTACAAGCTAAATGAAGACATTATTAAAAATGATCCCAGAGCTGAAAAAAACAACAACACCAGAGAGAGAATGTCTCTGTCTGCACGCCCCCATTTTTATGTTACCAAAGTCACGCTTAAGTTGTTCATATGATGTGATGAGTGATGGAGTTTGACCAGGGAGGCAGACGTGTGTGTCAGGCATATGTGCTCATATCAGCAAATGAGTATGTGTGTGTATGTATGTGTGTTTGCACCCAGATGTTTAAGTTTGGGGAGTAACAGATAAGATATAGATAAACAGTTTTCTGATAACAAAGAATGGCAGCTGTTATCTGCTGGGGTTACTGTAAAAAACATCATGGTGACTGATGTTGAAAAAAATAAAGATTCACTTCAGATCCAGCGTTCAAAATGAAAACTAATGATCAAAATATTTCGTTGGACACAGCATGGAAACTCTCATCCCACACATGTAAATCAGAGCAGAGCGGCTCATGAAGCTTCAAACTTCTGGCTGAGGGACAGTGTCTATAACCACTAAGTCTGTCCTAATATGTTACAGTCAGTGCAACAGAGGGATGTTTTACCAGCTCTCATGTGGAGTTGATATGAGATCACAAAGTGGAAGTAGAGCCACAGGCTGTTTATTGTCCTGTTAAATCCACATGAACAAGTCAGCGGACAGCAGCAGGGAACTAGATGGACCGCTGTGAAAACACACATCACAGCCTGCTCAAGGTGACCTGATCTGATTCAAGCTTATTCTGGAAGATCAGACTGTTGTCTATGAAGAAACTTTTCATATCAGAATTATAGAACTGTTTGATTTGTAATCTCAATACTATGTCACGTGACAACACCGCTGGTGCAAACAAAACTCATGATATCATAACAATGTAATGTGTTGAAAACTTGTATGTTGAAGTAAACATGTATGTAACGCTGTGTTCCTACCCCCTCACTGAAGTTACATATATGCAGAAACAAGTGACAGAGACACCACTGACCCTGTTACAAGACACTGTACCATCAAAATGACTTTGAAGCTGTTATGTTAAGGTAAACATTTAATTAGTCACATGTGAACTGGACATTTTCACATAAATCGACATTTTCTCATGTAAATGACATACGTTCGTACCTGATTGGTTTTCTTCACATGTTGATCAGAATCTCCAGATGTGATGGTGATGATGAAAAAAATGATGGCGACAGACGCTCCTCAAATTCACAAATTCACAGAATTGGTCAGTTACACAACATATAGCTGAAACATGTATGGCCCTGTAGGTCTCAGTCAATACCTCATTTCCTCTTACCGCTGACCTCTGACCCCCACAGTGTGGTCATTACTGACCGAGCTTTTAGCCCCGTGAATAGTCGGAGCCAACAGGGATATTTGCAGTTCCTGTGAGATCAGAGGTCAAGTTTAGCCTCCTTAATAGAAAATTCTTCTCCAAGCTGCCGATCAAAACTCTGTCAGTCTGAACCAATCACAACGTCTTGTTTCCCCCACTGGAACTCAAATTAATTTCAACCTAAAGTGCGTTTGGGAGCAGCGAACGGAGCGAAGCTGCTCTGGATGATGATGTCATGACTGAAGTGGAGAGAAGAGGTGCTCATGGGAACGTGTAGGATGTACGAGTGAGTTATTGTTGTAATGAAGACACACCAGACAAAGCACTTTAAGGTACATATTTGGTTAACTAGCTCATATGAAGCAATCACAAAGTGTTTAGCTGCAAAATAACTTTTTATTTTGTCTTTACTGTGTTTTCATCCCACATATTAACTACTGCACTATGAGCTGCACGTCCTGTGTTGCCTACACTTAAGCCTCTTATACCGAGAACAATAAACATCTTATCGAAGCAATATTAAGTCCTTGTGGAAACTCAAGGGGGGTCTTCCTAAAAAAGATTAGCCAGCTATGCATTCAGCGCCAGCCTAAAGCATGGGATTAAGTTTCAATATAGGCAAAAACAAGCGAATATCAGCCAAATACCTGACACACTCCAGCATGTGAATGTGTGTATGTGCATTTCATAATACAACAAATCTATCAACTCACATTAAATTATGATTCTCTGAGGAAAACAGATAAGAATACATTAATTTCTTAGTTGATCAAGAAGCCTGCCAGAACATGATTTAATAATATTCGGAGCCAAGATTTTTCCCCCCGAGCTACAAGCTGCAATGCCGACTTAAAGCTGAACATAATTTAAACACAGCAGAGACACATGCCAAAACCCTCTATTTTGAGAGCTTTTGTGAGAAACTGCATCCAAAACAGCATCTTGGACAGATCGCTCTCTCTTTTTAGATGAAATGAGCAACACAATGACAGGTTTGACTAAGACAGATGTCAGATTAACAGATGTCCGATTCCAACTCAGCGTGCTGTAAGATGATGAATGGATAATGAATAAAAAGCAGCTCTATTCGATTCAAACAGAGACGTGGACATTTTGACGAAGAATGTTTGAATCCAGTATTGAACGATCCATCATCTGACAAAATCAAACACTGCAATCTGAACACCAGCCAGGTCTGAGCACACGCCACCCAGCGTGCCATGTGTGTGTATCGGTGAGGCGGTGGTTTAGTTTTGACTGAAACGGATGTGTAGTACTCACTGTGCACCTATTCATGCGTACACTTTGTGTGTGTGTGTGTGTGTGAATTGCAGCCTGTATCTCATATGGAAACGATTGAGCCACAAGAACCTGTTTCTCTTTAGGAGCAACGGTTCTATTTATCGTGATTTATAGCCTCTGATGGATGTCAGATAAACCTTTCTGGGGTCTTTTCAAACAGTCTCGGACAAAAAAAAGTGCAGAGATTTGTAATGGATTAAAAGGGTATAGATGAGATTAAAGTCTAGTAATGGTTGCTAACTGAGCATAATGCTACCATTAAGTGATTAAGAGCCATGATTATCCTGCAAGTTTTATTGGCTAATTAATGTATAGAACTGAAAAACCTTAAAAGTCATTTACATTGGAAATCTTTGGTTTATTGACCCTGACACACCATATATATATCAAGAGATTAAATAGTAAAACACCAAACAAAAAGAAAAAAAAAGAGGCTTCAGCGTCATTAAGGCCGTGTCCACACTAATACGGATATTTTTCTAAGTGGATATCTTCCCCAAAGAAAAGAAAAGAAAAATCCTGTCCACACGAGCCTCTTTATATCTCCCTGCACAGGAGAACGCAAAAGTAATTACAAAAGCTGAAACTTGGATGTTGTGCCAAAGTCAACATCACTGATATGTCAGATACCAGAGAAGAACATTCAACAGGGCTCAGCTGTCAGTCGTGTTTTATTACAGATCCATCCAAATGTACAGACAAAATGTTAAAAAAAAAAAAATGAAAATGAGCAAAAATCTATTCCAGACTTAAATGAATCATATTTGGATCACTAAGGAAGTGAGGTGCTGGTGAATATTTATTTGCTCAGGCTATTATAACTCCTAACACAGAGTCATGTCATCATCACCTCCAACACAAAAATGCACTTCCTGAAGTGCAGTGCACTTACAATATAGTCCCTGCTCTTTGATAGAGTTGAAACCGATGAATGATCTGTGGGTCAGATCCACATTAACCATACACCAACACAAGATTACAATCTGTGAGTTTTACATTAGCTGGAGCGGTGAATGTAAACCAAATAATTGAGCGCATTAAAAACCCACTGTGAAGTTCAGATTTGTCTATTTACTCTGGGTAGAGGCAGGCCTCCACCTCAGCTGGATGTCGTCTGTTTTGTCTGATTTATGATTTAGATCGGATCTTGTCTGCCACAGAGCGCTGTGTTGTGGTGAAGGCTGCTCCCCTCTGTAATGCTTGCGGTTGAGTGTTTATGGGTTTTGGCACTCAACTCTCTCACTCAACTGCAGATCTGATTCTTCTTAGTTCGTCACAGCCTGGGTGCTTTTTCCCACTGCAAAGCAGGTGCAGAGGTTTTCTGTAGCGCTAAATCAAATGTTATAACTCCTAACACTGTGTTGCTTGTTGTGATGGCGACTTACCAAACCTCAAGTAAAAAGTAGGCAAATTAAACATGTGGTTGGATATTGTAGAAGAATAAGATCCTTATCCACATATGGCATTATGTGAGTGAGTCAAAAAAAAGAAGTTGTTCCATCATTTTGTTTGGATACAGTTTTGATTTATGGTTAAAAACATGTGGAGTTCAGGACAAACAAATATGAGCAGACATTTTCCAGAGTAGTCACACATGGCTCAAAATTGAATGGAATGAAACAGTTTGTATTTGTAAAAGTATGAACACAAATCATCATCAGCACGAGTGCCAATTATAGTCTCTGAGGGTCAGTGTCACTTTTTACAAGGGGAGCAGCGTGGAATGGGATGACTCCTGTGATATCTTAAAACCACAAATACAGTGTTGACAGGGGTGAAACACTGACTATATATGAAGATGGATGATGCATCTCCTCGACCCCCAGTGCTGGCATCTTGCACCAGTGATGTCATTTGGTGTCTGAGCAGTAGTGATTGTAATTGGGAAGTGGAGCCCTGCCATCAAATCCACTCTGGGCTCAGTTATCACAATTGCGTTATTGTGGGTCCCACTGCTTTTATTGCGTTATCCGCCCTACTCTGCCTCTGATTGGTTGCCTTTGTCAGTTGTGTTGGTTGGGCATGTAGCTCTGGTTATGTATTATTCTTGCAGTTGTTTTTTTACAACAGCCAGCCAGTAGCAGTGCTGATACAGGGGATTGTGAGCTGTTGTTTTCCTGGTAAACACACTGACCTCTTCAGCTGTCACAGCCTGCTGCTGCTCCTCTCAGGCTCTCTCCTTCTCCCCCTGTCTCTGGTCAAGGGAGGGCCACAACAGTTGATGAGGTTGGTCTGTTTATCTGGGAAACAACAGTTCACAACCTTCTGTATCAGCACTGCAGCTGGCAGAGAATACAGCCTTTATGCTTGACCCAAACTGTTAACTGTTAGTGTTTAGTCCAAACAAAGTCGGTAGTTTTGCCTTTTGACTTTCCTTTTTTCTTAACGTAGACTAAAATGGGATTGGGGCAGTGTCCCCTTACAGGAATCCAAATGATCGGATTCAGCAGAATGTTCTGGTGTCTTGTTCAATGCAACTGGTTCTTGTCTGGACGTTAATTGAGACATTATTTGCACACAAATATTTCTGCCAAACCTCCCTGTAGGAGTGAAGATTGGCCAAACTGTTGAGATGAAAGGTTTTTCATCATACTTTGGCAATAATTAACCACAAAGGAATTATATGAGCAGGATTTCTGTAAACCAGAACTGTTAATAGCCAGCTGCTGAGCATTTGGGCGGCAATCAAGAGGACAGACTGCAGAGAGGGAACCTGCTCCAGACACTCATTTATCAAAAGGGCTGAAACATCATGACATTGTATCCCAAGGTTGAAGAGGAGGTCTCTGGGTTTTGTTGCACTTACAGAAGGACTGGTATTTGAAAGGAGCAACAAAAGAAAAGCAAGCAACCCCTGAATTTAATCTTCGTTGGAGCACAGTGTGCTAAATGTTCTATGCATCCTGAAAGAGTGAGATGGAAACCAACTGGCTCTCAAGTGCATAGGTCCTCCAAAGAGGGGTCCGCTGGGTCCTCATTCACAACATAAAACTGTTTATCAACTCAATCAAATTAATACTTCTGGACCACTGTGATCCGCTGATGTTTTATTTCTTTGCAGCAGTCACGCAGGCTCTTCTGGGTGTGTTTGCATTTGAATTAATGAGGGTCATGGTTTGTATGTGTGTGCATGTGTTAATGTAAGTGACTCTATATGTGTCTGCGTGTTAACATGATTGGATTTGTGTGCGTGCATGTATGTATGTGCCCGTGTGCGTGGCCTGTATTCAGTAGAGTGAGGTAGGTAGGACAAACACTGGGGCGAGTTTATCTAGTGTAGTTAACACTGCTGGAAATATAACCGTGGCAACAAGAGACGCCCAGTGGCTTATTTCAACGTCTCAACCAATTTTCTCACTTTCATCTCAGCGTTATTTTGATAATGTGTAAGTCTGTGACGCAAATTAAAAATGTCACTGCAACTTTATATGTATGGGTTAAATTTTCGAATTTCAGAAGCACAAATCAAGAAAAATAAGAGAGAAACAGAAGATGAAGAGAGAGAGCAGACCTCCCATCTAAAGCTCCACCCTGACCCCTCTGCGGGCATTCTCGGAGGACACCTACATTTCCCATGGGGCCCTCGTTCTATAAATGCGTCCATTGTCTGTCTGCATTTGTATGACTGTTTTTCCATGCTAATGATCTACAGGCTGATATTAGGTAAATGGAAACTAATCTACCCTCACACCCTCATACTCCTGTCCCACAGGCTGCATGTATGACCGACCTGCATCTCACTGCTTGGACTTTAGCTGTCTGCACACCTCCATCACTTTAGATTAAGGTCAGTTTATGACCAAATGTGTTATGGTGGTTATATAAGGTCAACGCCTTGGGTTTACACTTTGGGTCGTCCATTTGTGTTTAGCAAGTCTTTCTTTACTGTCAGTCGGAAGTCTGTCTTTGAGTTATTATATTGAAAACATCTGAATGTGGTCGTTTAAACCAGCAAATCCTAAACAGGAGTACATGTTATTAGGGAAAAAAAAAATTTGCACCTACAATATGCTGACTGCACAATACAGTTATAACTGTTAGCAACAGTTGATAGGTAGCTAAATGAATTAAAGGTTAAAACTGCTAATACTAACGGGCCAATCAACAAACAGTTAGCTTTAAGTGAGCTATTGGATAACAGTTTAAATAAGTTAGCAAAAAGTGATAGATAAATAATTCAAATAGGCTAGTTAGCTTTAAGTAATGGATGAACAGTTCAAATTGCTGAATTATTGGATAGGGGTCCATGATCAATGATATCCATCTTCTGACAAATGGTCATAGTAGCCAACAATGCAAAGTCAAATGAACTTAAATTAACAATCATATATAATTGTATAAGAAAAAATATTGAAAAATCCTCTTTAGTATAATAGTATTAATAAGGTAGGCTACGCCCAATATCCATTTTTAAATGTATTGAAACAACCACATTAGAAAATAATGGGCAAATGAGGGCTAGCCTACTTGAACTATCTGATTGGGCTGTGGGTGTACATCAGACAAACAGGTTGGTATAAACCATGATGTTTAGGATCATTTGTAACCAATACCAATCAGGTATTTCCACATTTCAATGCCCTTTCAAAGAAAGACTGTGTCCTTATTAAAGTGAATTTTAATACTCTTGAGCTTAACCCAGGTTTCCAAGGTTGAAACTGGCACCAGAACCAGCTGCTCATTAGCCAACAGCATTCAGGATGAGTTGCACTTTAATTAGCCCAAGTATTTATTCAGAGGCTAAAAAATCCCTTGTGGTTTCATCAGTGTAATTTCAGCTTTATTTCAAGCTTTTATCAACACTTCGGCTCCAGTAATTGTTTTCCTTGAGGACCCACAGATCACAATTACACACTGACAACAATCACTGCTGCGCAATTTATGAGCGGCAGCAAAATCTTTACGTGAGCTTTAAAAATGCCAACTGTGCAGGGAGCTCAGCTGGTTTCCATTTTTCTGTCATCATGGTTTTGTGTTTAAACACAAAAGACCGCAGAGCACGGCGAAATCAATACCTTACAACCAAATACAGCGATAGTTAATGCTTGTGTTGCTTTCCTCCAATGACGAATACAAGATGTAAAAGGCCTTATGGGGACTGGGAATGTTGCACTTCAGGAGGGCTTCAAGATGTGCTCCACTTCCCTAACAGTTAGGAGATTATTTTTGATGTTGTGATCCACTGATGTGCCTGTTGCTACGGAGACAACGTGCTTCTGCATCGCTTCACTTATTGGATGTATATTTAAATACTTTTCTAATGCCATCCCCAATTACTCTGATAATAATTAATGATTAACTTTGCCTTCCACTGACTTCAGCACGATTTTGTATTTAGGTGTGGAGCTAACAACCGGCCCTTCAGAGTATCAGATGAAGCTCTAATTGAGTAAAAATAATAAACTCTCCCCTGGTTCACAACTTTGGCCGAGGGGGAGGTGTGGTTAAGCTAACACAGCCCCTGGTCTCCACATTGACAAGCTGATCATGGCGTCCAGCGTGGCACTGAAAAAATGTTTGGGGGTAACACTTTGCTCTTCTGAAGGTGTAGCGTGACCGGACTCTCTGAGAGCCTGTTACGAGAGTCCTCATTCTCCCAGCGCGAGTGTGCTTTGAGCGGTGCGTTTGTGTCTGAAAGATGTGGTGGGAGTGAGGCCCTTAAAGGCAGAGGGTCACTTCTGTTTTATGTTCGCCCAAACCTGCCTGTGTAGGCCTCATTGTATTCAGGAGAGGTGAGGATCCACGTGATCGCTCACTTGTCCAGAATTAATCATGTTTCGTCATCCCTTCCTTCTGTCTCGAGCCATTTGTGTACGGCTCAGACACATTTTATAGACGCTCTACTCATCTCCTTTGACAATATAGTGACATGGATTCATGCCTGATCTTTATTTTCTAATATGACGTCTGGCCAGTGAAGAATGAACTCATGGTGGAATTTAGCCTTTACAACCCCATGTTTGACCTTAGCTTTTTAAAACAAACCCTGTACGTGGAGTTCGTCATCATTCGGGTCTGCAGCAGCTCTGCACTTGTTGTTTCAGTGAAGTGTGAGGGGAGAGTAGTCATGACCAAACCAAGCCACCGCAAATTTATGATCACATCGCCCACAGTAAATCTGTTTAATGTGCAGAAACCATCTAGTAATAACACAGGCCAAGTGGTCCTACATACTGTATACTTAGTATTTCTCCCACCTAAACAATTACAGTCATAAAGCATTTCTGTAGCCACATTAAGCTTGTTGTTTAACATCTTGGCAACGTAAACTGGCTTTAGTATTTGACCTCCAGCAGTTTCCTCTCTGTGTTGGCTTACACACTGTTTACTCTTGACAATTATGTGCACAATATTAAAGTGGCTTCAGGCCAGATGGCAGAAATACTCAACTTATAACATGATACAGTAGGAACTGACACACTTGGATATGGACTGCTGCCCCAGGTAAGAAGACTTCTTGTGAATTCAGTGTTTTCTTCTGGCATCTTCTTAAATACTGTCCTTGAGTATAATTTTGAGCTGCAAGAGTGTTTTGGTATTATGTTAAACATCTACTTTATGTGAAAGCCCAGAGAGGCAAGAAAGAAGAATAGAAGTCTGGTAATTGTTTTGTTTTTTTGCCTGTGAAAGGTTTGACGGGGGAAAAAGAAATTGTCAGGTTTTTTCGTTGTGAGGTTACTTTGTAGATTAAGATTTTAATGCAACAAACCTATGATTAAGTTATACATTTACTTCTAGACTTTTACTTGTATTGGCATATTTTTCATTTGAGGTAATTGTTTGATCTGAGAGCCTCTTTCATTTTATGCTGCGTAAACGATTTAGCAGTAGCACTCCAGCACATATTCTTTCTTTCATATTCTTTTTAATGTAAACGCTCAAACACAGGTGATGATGGAACGTGAATGTTTTTATACTACTGTATAAAAGAAATTATAGTACCAGCGCTCTGCAAACACTGGTTCATATATCAGCAACCATTTACGATTCAGATTGGTGCTAAATTCTCCATGAACACAAACATGTGCTCAGGCTGCAGTAATCCATCATCACTGATTGTGATCAGATGAAGCACTCAGAAAGCTGTATGATAACAATGACACTGATGTAGAAGTGGGGACTTAAAGGGCTTATCATGAGTGCCTTGTTGAAGCTCTGCAACGGTTATAAACTTTCAATGCAGTTAACGTGTGTCTGATAAAAAAAAAAAAAAGGCCACTACTGGAGCTCTAGTCACTGTTAAAGGCCCTTTATGATAAGAATACTGAATAATAAGTGTGTGGATGTGATCGTTCATTTTAACTTTAGTGATCCCCCGAAGTGATTTATTTTTCCAACTGCGAAAAACATCCATAAATCATTAGGAGATAAAATGACATCTTCACCTACACCAGCTGACAGAGTAATTCGTCATTGTTGCCTAAATGTCACACTGTGACAACCTGCACCTGGGCCTGCAGGAAGGATAATATAGTTGTACATTGTAACAAATCAACCATCAAGTTAAATGTGGGTGTTCCCATGTCGAATACCGTATAAGTGGGCTTGAACTATGGCCTCGGCCACTGTTAATATTGGAAACAACAATTGTATAAGCCTGAGAATGCAAAATGTTATTTACATTCAAGCCAACATTGCCATCAAAGGCATTGTTGCAAGTCTCAGCCTTCATATAGGAAATGGGTTGGTTGCATTTCAACCATCTGTTTCATACTATTTTAAATATATATTTTCCACCAACGCTCAGTGTGGGAAACTTCAGTGCTGGGATAACGTAATGCTGCTGGGTCGTTAAAACAAAGCTAATCTGAGGAATTGTTGTCATTTTACTGCTTCACAATTTATCAGCAACTGAAGAGGTGATGGATAGTCAAAATCTGGAGACACATTCAGTCATATTTCAAGGTAAAACAATTTGATAACACGTTAGCTTATGTTAGCATTCAGCAACTTCCTAGCTAACATTAACCGTTTGGTGACACCTTGTACGTTTCACCTCACCTGACTCATTTCAAGTAGTTTATCGACAGAAAAACACACAAAAAATGTCTGTTTCAATACAACAACGAAAAATCTAGATGTGTAGACTATCACACGGGAGGGGAGCAGCACAGTTGAACATATTTTGACCAAACACGTGGTTATTTATTCAATCACTGCACATATCCAGTTATGTGGTGAATGACATAAATATAAATACATTACGATGTAGTAATTCATAATGGAATTACACAATCAGGAGCAGCATGTTGTTGGACCTTGTCTGAACTCTGTACTCGCCAAAAAAGTGAACACAGTGGACATCTAATTTTGGAATTAGACTAATTAAATTATAAAACGAGCATAACTGATCCTCTCTGTGAGAGCTGATTAAAATGAGCCGCCCCCCTCAGTGTTTCGGCCGTCAGCAGCAGTGAAGGAGCTCCGTCGCACCAGGCCCGTACAGCTGGTGGAGGCCTTACAAGCGCAGCGCCTCTGGTGTGTCTGATCTCTGGGGAAGTGAACCTAATACCTCCCTCCCTCCCCTCTCTCCACGCTTGGACGAGTGCGCTCACTGTACCATGAGCCGCAGAGTATGTGATTTCACTGTTTGGGTTGGCAGCCAGGACCGAAACTGTCTGCGACTTAAAGAGCGGCCTGCAGGACTGCGAGGGAAAAGACCGGCATCGCAGAGGAACTATTTGAAAAATCTCCTGTGCATTGTGTATTCAAGTACAATAGAGGCATAATTCATGACAATCGCTGTTGTGCTGAAGCATTTCAGTAATGTTGTGTCATGTTTCTGATGTTCACAGCTGGATTCAGTGAATGCAGCACTGAGGTCATATCTGTAAATGGCGGTTTTATACAATCTTTGTTTATGAGGTGTTAAGGCCAAACTCTCAAAGCTGTGCATGTTTGTGTATGTTTAAGCCTGTTTGCTACAAATTATGTATTCTTTACAATTCTGACCATTTTTCAAAGCAGACCGTTAGTTTCAAGGCAGCCAATTGGTGCCATTTAAGTTTTCAAATCTTTAATATGACAGTGTATTTAATTTATTTAATGTTTATTTGTATTGGGACAAGTATGAAGTATCAAAAAATTATTTCCCTCATTGACTTTATGTATTTGAATTACATACATGATTTCTACTCAAAGTATATAATTACTAGTTCTACATAAAGTATATCATTTAATTCAAAGTATTTCCATCATGTTGAGTTGATGTGAATAAAATAAATAACTTAGTCTGCTTGAATTAAGTTCATGCACATTTTCAAGTATTATACTTAAAAGTAATGCAATACATATGAATTACATGAATATAATATATAGCATATATAATAATATATATAATAAATATAATGGAAATTTTTAGGGAATTAATTTATTTTTAAGTATGCCTTTAAAATACATAAAAGTCAACTATACATAAAAAAGACAGTACAAACATGAAATCAATGAAAAATGTGTACAAGCAAATAAAGACAGAACAATATAAAACACCAACTGTAATACAATAATACTAGGTGAAACAAGAAGCACAAGATCATTCATGACTACATCACTGATCCCTCTTAAAAAACAGTTTGAGTTTGAGTTTAAAATGATTCCAGTCAGGATCCAGTTTGTGTTCAGCAGGTAAGGAATCACACATGTTGACCCCCTGAACAGAAAAAGCTGTTTGTCCAATTGAGGATTTTCGTCAACCACAGGGTCCCTATGAACATACAGCTCATTCTTCTCTTCGTTTTGACCCTTGATTCAACTTCTCAGCATAAAGCCTGTTTGTAAAGCACTCATATTATTGTCTTTCTTTGATTGATAAATGTATTTTGGGAAACAAAGTGTTTCAGTTTGATTGCTTGTGGCCAAAGGCAGAGATTCTTTGACTCTCGGGGGATGAGGCTTGAAGAAAATTCCCAAATTTGCCAAACTTAATATGAGTGATGAGGCTGCATGTGGTTTGTGCTTCAGCAGGATCCTTGCCTCTTTCCCGTGTCCTTCCTGCGAACACAAGTTGACGAGGGGGGTCGGTTGCATTCCTCTAACCGTCTCCGTACAAGAGGTCTGGAGCTATATTTGGGCACAGCTCCTGCATCCCACACATGCATGATTCCCCTGGAGTGTCTGGTGACATCTTTTTCCCAGAGATCTATGTATACATGCGTCCAGGGTCATCTTTATTTGTCATGTAGGCACTCCCAGATCATGTACGTGGTTCCCAGAGATGAGGTTTGTGGAAGTGGGCAACACGGTGAGAAAACCAACAGACACGCCGAAAACTGCTTTCCAATGGCATCATGAATCAGTGGGGTTTAGCCTCGGGTATCAAGAATCAGCCAGCCTTACTAATAGATCAGATATCTATGGCATATTGAGGCATTTACATAGCGTATGAAGGTTTACTGTGTTACATATTAAATCAGAATGAACTGTGGAAAAAGCACTTAAAAGATAACACAAAGTCTTGGCTCGTATTAGATTTCCACTGCAGTTCAAAATGTCATATTGAATCATTTTGACTTGATGTTCATCAGATGGTTGTTCACTGTGTATCCTCTCCAGAGGATGTTGGTGGAAAATCTCCCAGAGTGCAACAAGGGTCTGGATCTTCTCTGTTTTGTTGTTTTCCAAACACACTGACAAATTGTGGCAGATGCAGTAGCTCCATTTTCTCTGCTGCAAACCAAAAAGTGTCAGTGATGTCTGCAATTTGTGCAGCTTGGAAAGAAGTTATGCATGCTTTTCATCAATGTTTTAAATTTGGGAAAATCAGCTTAAAGGAGCAGTTCATTCTAATCATAAAAACTCAACATATTTCCCTGCTTACCCTTTAAACCTGCAGTGTGGAGCTTTTGTCGCCCGCTTCTGGCAGCGAGGGCAATAACACAAACACTGTTGATGTGCTTGATATGTTGATATGCTCCGCCATACTTGCTCCGTTGCTACGGCTGCTGGCAAACGCAGCTTTGTGGGTCGACAATAAATGCATCGCTACCCATGCACCAGTGCAGGAAAGACGGAAAGATTTATGTAATCTGCATTGTATGAATTAAATGGACATTCATGTATATGTAAGAGTCCTGCACTGCATGTTTAAATATATAGTCAAGCAGATAGTTTCGGTCTTATTGATTGATTTCAAGATCTCTGTTTCAGCCAACTCAATAAAATGAAGGTTGATGGATGGCACACAGGATGAATCCTGGTGACTTTGGTGAGCCCCTGACTTTCCCTCCAGTTAGGTTTAGGGAACTAAAATAGTTGGCTAGGTTTAGGAAAACATCGTCTGGGTTAAAATAGACCCTCTCCATCAGGAGGAATGAAAATAAATTTGGTGATCCTTGAATTTTTATTGCCAACATCCAGTCAAATCTATAATCTGCCCAACACTTTACTCTTCTTTTCATTTAGTGCTAATCAGTAAATGTAAGCATGCTAACATGCTAAACATAAGGGAAAACATGGTTTAAAATTCATACCTGCTTTATAAACATTAGCATGCTAGCATTGTGAGCATGTTAGTATGCTAGCGTTAGCATTAACTCAAAGCAGCACTTTGCCAAAGCACAACTTCACAGAGTCAGCATGGCTGTAGACTTTTACTCTTGTTAAAAATTGAGAGGTCAATCTGACATGATGTTGTTGAAGAATTGCAAACTGGTACAGATATAAAATCTGATAAAACATGATTGCTTACATTGGTTTGGCTTAGATCCACCATCATACTTCAAATACAAGATGAGGTGAAGCTCCCTGCAGCCCTGAGAAAAGCCATCTGACTTGCTCCATGACAGATCAGGGATTCATCTTTTTTGGTACCGCTGCCAAAATCTATTTTCTTGGCTGGAAAAGAAGGGACACGACTCCATTTTAAGAGCACTTAAATAGACACGTACTCCTTCTTTCGCAGATTTACAGATAACTGAACCATTGAATAGAACAAGTGACTGACCCACATAAACAGCATGAGACTGACCAAAGAGACCGTCCACTTGCTTGTGATAAAATATAAGGTTTTAGGTCAATGGTCGGGAGAGATTCTACATTTTCTCCGCTGCTTGGTTGAGAATTCGATGCATCATTTCCAACTTGGATGTTTCAGAGCCTGCCAGTGAGTCAGCAATAATTTATCCTAGCTGTACTGAAGCTCTTGGATATTGAATGTAGTCTTGATGCCAAGTTACAGTAAGAAGATCCTTTGCACAAAACTAAAAAAGGGAACTGACATGTAGTTGGCAAGCGACTAAAAAAGTCCAGACATCAATATCCTTCAGAGAATATACTCGGAAACACTTTCATGGATTTCATGCTCAATGGAAAAGGCCCAATACAAAACAACAAAAAAGTTATGAAAAAGTTATTTCAGGCAAAGGTCACAGATTCATTTATCCGTTAAAATGACAATAAAGACCTGCCTAAATGATAAGAAATGTGTTTTTGTTGAGTTATTGAGAGTTTGTTAAGTAGCATTAGCATTAAAAGCTAATCTGCTGCGAGTTGTCATCAGTTGATGGCAGGTTTCCTCAGGGGGTGATGACTGAATGGATGCACAGAAATAGTTTTCAGATGATATTGATATAAGATATTGCACAGTATAGAATGACTTAATTGTATGTAAAGAGTAAAATATGTTTTTTAGCTTGCCTTCTCATTATTCCCGCCCAGTCATTTATCAACAGCAGGGCTAGCCAAATTACATTTTGATTTAAAAAACAATCAATCACTAAATTATTCATTGTAGCATTTTGATAAATTGTGTATTTAAATTGCAAAAACTCTAATTGCAATATTTCTGGCTGAACTGGCTGCTAGACAAGACAAATAACTTTCTTCCTCACCCTGAAGCTTTTTTTGTCATAGGAGATACAGTATGTGTGTGTGTAAAGGGTATCTGTGTGTCCTCCCGTCTATGATACAGTACATTCCTCCTTGACTCTCACAAACCTTTTAATTCCTCTGTACCATTAAATCTGATTGTAATAGCTTCTTTAGACAGTTTAAGCCTTTAGGCCTGACCAGCCTGGAGGTCCTGATCTTAAATCTGTGCACAGCACTGAGCAAGGCAACATGGAAACAATTTGATTTGATTGAATGATCCTAATACTTACATACATAATTTTACAGAAGTTTGTAGTGGTTTGACTGTGCCGGGGTGCCAGTCAGAGTATAAATCTGTCAAGAAAAGATTTATTTTATTTTATAAGTCAACCCTACAAAGGACCCGTGTATTTCAGTGCATGGCCCCTTACTAACAACCAGGAATCAGGAATCTGTCCCTGAATCACTACGGTCTTCGCTGGCAGACACTGAACCTGGTGTGGCTGGCCTCCTGTTTGCACTGTAATGTAAGAAGGAGGGAAAGGGGATGATGTTGATTCTTCCTGCAGCCATCAGAAAATCTAAAATGGCCACAAGCTGGCACACTCGTATCTTCCCACATGATGTACTTTTGCACACAAGCTCCGCTGTCCATCATCTCTTTTCTTGGATCAATATTTGTTGGTGTCACTTGTTGCTCTGTGAATGTTGTGTGTGATTCATGTTCAGAGGTGTTTTTACCATTATAACCAGAGACAGACAATCTGCACCCTATACAAAGCAGCTACAATTGAGTTTTTGTCTCAGTCATGCAGAATCTAAAGCTTCTTTTTAGAGAGCTTCCTTTTTTAACTGGCATACACTGATTTACTGTGGGATGTTTTTAAGTTGGGTTTGCTATTCACTCCCATCTTTGTCAGTCACTGGAGCCACAAAATCCACAATTGGTCGACAAGTTGGAACCTCAATGGAGCTTAGGTGGGTCAAGTGGCATTGACCTTTCCTGAGAGTTGCAACTGGACAGACCTGTCAGTCTAGGTAAACACAGCACACTGTCTCTGATGCTTGTATTCTCACATAGACATCGTGGAGTTCCCATGGCCTCGGTTTGAGTTTAATTTTGATGAACTGCATCTACCGGGATGAGTGAGTGAGATCTATGTTCAGCCATTGCGAAAGTTGCATTTTGAGAATGTGGTGTCAGCTGTATTGAAGTCTATGGGAGATGCATGTCATCAGAAGTCATATGAAATAGATATGTTGGGTTTTAGTGTGTTTCTCCATGTTTATCCCATAGACTTCAATACAGCTGTCACCACAGTCTGGTACCAAAGAAAGAGTCAGTGACATAATTCCTTGTGATGCATTCAAAATGACACACTAGTGAGATCCTAAAAGTATAATGGTGAGTGTTGCCTTAATGTCTGACTTAATAAAAGTGGTGTCACCAAACACAGTTTGACATCAAGTTGATCCATCACAGTGAGGTGAGAGGCCGAGGGTAAGTGTTCCTAATGCACTGCTAAGCCTGAACATGGTGCACGCTGACCACACATTATGCTTCACATTAACGATCAGCCATGTAAAAAGTACAAAAACTCTCTACACGTCATGATAGATAGAATCTCTTTGAGTTTTATATGCTGTAAACTCCAGCACAAAACTCTATTCCACTGTTGTGTTTGGTGTGACTTATCATTGAATCTTTTGTATTTTGTTTTAACAAATGAGTTGAAGCATTGAAGCAACATTATATGTTAATGATGATTGTGAAGAGCAACACTTACATACACAAGATAAGGAAGATTGTGTCTCCAGCATACAGCCAGGACACATTCTTCTTCTCTCAAGTCGGAAACCGTATCTTCATTTGTCTCAATCTACGAGGCCAAATTTTATTTAACTTAACAAGGCCAATTTTTCTCTCTTAGACATTAAACAGGTTGCTGAGAGGTCAACAGTGAAACTTGGCTAACAACGTATTACCTCACAAAGTGCACCACCCATTTATCTTTCTTCAGACTCGTGATAAACGGCTTGTTAATCTAAATACAAATCTGCACTAATGTTATTTAGATTGTTACTTCATCGGGTGACTCCATCACTGTACATTTTCCAGCAGTGCTTTTTCAAAAGTTCCTTATCTCATCTGGGAGCCGTTCAAAACAGATAGCCTAGTTTGACTTGATGGATTGCAGACAGTAGCTGCGTTATCACGTCCAGAGGTTAATACAGCAGATATTGTAGGTAGATGATCAAGACAGAGGCTGCCCCTGCCTGAAGCCTTGATAAATCTGCTGCTGTCAGATGTAATGCATGTGAAATGTAGAGGAGAGATATGTGGAGATAAAAACTGCAAAAGGAAATGTTATGAAAAATAAAAATAAAGAGAGAAACTTTACAAACAGCAACTATGTCACACACACCAAATCTCCAGATTGTTTAACTCCTGCTAGCTTTTCAGTAGTTGTTGTGTTTCTCCACTGTTGTCTCTTTACTCGTCGCCTCTCCAGAGATCGTCTCTTTGGCCTCACTTCCCCTCTGCAGCCACTCCAGTTCAGACTTCCTCCGGCCAACAGCAACTTTGGCAGAAGGAGTTTGTTTTGAAGAAACTGTTTAGCTAAGACTCCCAGTCTGCTTTGTCACACATACTCAAGATAAATAGATGTCTGATGGGCTTTGTTCAGATAACAGAATCGACCTACTGGGAGGCTGCAGGGTCGACACACACAGACGCAAGTGTGAGCGTGCACCGTGTTCAATGCTGGATGTGCACAAGTGCAAGCACATATTATATGCACATATTTTAATATACCACTGGATTAAATGTATTTAATTAAATGAAGGTTCATCTAGATCTTACTGTAAACCTTCTTCCTCTCTCAGTGTTTGCATGAGGGCTCAGCAGAAGACCACATAAACACTTTGCTGTGTTTGGAAATATAATGAGTGAGACATTTTATTCCCCCAATTTAAGACCCTCTAACATTACAACAATATTAATTTTAGATTACATGTAATAAATACTTGATCAGTGAAGAATAGTAATATTAATACAATAAAGAAGGTTTCTTATTGTTTCCAGACAGGCTTTGGTCATTGTTTTATCTTTGGCCTTTCATCACACACTTGATTTAAAAGACAATTTAGCAAATGATCAAAACCACCAAACAGTTCTGACCATCAGTCACTTTATCACCTTTAACCTCAGTCTGTTAAGCTGACAGGACATTTATATTGTAATGTTGTTTTTGAGGCCGAAGTGAAGCGATGTTGCAATCCTTTTTTTTCACTGTGTAGCAGTGAGGCAGAGAGGGTCTGGTTCATGGGAACCTTTTCTGTTTTTGCACATTATAAATTTGCACCATGTAGTTTTGGAAAAGAAATTCAGAAGGGTAATATTTAAACATTGATAAGGTAATGATACAAATCCAGTAATATTTATTATTTCTAGAAAATAAATTACAACAAATAATTAAGTCTTCCTCAGAGGAAAATAAAGTCGCCAGAACACAAAGTTCATGGGGACTTTGTAGAGGCCATTGTGCTTACATGTATAATCAGCAAAACTACAGCTGGGGTCCTTGGGTGTTTACAAAATGTCAATTTTTTTACCACTGTATGGTACATTACTTGTTACTTGTATCACTTGTGAGATTTCCACATTTTCCACTGATTGTGCACTATTCCTCCTCAGCTCCTCTTGCCATGGCTCTCAGCAAAAGCTCTTTTCAAACATTAGCTAACTTTTCCCCCTCCTTAGTGACAAATACTGAAATTCATTCACTCATTCACTCCAAAAACACTTAATTGGGACAATCTCCTGTCATGTTTAGAGGCTGAACTTCCTCCTTGTGGACATCCAGCCTCCTCCAACAATCCCCCGCAGACGACCGTTCCAACCTCAAATAAACTCCAGACACAGAATCTGTCCAGAGATGTGGAAAACCCACAGCAAGTGCAATGAATTGACTCCAGCGTGCAGTTCCCACACACAGCCGTAAGACCCTTTTGCCAAACTGTATTTACTACTGGCAAGTAGACAATTAGGCCTGGACATCCTCAGGGACGCAGCAGGCTGCTGGTGCCGGGCCAACAGTGCACAGAGCTGGGATGAAACTGAGCGCAGAGGTGCGGGGGATGAACTACAACTCAGTTGTACTGAGTTATGATAGTTTGATGTAGTGATAGTTCATCATGTGCGTGATAGATGTGAAATGCAGGTGTTAATTTAATTTATTAGGACACTCATAAAGATATTTCAGAGTATGGTTCCCATCAAGGAAGTCCTCAAATGAAAATCAAGATGTGAAATTACCACAAACAGCTGCTCCTGTAGACACACAAGACACAGTGAGTTCTTTGAAAAATATGCTGGTATAGTTTTGGCTCAGAAGATGCATAAATGAGAATTGCACCTCTGACGCCCCCTCCAAAGGACTGCCATCTTACCTTTTGTGGACAAAATATGTATGTTAGTGAATGGAGAGAGGAATATTTTTTTTATCCCACTTAGATTGCGCCATGAAGTACACATGAAACATGAAAAAGTCGCAGCTTGTCATAACACTCATGAAATATAAGACTGTTAAAATATGTCACCAGAACCCGTGACTTAAACATTGTAGAGCTGGTCCTGTATATTAGCCTGCTGCCATAACTGACAAACCAACTGCAGTTGTCAATATGGCCACTTTTATTGTGATTTTAACCTTTTTACTTCTTCTCACTTACTTACTTCTGTGCCGAGGCAGCAGCCGTGTTGGTTATTGACTTTTAAATTGACAAACATCACGTGTACTTCATGGTACAATTCAAACGAGATCAAAAATGTATGTGTCTCTCCTCATTGACGACTGTCCAATTTTTTTTCCAAAATAAGGTCCCATGAGGTCGACCGAAGGGGCGAGACTTCGGCTCTCTATAAAGCCCCTTGGGGGAAATTCAATTCAGGAAATGTATTTTCTTTTTAGTGTTGGCTAGGCTCGTTGTTTCCCTCTCCTTAAACTGACATCAATCAGTCCTGTCTTTGTATTGAATATGGCAAGTTCCTTACTTGTGAAATCCCACTTGGCAATAAACCTGATTCTGATTCAAATGTTTCAAGGGCCTTTGAAACCAGTGAAAACCTGTTGTTCAACAGAATATAAGCATCCTTTTTAGAAAGGTTTAGATCAGGTCTGCCCCAAGTGGCACCAGTGAGCCAAAGAGCCACATGGTTCAGTTCGACCCGCCAGATGTTCGTAGCAAAACTTTCAATATAAAGGATCCCTAAGGAAAAAAGTTGGGGCACCTCTGGCTTAGATATATGACAGAAACATACTATTTAATATGTGACAGCAGACTGCTATAAGTTAAAGCCTATAGCCTGAGGAGTCACCATTCAAGTCCCCCTTTGACTGCACCAGGGGCCCTACAGGCTCGGGAGCAGTGATCCCTAAAGTGAAGCAGAGATTTTCAGAACCCCTGAAATGATATTGTTAGATATTAAAAGCTTACATATGGGCTATATTCTTTATGATAAAATAAAATAAATAATGTGGAGTAAATCTCTGCTGTAAATCTTTTGGAGAACATAAAGCTTAAACAGACGATATTAATGTTCTATACACAAAGCCACACAGGACACTTATATATACGCACACACACACAGACTCTGGCCCTGTTAGGTGTTTCTTCATGCGTATAGGCCTCAGTTTTCTCTGTTCATAAGAAACAATTGTAAATAATTCGATTGAGAGCACAGCACAGTATGTACAGGATCAGACAAGGTCGAGGAAGTGGAGCATTAGCATGTTTTATGGGTCATGCACCATGTGCAGGCCTCTTTTCGGTACTTTTTGGTGAAGTTTCACGACCGTCCACTGAGGGCCACGATGGCCCGTGTTCGATTCTAATTGGTCATAACAGCGCTGACAGCCGGAGTCATTAAATCACATGTATAAACGCAGCGTCTGACTTTTCATGGCTCCTTGGTGTCTCCTGTCTCTGAAACTGTAAATCCAACTCAGTTCATTCTCTGTTCTCCTCGCTGCCAAAATAGGTTTTTATCTTCACGTTGCCAAGAGAACGGATCACTCCAACATCCGTCATGACAAGTCATTTAGTCTCAAATTCAGTCTTTCAGACTTTTCCCAGAAATAGAAAAAGCTGTGCCAGTATTACTGCAGTTTTCTGTGTTTCTGGAATTACCAATAAAATGAGTTTCAGTGTCTTGATGCCAGACTGTGACTACTGTTTGATATGTTTGAATTATTTTGTTTGTTTTAACTTGCTTGTTTTAACTCTGGTGTAAACAATACTGATTCTGGGCGGGTAATCCTGGTGAATTACTGTAAATGTATTTCAACTGTAACAGCAGGCAAGTGAATCAACAAATTGTAGTTTTTATGTTTTTTTTTTTGTCATTCTTTTCAATAAATAAGGAGAGTCAAGCATGCATGATTCATGTTATTTATATATTTCCTTAGCTTGGATTGCAACTCACAACTCTTGATTTTCAATTAATTATTTTCTCAATTAAGTGACAGTTACTTGATCAATAATTTGTTATATAAAATATGAATTTATTCATCTATTTTTATATATTAGTGACAGAAAGAGACAACAGCTATCATTTAGTTGTACATTTTGTGTTGTATAAAGAAAATTTACTGAATGTTGTATCATGAATCCTGAAAACGTCTGAAAATAGTGAAAAATGCTTGTCACAATTTGTACAATGATTTTTTTTAAGATAGCTCGTTTTGTCCAAAAGCCAAACATATTTAGTTTAGAATGAAAATCCTTACATTTGGGAAGCTGAAACCAATGACTGGCATTTTTGCACCAAAAATGACTTGAATTGCCGGTGAAACGATGATCAGAGTAGTTGCAGACTAATTTTCTGTTGATCAACTTTGCAGTTGCAACTCTCTTGACCAATGTGTGATGTTCAAAGACTCCTGATCATAGGAATTCCCATTTTCCTCTTAAGTAAATGCAGTTTATTGTATTAATAAAGGTTTTATGAAAATGCTGTTTGCATTTGCTTTTTGCAAATCACATTTACATTTATTTTCATTTCCATAAGTTCCCTTTTAACATCCTCTTAACTAAGCTACATGACACGATGGTGCTGATTGGGGGAACAAAAAAGCTTAACAAGCCAAACAATATTAGCCCTTATAATAATAATGTTTCATTTTCTTCTAGTGTTTGTCTTTCTCATTGCTTCTGCAGTATATAATCAACAGCCTGTCTTTCACCACGTACAGACGTCACTCAGTAGCATGATGACTGACACATAAACTGATCAAAATCAGAGAATTGAAAACACAGCAGCATACGGTGCCCAGCCTTTGTTTATTAACGTACCTCCAGAACTATAACTGACATGTGTAATAAATCAAGGCGGGACCTTCCCGCTGAACCACGTCAGAACAAATGGATCACGCCAAAATGCTAATTCCCCACCAGCCTCTGTATAAACACAGGGAGGGTGAGGAGGGTTGAGGCAGGGCGTTGAGGGATGGTCAGGAATTCACTGGCCAGTCAGAGAGAGTGGGGAGGGTTCAGGGAAGATTATAGCCGAGATGATTGATGGAGTTTACTGCTTTTTATAACTCAAAGAAAATATGAAATAAAAGATTCTATTGCCAAATGTTTCCCTCAGTGGATCCACTCTGTAAATGCAGACATATGGACGACCAAGGCCGCGACGTGAAGCCAAGATTTGATTTAATTTTGTAGGAGCAGATGCCAACGTTTTGAAACAAGGAGGACTCATATTTTGGAGCACACAGAAGATAACGCAGAAGCAGAGAGAGAAAGGGGGAGAGGATGAGGAAACGAGTGAGGGACATAGAGTGATCATGAGGATGCTGTGCCCACTTACCATGAGTCATTCAGCCAGACATTCAAATCTCACCTGCTTTGTCACTGTGGAAGGAAACACCATTAAAAACATTAAAATCTGAATGTGAAACACTGAATGCTGATGCTGCCCGATAAAGGACCTTTGGGTGTGTATGGAAGAGTGTGTCACGCTGATAAGTGAGGTGCTGGTTGTGGATAAGCTGTGAAAATGAGAGCATGCATTAACACTGACATTAAATATTTTATTCAGTGTGTTTCCTGAAGCTGACTTCCTCACAGATACACTTCTTATTTGAGCTGGCAGCACATCAAGAAGGTGCATGTTGTATAAACACTATAAATACTTTCCCTCCTTAATACTTAATTTATCCCGTGCTGAACGCACCCTGCATTAGCAGCTGCCAGATGTGGCGAGTACATGTACTGTGAAACTCATATCTTGCTCAGTATATTTGTCTAATGTCTTGGCTAAATATCTCATTACATTTAAAGGTCCAGATTGTAAGAAAGTGGATTTTTGAGTCTCATTCCCAATTTGTCAAATACTGACACTTTGGGATGGCGACCGACCCGACCTACAATCCCAAAGCCTCCGTGTTTGACCAGCTGGGAATGACAGTTTCTTATGAGCTGGAGTCACAATTTGATGAGGTTGGGATTTGTTTTTAGACAATTTCACTTGTTCCATTGGCATATAAAAGTGAAAAGCACATTGTATTCATAGTCTTTTTTACTTGTTTTATACATTACATTCTTTCCAGTGAAAGTCCCACTCAACAGGACAGGGAACGTCCTTCCTTGATTTTGAAAATCACTCACACTGAACTGCAGGTGATCTGATGTAGCTGTCAGGGTTTCTAAACTGCTAATTCAGTTTGAGTGGAAGATTCATTGGAATAATCAGTGTTTTATTTATATTTATAGCTTTATTTCAGTGATTCCCAAAGCGTCAGACTACCGACTTTAAAGGTGCACTGCTGGTTGCACTGCAGGAAACACAGCTCTAAAAGAAGTGGAACATTAACTGACTGGGGAGCAGAAATGGACACAACATCAGAACGTATCTTATATTAAGTCAATAATGAGGAGTTGTGGCTGCATGTGTGTGCATGTGTTAAAAGACATACAGGTTCACAAACTGTTTTGTGTATGTGGATGGATTATTAATTTGCACTGCATCGCCCGAGGCCCACATTCACATCAAGTGGTTCTGTTTATAAAAACAAAATAGCGATTAAAAGTTTTGGTGGGCCAAAAATAATCTTTGTGACGCTGCTGTCTTGTCAAGGACTCTATATAAGAGCTTTTCACTCAGTGAGGCCATTTCCTGCTATTTAGTTATATTTTATCAAAAACACTGTTGTAAAACTTGTTGAGTAAAGTAGCTAATTTTAAAATGGACCCATAAAGGTAACAGACTGACATTTTACAAAGTAGAACATCGTTGGATGTATTTTTTTCCCACATGATTCCACAAAAGCAAGAGTTCAAACTAAGTTCAACGTATTTTTCAGAACATTTTGTGACATTAAGTGACAAAGGAACAAAATCTGCCATTTCAAATAGTGGTGGGAACACATATTTTCTCTGTTTCTTCAGTTTATGACTAAAGACGAGTTTTCCAACATCAGTTCTCAGTTCATTTTTAGTCAAAGTCCACCCAAGCATAAGCAGTATTTCTTTATTTCTCTATCATGATTAACTGATGTGTCTTCTTAAAAAGTTAACATTTATTACTTAAGTATCTCTGAATAACAGTGTCAAACCACAAACATCTATCAGTTAGTACAGGGGTGTGATTAGAAAGTAGATGTTATATAACCTTCACCAGAAAAAACTATAAAATACTACAATAATGATTCTTGCAAAGAACACACGCTTTCAATAAAACCCTATTAAAAAGTAAATGAAACAACAACACAAGGAGTCAGTGTTATGACTGAAGTCACCTCCACCACAGCAACTCATTATCCATCATGATAAATATCACAATTTCCTCCTCCGTGTTAATATTTGAGTTTTGGGTGAAACTGAGAAACACTGACTGGGAATATTCCCGCTCTCGTTCCCATGCTAGCTGCCACAGACAGAGTTGGTTTATGCATACCGGTCTGCTCAAATAAACCATACCAACGTAATGCCACCCACATGCCCCTTAAATCAAAACAGCTTCACTCTGCAGAGTAGCAGGATGGATGTGAAAATTAAACAGCCTTTAAAGACGTTTAGGGGGCTAATAAACAGATATTTCAGCCTCTGTGTCACAGCCTATTTCCTAATCAGTCGATCGCTCTCTATCTTTGTTTTTCTTTTCTGTAGGCTAACAAGGAATATAATAAAGGCCACCACTGTCAGACTATGTACCACAGAGCAGGCCTATACTGAGTTATGTTGGTTTCACAGAGACAGGCAAGGTCTGACACCTAGTGGAGAATTTTAGGTTTACCTTCAAACTCTTAACATTTACTCTTACCTTTACTGTACATGTATCTAGAGCAGAGCCGGCCCGAGGCTTTGTGGGACCTTAAGCAGAATTTGATTTGGGGCCCCCAGCTAAACGCACCACCCACCTCAGCACTGCCAATATTAACTATATATTGTCCATGCTCCATCATTTGTCCATTGTACATATCATGCAACCATTTTCATGGCTTATACTGGTGAGCTGGAAAGTAACAAAATAAACCAGCAAACATTTTCTGTAGACAAGTTAACTATTTCAATATTAAATGTGGAAAAGTACAGAATTCAACTACAAATGAATTGTTTCTTACAAAATAATAAATGTTAAGTATGTAAAATGCAACTGTAAAAAAAATAATATACAACAATATGAAATAAATTCAAAAGAAACTTAAATAACGACATAAATGAACTGAGTCAAATGGAACTTGTGCCGGAGGTATAGACTTGTCAGTCCATTAAAATAATGACCATGTAAGTTGTTTTTCTTTTGTCTGATTACCACTGATAACATATCACACACACAAAAAATGTGTGTGTCATGTGTGACATTTCAAGAGCGCCTGAGATGTCACACATGAAGCGGGGGGCCCCCTGCTGGCGTGAGGGCCCCAGCCCTGATCTAGAGACACCCTCTGGTCAGAAAAAACTTTAACTTTAGTCTGATTACATTTGGTTTTTCTGATTATTATTATGAAAATAGTGACATATATACATTGCCATGGATTAAGTCACCATTTTCATTGAAACATACCAAAAATGAGAGCTGCAGGTGTGAGAGAGGACGCAGCTCCAGCCATCAGGGAAGCCACGGCCAGCCTCTGCAGAGCACCTCTGAAAACAGTACAAAAAGTACAAAAAACACAAAATCAGCCACACCAAAAGTCCCAAACATGACAGTTTCTCTTAGTTTATGACAACAGTCAACATATTTTACAGTTAATACTGCACACTGGCTTTTCTCCTCTTTGTTTAATTTACAAATATGCATTAGTGTATACAATTCATTTATATTTCTCTCTCAAACATGATATAATCTTGTAGAACTCTTTTAATATGTAGGGATGTAAAGTCTACTGGTCTCAATCATGTTGAGACGACTCAATGAAGAAATTTAAAGCCCCCGTCTCTCTGCCCCTATACAAAATAAGGCAGCCTGGTTACACCTCAAGATTGTTTTAGGCAGAATCTTAAACAACTTGTCCCCATTCTCGTGCTGTAGCTTAGTTTCTAATCAACTAGCAGCCTAGCTACCATAAAATTAAACTGGATCGTGTAGCCTAGTCAGCGCTAAGTAACTTGGCTATAATTTAGACCTTCACAATAGCAAACAAGCTACATGGATATTGAGATAATCTCTGAGCATTTATTACAGTTTATATTGAGCGCTAGTATGAAATTCTTGCGAATTGAGTTGATTTAAAGTCCCTAAATACCCTTACTGAAAAACTAACTATGACGTGGTGTCCCCACATTATGCTAATCCAGGGCTACAGTTTGCCGCTAACGTTAGCCGCTAACCTACTGTGCAGTAGGCTAACAGTTAGCCTACTGCACAGTTGAACTATTGGGGACAAAATCTCTTCTCTAAATGTGCAGTCAAATTGTCAATAGTTTAAAACAATTACTCATCAGGAAACCACTTTAAAACTTACCTCAGAATGATGTATTTAAAGTAGGTCCTGTCGATCCAATGCGTTTTGAAAGACGTTTATTCTGCATCCCGCCTTTGCCTTTCCGTAATGCGCTTCTTTCAACGAGACGTGCAGTGACCTGTCAATCAACTGGGGCACCTGAGGTGTCCAATCAGGTTCCCCGGCTACCACTCTAGCTCCGCCCCTGAGCCCATCTCAGCCAAACGGAGGCCAATAATTTGAAAAGTGAAGCAATTTCAAATGTGAAAACCTGTGGTGAGTGAGTATTAGTTGTGACTGTAATAATTGGCAAAACATTTCAAGTTGGCACCATGAGTGACAAGAGGACGACGGTAGAGTTATTTAAATACGTGTGGAATTCAGATGTTATATTGAGGTGGTTGTGAGGCTTCCCTCAGGATCACCTCCAACTCAGGAAGACTGGAGTTGTGGCAGATAGAGTCACAGTCAAGGTCAGAGAGTTGCTGGAAAGCACACTTACATACACATACTTACATAAAGATACATGTACTATATATACATGATACTTCATGATAACACATACATGCATTCATACACAGTTCTATTGTTTAATGTGAAGACTTTTATGAGTTTGACAGAAAACTCATTTTGAAGACTTTGACAAAATGAGAAAAGTATCCATTTCAACATTTTAGGCTGTCTCAGCCTTTTTTAATAAACTATAATAACTTTTTTAGGACATTAGAAAAAATGATGCATTTGGAGGGAGAAGGCGAATACTTATAAATGTGGCAGGTGGACAACGTTAGATTGTGTTCTTTAAGTCCGTGTTTTGTCATTTGCCAAGTCCTTATGTACGTTGGCACGTTTGAGACACTGACACTAAGAGCGGATTCGTCAATCGCGACGGCCGAGTGGTTTATATCGAATGTCCTCAGTGCGCATGCGCTCAGCTGATGAGATACTGTGGTCCAGACAAGGACGAGTCTGTTTCTGACCACAAGCTGCGGCGGTGTCCGCGCTGTAACTATAGAAAGACTGCACTGATTGTAAAACAGACTGTTTTGAACAGTGCTGTATGAATTATCAAAAGCTTGAGTAATGATCAGACTGTGCCTGCTGAGGAGTCTCAGGTGGTCCTTTGGCATGCAGGGGGGCACTCCTGAGGACCTTGTTTCCTCATGGATGATATATATATAAATCTAGAAAAAGCTACTTCAAAAAAAAAATGTCTGCTTGTTTACAGGTCATACAGAAGTCCCACTGTTGATAGGGAAGTGCAGAATGTCAGCTCTGGGTTTGTCCACCTGAGGGTATTCCTCCAAGCAGGTCATTTCTAGGATAACATGCAACAAATCCTCCAAAAATGTATTAATTAGTAGCAATAATCAAAACTTAAAGACAACACCCACCCCAGCCACAGTCTGTTCACCCTGCTGTCGTCTGACAAAAGATACAGAAGTATCTGCTCCTGAACTCATCCTCAACGCTCGACCATAACAATAGTTCTTCCTGTGCAGCATAAAGGAACAACTTGCATTTCATTGTACAACCCTGTGTTGTAGAATGACAAATGAATGAACCTCGAACTCACCTGAACCTTATTTCTAATCAGATTAAATCAGAATGTAATCAGACTGGAAACATAAAAACTACAGCTGCTACTACTGCTGACAATCCAGCTACCTGGGATACCCCTGAGACCTGAACCTGTCAACAACACAATCCCATCTGGCCTGTTCATGAGGACAACACTGCACGAAACGTTATATTTTTGCTGTAAACAAATGTGGATGATTTTGTATTGTCTCACTACAACTAGAACAGTGTCAGGACACGAACACTGGACAACGAACAACGCCATAAAAGTAATTCAACTACTTGAATATAAATGTGGTTTAACTACGAGTTAAATTAAAAACATTATCGACCCGCTTCGACAGCACTATGAGAGTGCAGGGAGAGATTTTAAAGACCAGTAGATGATATGAGCTGTCAAACTGGATCCTCATAACTCCTAAACCACCAACATATTGTTTTGAAAAGCTTGTTTGTGCCATATTTTTTTCAAAACACTGACAAGCTGCATAACCTGCAGCAGCTGACTGATTGTGAGTGTCTGAGCTAACCCCTAACCCTAAACCATTTATTATGTATTATTATTTCTACATGGCCCTGCTTACATCATCATAGACAGGACAACAAAACAAGAAATGAACCTCATTCTCAATTTCACCAAGCTTACACAACAAACAAAGTCTGTCCTCCTCTGGTGTGGCACTAAACCTGCCGGTCTCCAAGGCTAATGGTAATGTTCCTGAGCGTAACTGCACATAGGGACCTTTGCCTTTTGTTTCAATTATACTTCACATAAGCTTCTACAGTATAACTGTAGTAACTCCATCAAAGGACTCCACGCAGACTGATACTAAGCATACTTTCAACGAGGTTAAATTCTCTCTAAGTTCTCTCTATACAGCAGCTCGTCTCGTCAAACAGGGAAACAAAAACACTGCTTTAATTAGAAGCTCGACTAATTGCATAATATCTGCCATGCTGCTGCAGGGGGAAGTGAAGCATAAGGAGAAAGGAGAATGCTGTCTTTGTTGTCTTTTCGCTGCTTTGGCTCTCACAGCCATTTGGAACCATTGGTCTGTGGATGTGGTTTTGGTTTGGTGTCCCCGAAACACACAGAGCAGACGAGCTGAGTGTGAAGACTGTAGCTGCGAAAGTACAGCAGTCGTGGACAGAGAATTTCAGGCTTGGGCTTAGAGAAAGGTCTCATTGAAATTAAGTTTAATGTCGTTATTTTGCAGCAGAAGGTACTCCATCAGGCTTTTAATGATTTATTGATGTCTTATATAATTTGATATAGCGCCGAAGTTGTTGATCAAAAGAAACTAAATTACTGATTAATTGTTGAAGTCCAGTGGTGGAATGTACCCGAGTATATTTACTGAAGTACCGTACTTAAGGACACATTTATTTCCCAGCTTTAGTATATTTTTGCATAAAAAACATATCAATAGCTTATAAAATTAGTTTTGTTTTGTTAGAAATTAAAGTACCCAACAGTTTATACAAGTAGAGCTGAAATTTTGATGATTTTTTTGTATTGCTTTTTATGCTCAAACATTTCACGGTTCCATATTTTTTATAATTTTGAGGTTTGGCCTGTTGGTCGGCAGTGTCACTTTGAAATGGTTAACTATGACATGTCTCACTACCTTCTGATCCTAACAATGGATCGATTAAAGGAGAAAATAATCAGCAGGTTAATCCTTAATGAAAATAATCACTAGCATCAGTCATACCAAAGAGAGTTAAACGTCTAACAGTAAAAATCAACTAAACAGTAAAAATCATTCTTTTGCATTAATGAATGAGTAATAATAATCTAACACTACTATCATATTCTTGATTATACATATACATGCAGGGGTTCTTCCTGTATTGGAGTATTTTTACAGTGTGGCTTTACTGCTCCTACTAAGATCTGAATACTTCCTCTAACCCTTCTCAAACCTGTCAACTTTCTCTTCTTTGTCTGAGTACATTTTATATATTTGTAGTTTGAATTGTTGGTCAGAAAAAAACAAAAACAATTTAACATCTAACATTGAATTCCAGGACCTTGCGATGCTCCTTTTCTGACATTTTATAGATCAAAACATACTTGTCAGGTGCACTGATAATGAAAACAGTCATTAGTTGAAGCCCTAACTTACAGACAGATCTGACAGCAGAGACTCATCATTGCTTTAAATAAGAAAAAGCTAAAAACTCATTACAACACTATATTTGAAGTTAGCTGTAATTAAGTGCCTCTTTGTTTCCTCACACACATTTTCAGCAGACAAACTCTCTGGTTTTGGGTCAGCACTCAGAGCTTCTTACAAAAAGGCCCAGCATCTCCCTCCCCCCCGTGTCCCCCCGAAAACGCTGCACAGAATAATGAGCAGTAAACAAGGAGAGGCGAGTGGAGGAGAGGGGAGGAGGGAGAACAGGGGGGTGTCCAACTTCAACTGTGGGGGTGACAAAAGAGGGGGGTGTCTCCACAGCGACCGAGTCGAGCTGTTTGGGTCACATGGCCCGGGTTTCTATTGAATCCCAGTGAGAAGAGGCTTGAAGCTCAGCCTTTAGTCCATGTTATGGAAGCCCATGGCAGCAACATGAGTGGAGCCCAACAGGACCGAGCAATGACGGCAGACGGCCTCCACCTGAACGGGACGGCAGCTTTGGGTCTACATGACCAGGAGATGAACTCAGCTCAGTTGGGTGTGTTGGACTCTTTACTATCAGTTTCATTGGACTGTCATCATGAAGTTTAACTGGATGAATGATGTTTCAGTGTTTGTTCTGAGTGACCCTCCTGTGTTTTTTCTTCCTCAACCCAGAGTTCAAAGTGTTTAACATTGTCATCATCACCCTGGCCTTTTGTATCCTCGCCATCACCGGCCTGTACTGCATCACTGTCTGCTACAACCGCAGCAGGTAAGGATCACATGTTAGACATGACATTTAAAGTCCCCCTCCTGTCAAAAATGTGTTTTTCTTCCTGTTCCTACAGTTAAATGTTTGAGCTTCACTGTGTTGAATGACGCATGTGCAGAGTTTGACATTGCCTGCTGAAAGTGTGCATCTGATCTTAAGAGGCGGGCCTACGAGTGTGATTTGTGACATCACAACATTTTGGAAGCCAATCCTGGTCCAATATTTTGGACGCTTATTCTGGTCATACGCTGCCCCCAATGTGTTTTGAGTATTAGTTTCATAAGACAACAATTACAATTGCAACAACAACAATTACAATTACATATTGCACCTTCACAATCATAATACTGTTTTTAAGAGATACTTTCATTCTGCCCCTTTTAGATGTATTATTTGTCTACATAAAAATGTTATCAATATGGCCTTTAAAGCTGCAGTAAATCCAATGTCATTAGTGCAATTACTGTCATCTTCTTCACCAGGCAGTCAAAGAGAGCCCACGTGTATGAGAGTGCAGTGACCCAAGGCGAGTCACTGGACCCTGTGGCGGTCAAAGCGGTGAAGAGGTCGACCAGCTTCATCAACCCTCTGGCCTTCTTTAGGAAACCGGAGGCAGCAAAGGACAACTCCAGGATCTATTACATCTACAGTAACCCTCTGCCTGTGGGACTGAAGGAGGAAGAGGAGGAGGGGAGGACCAAAACCCTGCAGGGACCAGAGGAGCAAACTGCACTGTCGCTGCCACTGTCGTTTCAGGAGTACGCCAAGGATCCTAACAGTGGTGTCGTCCTGGACCCTCCGATTTTTTACATGCAGCTCTGAAGCCGGGGAGGGAGGGAGGAGTTGTCTGAATGCCACAAGAGGGGCTAGAGAGAGAGAGAGGTTGGATTCTGAAAGGTCTGAGGTTTGACACATGCTGCTGTGTCTATCAAAAGTTATGTCACCATGTACCATGTAGGGGCTCTGTTGAATTTCTATGTTGTGTTCGGTCGTCAGTTATGTTCTCTAAAGGTAGTTACTTACTTAGTTACTTAACACTCTGGTCACAATCAGTGCAATCAGTCTGTCAGAGGAGATATCATAATCAATGCGATCACAGTTTTCAGCAATTTAACATGCAAACATGCAGGACCATTGTTAAATGAGTTGTTTACATGTGGGTTTTATTAATCAGAGGTTCCATAAGGACAAACATGCTGTTTATCTGTCAATCATTCCACTGACTGACACAAAGAGGCATACTGTGTTTCTCTGGTATTATAGATCAAATCAATCTAAAAAGATTAAAGGCTGTGATGTCTTTTCACATCGTACTGAGAAGTCATGGAAGTATGAGGAAACATGTCAGAGATATCAAAGGTGTTGGCCAGTGGTGCTGACAGAATGGGAGTATGACGGAAACAAAAACATTCAGAAGAAAAGCAACATTATAAGATAAAAAAGCGGAGACATTTTTCTTGGCCCATACTAGGGACTAAAACCAATTTCCTTCAATATGACTTCAATCTTGTCTCATGAGTCCCTGTTGTAGCCCTTTCAAACCCTAATATACGCCTTCATAACATGTAACTCTTAAAGCATTATTTTTTAAGCAGATTTTTTAGTCTTGCTGCCTAATTCAGAAAGCATCGAAGTGTATCAGAGGTTACATTAGGACAAACATGCTGTTTTCTGTCAATCATTCCACTGACTGACACAAAGAGGCACACATAAGAAACGAGGTTTACTGTGTTTCTCTGGTGTTGCTGGCAAATTAATCTAAAAAGACATGCAGAGTTATTACAGGCCATGATGACTTTTCACATTGTACTGAGAAGCTATAGAAGTATGAGGAAACATGTCAAAGATACCAAGGGTGTTGGCCAGTGGTGCTGACAGAATGGGAATATGATGCAAACAAAAACATTCAGAAGAAAAGAAACTCATAAAGCGGAAACATCTACACAATTACACACTTACTCCAAGTATGCAGCGTCCTTCCTTTAACATCATGAAGGAGAAACAATGATTCATTCAGCAGAACAAATCATCAAACACTGATGCTTTGGGCTGGTGGCCAGTTCGACCTACCAACCGAAAGCATCGGTATTTGAGGAGTTGGGACCGTGACTCATCAACTATCGTCCAAATTCAAACCTCTGAAGGAGATCTGTGGAACTTGTGTTGTGATAGAAGCCGGTCGTATGTTAACTGACTGCCTTTCTAAACTCACATTATCTACTGTGCACGTCACATCCTTTGGACTGTCACGGAAAATCTGACCTGAGTCGTTTACAAAGAAATCTCCCTTGAAAGGGGCAGTTCAATTCAGTTTAGTTATAATCAGCCTGTAAAAGCTGTTGTTTATCATCCTCTGAAAAATTAAACCAGATGATGTCACGAGGTTTATCTCAGCAAAGGCTTGAAGACTACGACTTTAGAACAGAAAGCCTACATTAACAACTGGTGTGGTAAGTTTGAAAGAGGTATCTTGACCATTCTTTGTTTTAATCCGTCTCTTGTGAGTCCTTGTTGTAGCCCTTTAAAAACCTAAGATACACCTTCATAACATATATCTCTTCAAGCTGATTTTTTAGTCTTGCTGCCTAATTCATTATCTGAGAAAGCAACAAAGTGTATCTTATATCGGACCATTCAACTTCATTAGATTCTACTTTAGTAAAGTACCTGTCCTGTCATTACTAACAGTTTCAGCCAAAAGAAAGTGTACGTTTATGTCCCTAAAAGATAAATACAGGACTATAAGGTACCTTTTGGTGTTCTTGATCAATAGCAGGGCTATGGAGCATTGTTTTTATTAGTGAGCCCACATTTTTTCACGTTAACATGATCCATATCGCTGCAACGTTTTCCGATGTTCCACTGATTGACAGACGGTGGAGTAACACGCTTATTAGTACAGACACAAAGATAAATTCAAGCTACCAAACATGGATATAAACAATACAGGATATGTTTTGAAATGGCTTTGCAAATGTGTTAAAAGTTACAATGCATTGCATTAAACATGTTTTTAAGACCTCAAGGATACCCACACTTGCATATGAGCGAGGAACACTAAATGTAAACAAGGATTTTAAAGGTGCAGGATCATACTACTAGTTCTTTAGAGGCCTAATAATCATGTATCTGTCTAAAGCCGTGTGTATTTTGTGGATTTCTTCTGTAAATGCACATTAGGATAGAGTTTAAATACTGTATATACTGTTTGATATTTTTTTTCACTTTCCACAGTACTTTATTGTCTACATTTTAAGGAATTTCTTCCACATTCTGGTTTACAGTTCTTACAAAACTCCACTGGACAACCTAAAAAAATGCCGGTTTGACAGGCTGAACATCATTTGTCATCATTTGAGAAAGCTGACACCAGCTAGTAAACACAGGAAAGTCCTGATTTTTTTTAATGATCTTTAATAAAACTGCAGGTACGATGTGATTTACAAAAGAAGCAGAGCATGAGACACAGAGAAAGATGAGAAAAATACAAACGATTATCACTGCAGAGCAATCGATCGTTCAGTACTTCTGGGAAAAAGGGTCGGACTGCACGAGAGTCGGTCCTCAGACGATCGGCTGGGTCTCTCTCATCAGCCACTCCAGTGCGTCCTTCCTGCCCTGCCTCTCCAGCTCTGCTCCGACCACCTCCCGGCACTTCCTGTGGTACTCGTTCACCCAGCCCAGCTGCAGGACAGAAGGGAGAGGCCGTCAAACCATGAAGAGACGGTGTTCAAGTAGTGCATAATGAAATAGAAATAGCTGGGAATATTATCAAGCTTTCAATTTACGTAGTTTGTGACTTTAATATAGGTCATGTTAAGATAATGTTTCCTATTTTCTCACATTTCTTCTACAGCTCTTGTGATGTAGGCTTCGTTTAATGTCTTGTATTTGAAGTTTGCATTACATTTACAATAAAAAAGGAAGTTTTGAGTTTTGAATTTCATGTGTTTGAATTCTTTAATTATTAAAAACAGCCACGCTGGATATTCCTCACCTCCTTCTGAGTGAGCAGCTCGGTGTTCATCATCTTGACTTGGATAGGAACCAGAGTGAGGGGATCAAATGTCAGACTACCTCTGTTTCTGTAGTTGTACTGAACACAAACAGAGAGAACATAAACATTACTGATAAGCAGAACAACCGTTTCCTCTAGTGTTAAACATCTGAGTGTGAACAGCACTCCACTATGTTTAGGACCTACTTTGGGCTTAGCTGGTACCACAAGGACCACGTTTTCAATACGAATACCAAAAGATCCATCTTCATAGTACCCAGGTTCTGGAAAAAAAGGAAGAGAATGAGAATAAAGACAAAATGATAGATTTTATGGAAACAGTGTATTTGTGTTGAGGTGTTTTTAACTTCTGCAAACGTTAGAATCACATCACATGACTGCATGATGTGACAAAGAAAGAACAGTCAGTGTTTCCTCTACAATCAGTCAGGAGTGGTGGACCACCACAGTAAGAACATCAGCATCCCAGCTGGATAAAATGGGAAATTGAATACTATTAGCAAAGAAGTAACCCTTTATTCATGATCCACTAACTAAACTATAAACAAAAGAGCAGCATTCACTTATAGCACTAGAACCAAAACTAACTGACACGCAACACTTATTTCTGGTGTATAAGGAGGGCCCCTATCTGCTGATCACACATACGATTTGGTAGAAGGTGTCTCCACTGAAACCGTTGTTTACCTACGGTACAAGCACACCTGGCATGCGGAACTCTCTTGTGCTGCACGATGTTTTTGTAGCAGCTTGTAGACGCAAATAAAAGTTTCAATCAAGGTAACACATTTTAAACACTTTCTTTTATCCGTGTTCGGCTTCCTTAACAATCGATTATCATTATTTATTATCATTAATAATTTATGAAGTGTGTTGGATGATCGTTCCATTAGAAAACTGTTTAAACTCCTGACTCCATCTGCGTTTGATGCAGAATCAGGGTAGTCGGTCAATACATTTTTAAATGGTTAATTTCTTAACGGCAATTAATTAATAACATTCACGGGCTAAAGTACAAATCCAGCCCTCCCTGCCCTGTGCCATACCATCACTGACGATCATGCCGGACTCCAGAGGTTCATCAGCGAAGGTTTTGTAGCTGATGCCGCAGGGCCCCTCATGGACGTTGAGGAAGCAGCCCACGCCGTGGCCCGTACCGTGAAGATAGTCCAGCCCAGAATCCCACAGAGCTGCGCGGGCAAACGAATCCAACAGGTGGCCTGAGGAGGGAACACAGGGTGAGAGCTAGGGATCATACTCTGTTTGGAGTGATACACTGAAGAGTCATCAGTGTTTTTCATCACTTTTGTTCCTCGTGTGATGAAGCGAGACGTGGTGATGATTTACTTTGATTATCTTCATCAGATGTAATATCTTACAAACCACTCCTCAGATTTTATGACAGATTTAACTTTGTGACATGCTGTATCTTGATCACATGTTTTAAGTGTTTTATAAAAATGATTGGCCTTAAGGAAATACTATAATAAAGGTCGAGTTGTGTAATTATATAAGCTTGAAGTTTATTGGAGCACAGTGTCTCTCTCTTATCTAAACGTTTGTGCTTGAGTCTTCACTATTTATTTCATTTTTTGGTTTTAGTTTTTTAATTCAGTTTAGTTTCAGAGTAATTTTGCCTCATTTCGGTTTAGTTTTCAAAACATGTTTAGTCGTTAGTCTTTTTAATATAACATAATCTGGTGGATATTTGTCAAGGGCATGATTTCAGAAGTAAGTAGAGTGTTGGAATACAAACAGAACTCCAGTCATGCAGACGTCCCAGTCTCAGTTAACACATGCACCAGTGCCTCTTCATGCTTGTGTTGACATATTTGACCAAACTGAAGGATGCAAAAACTGAAGATATTGTGGCAGTTGCTTGTATTTTTTTCCCCTTGAAGTCTAGGTGTTATTTTTACTTCAGTTAACTAAAATGTATTTTCATACCTCGTTTTAGTTAACTTACTTTGGCCTTTCCTTGAGCTTGACAAAACAGATTTCTGTTTATACAGGATTAGTTACTGATTCGTCAAAAGGTGGCCTGCATTATTCTTGAGCTACTACATGTTCACTGTTGACTAGATTTTTGACTCAGAGGAAAAGAGAAAGACATACTGTGTATCTGAAAGAGTCATTTGAGCCTCACTGTTTGTTTTGTGAACATGTTTGAATTTAAAAATGCATTGTTTAATGCTAGAAAACACTATATACAATGTCAAGTGTCGTGTCAGAGTAGACGACAGCACCTTTCGTTCCATTGGGGAAAACAGCAGCACTGACAGCTATGTGTCCTTTGAGCACATAGGTAAAGCATTCCTAGAGGGAAAAAGAGAGAGCACACAATACTAAGTAAAATAAACTAAATTTAAATAAAAATCATGGTGGGGATGAATGAATGAATTCAGTCGATGTTTAACAACAGTTGAATGATTCTCAGTTCAGTTCTGACAAGTTAAAAATACAAATTATCCCAATCAATTCAACCCTACCTGGAGATAAGACATGTAGACAGTGAAAATAGAACATCAGCAAATACACAGATGTACCTTCTCGAAAGCAGATGGTGACCCAAAGTGCATGGTGCGTGTGACGTCTGTGGTTCCATCACTGCCAGAGACACAAGATGGATGCAGATGTTTAATGTGTAATGCACAAAAAAACATCTCCTATTAGGTATACCTGTTTCATGGTATGACAGTTGATGGTTATCATGCCATGTACATTTACTCATCTTTGGGACTGAATTCTACAGTATTATATATAGGGCATGTTAGTTTTTTAAATTGTAATAAAGCATTTGTTCAACCAAAAGAAACTCTTCTGTTTTCATTCTTTTATGGGTCGTTGTAATTGAGAATAATAATCGTGCAACACCATTTACTGTAATACTGTGATATGACGGTACTCATGTTGTCCGTGTTCTTGGTATTAACAGGACTGTAGGTGAAACGTTTAAGTCATACCAATACAAGACATTACAAGTTAGCCTAAATGCAATTGGTGTGTGTAATAAGTATCTTGTTTACACGTATTGAGCTCCTGAGTCAATTAGGTAAACTTCATTCATGGAGAGGGTTCTGTTGGTTTCAGGCAGTGGTCTAAAGAAAAAGAAAACAAAAGTGTTGGTTAAAAGACTTGGTCTAAAACTGCAAATACAGTTACACAAATGTAACACTCCTGAATCTGTTTCATTAACCAACTGACCTGTAATGTATGATCGCTCCGTTTGGACCAACGCTGGAGATTGTGGGGAAACTAAGACCAACAAAATCTTTCTGTTGACTGAAAGAGACACGGGGAACAGTCACACACAAGAATGCACACACTTAAATTCAATGTTAACCTGTTACATGGGAAATACTCTTGTGAGAGCTTCTTTTAAACACAAAAAGTAAAAAGGCTGTGCACAGAGAGCATAAAACATCTTGAAATGGAACAGAGAATTTTCATTTTAATCTTCAGTGCTACACTTCCATGTCCAGGAGAGGGGGGTATAACTCCAGAGCAGTCGCTGACAACACAGCTCAGACAGCATTTCTTTTCAAACAGTCTTTCAGGCATCAATGCTAACATGGGGTTAAACAGCATGTGCTCATCAACCCAACAAGGAAAACTAATGTGTTATTAAAAAAATTCTTTGGGGAAAAAAAAAAACCCCCACCTGCGTAATTCTTCCGCCTTATCAGCAGCAGAGATCTCCGTCACGTTGCCTTTTGGAATCTATAAAGCAATAATTGAGCAGCCAGTCATGCAGGAAGAGTTGAAACAACACTGACATATTCTACAGCTCATGTGCAAGCAGATCGGCAATGTTAAACTATTTGAGACTCGTTTCCTATATAACAACAACAACAATAAATTGCTAGGTAATTGCATTGGTCTAAATAACAGCCTTGTTTCATTTAAAGTGAAAACCCTGTGATACAGACTTGAGGAATCTGTTCTTTCTTACTATGGAATGACCTCAAAAAAATAATTAGATTACCTCCTTTTCCAACCAAGCAAAGAGTTCACAGAGGGCAACTGCATCCTTGATCTGTTGGGGAAAAGTTCAGGAGATGTAAAACATTTTCTGTGATGGAAAAAAACAGTTTATTAAGATGTCATAAAGTCAGTAATTAGGAGATGAACGCTAGATTTTAAAGCGGTCCAAAGGTTCTTACATGGGCCATTTTCATGCCTTGAATCTCAGTGGCGTTCTTCACAGCCTTGGCGAGGCAGAGTGGAGTGTAGGGAATCGGAGTCCTGTGGGCCTGAGATAGATAAAGGGGGAAAGATGTATAGTTTAAAAAGGGAGCTGATTTTACCTTACAATCAATTAAATGGTAAAATATGTTAAAATTAGTTAAGTGTCAAAGCCCTGCAGGGAATTAATGCTGATCACCTAAATGGCTGACTCCAAAAGAAGGCCAGCTGTATTGTTAAGGACCCCACTCACCCCGGACATTACCTGTTCTCCCCCCTTCCCTCTGGGAAGAGATACAGATCTATCAGATCTAGAACAAACAGACTGAAGAACAGTTTCTTCCCACAAGCAGTGAAATGCACAATCACCCACCCACCCCCCACCCCCGTGAAATCGACAAACTTGTTTATTTCTGTTGTCATTTCAAGCTGAAACTATAGTGTTTAAAGAGCTACAGTGAAACACTGTGCTGTGAGCTATCTGATGATTCTGTTGTGCTTGGTTTAGGTACAGTGTTGCTTTGCTAGCATCTTTGATATCTACCCAAAGCGACATCTCACCACCGGTCAGACTAACTGCTAGTTTTGGGTAAATTCAAGAGGTCATTTTCTTTAGTCTGTGGCCTAACAAGTACATTAGGTCTCTCTCTACACTCATCATAAGTGAAAGTGGAAACATTTGATTTAAAAACAAAAAACAAGTAGGAGACATGCGGAAATTAAACCAAGAACAGGAAAAAAACTCTCAGAAAGTGTGAAGTATGAGGATGTAGATAATGAGATCTGATCGTAGCTCAAGTTATGAACCAGGAAAATAAAATAAAGATACAGTCCAGGGGTTTGATGTAATCGGTTGTAAACACTGGAGACAATAGCCCTTTTCACACAGAACCGCTGCATTATCGCCACAGCGGCGGTTCGCTGATTCTCCGCCGTTGTTTGTTCACACAGAACCAAGCAGCTCCGGCGTAAAGACGCACCAGCGTGTTATTCACACAGAGGAGGATGGGAGAATTAGCGCAGGATGCCCGCACTCAAAGGGCAATGTGAATGGGGCTAGTGAAATTACCAAAATGGAAACAATTAATCGGTACGATGGTGCCCTCTCACCTTGGGGATGACCTGTGTGAGAGCACAACTGGCCTTGTCACAGATCCACACTTTGTCCTTGGGGCCCTGTGCAGCGCAGATGGCCTGGAGCTCGGTGTAGACCGACTCGTACGGGAACGTCTGGACGCTGAGCTCGGGCTTGCTGGGGGAGTCGAGCTGCAGATGGTCTCTCAAGGCGGGATCAGAGAGACGCTTCAGGTCCACAAAAAGCCTGCAGAGAGGAAGGGGAAGTTCAGAGGAGAATGAACAAGACTTTTAAAATATATTTTTTGATTCCTGACTTTTTGCAGTCCTTCTCTTCTTTATTGTGTTCATAATGTAGCTAAATTCCTTGTATGAAAACCCACTAAAGCTTTTAGAGTGTCTGCAAGTTTAGATAAACTAAATGTTAAGATGTCAAAGTTTGAATTAACCTAAAAAAAATATAAATAAAAAGGATGATTTGAATATTAAACAGACTACACACAGTCTTTAAAATATTACCTTCAAAAAGCAGCAGAATCTTGCAATTCCACTTAATTAAAAGCAGAGCACTATCTCACAATTGATCATCACCATTTATTTTTGTAGCATTAAGCTATTTAACAGGGCATTAACATATCATTATTTTTAATATTCTAGACTCTACATTTACAATATTTCTTACAAAATGACTGAAAAAACTTATCGATTACTAACATACTGGGAACTAATTTTCTGTTTGTTGCAGCTCCAGTAATTAATCATGTCACAAATCAAATCGCCTCAGTCGGCTTCACAATCTGTACAGTGTACAACACCCACTGTCCTTAGACCCTCAATTTGAGTAGGGAAAAACTCCCAAAAAAACCTTTTAGCAGGGAAAGAAACCCCAGGAAGAGGACAGATGTGGACAATTGATGAATCTAGCCAATATGTTGCTGCATTGTGTTATAACCCATTACCTTATTGTGTTCATTCCCACGATGGCATATGCGAAAAAAACTGGGTTGTACTCAATGTCTGCACCACGGAGGTTAAAAAGCCCTGTGAAAATAAAAACAACAGAACATCTCATTTGATTAACATTCAATCAGATTAAAGATATAAACTGTTTCATCCATAATCATGTCAGTAGGCACTTAAAGGGGCTCTGTGGAACTTGTGCTGTGCTAGAAGTTGAAACACACAAGAATGTGGTCAAAGTCACATCCTTTGGTCTGTCGCGGAGAGTCCGACCCGAGTCCTTCAAAAAGAAATCCACACTCCAGCAGCATTAAACAACTTAAACTCCACAGGCTTGTAGAGGCAACCAAGAGAGACGGGGTAGGTCTCATGTTTCACGTCATATTACAGTCACATATGGCCAATAAAAAAAACGATTGATACATGTAAATTACTACAAATTGTATAGAGCCCCTTTGAGTATCTTTCCTTTTTTGAGTCATCTATGCTAACAAGGAAACAGTGTTGAGACCTTAAAATAACAATATGTTTGGTGTTAAATATCAGTGTTATTATTGGACTGTCACTCATCCTTTGCGGATGCCTGAGCAAATCCCCTTCAATTGAACGCCCATCAAAACCCTCTAGTCTGAATGCTACCTGATGACAATCAAAATCAGCATTACTCTAATTAACACAAACTCTCAGACCAAACAATCAGAGTCGAGAGCTCATTAGGCACGCTGAACGAGGTGCTCCAACAGGCATGAAGAGGGACACCCGTGCATCCCGGGGTCCTTGGATCGTGATCATGTATTAAAACGGACTTATGTAACAGGAGTCATGTTGGGTATGGCAACAGCATTGACGAAAAACTCGTATTCTATACATCAACAAATCAGGCTTTTTCACCCTTTGTTTTTCTGGGCTACTTACAAAGGAATAAAGTATAATTAGCTTGTTATGTACTTATTAATGTACTTGAGTTTTGCTAAACTCATTCTCTTTTTCACAGAACATTTACTGTCTGCCATGTACATCGATGGTTACAGTAAAGCATCTCAACACTTCCATTAATGAGTGCAAGCTCCTGCCTGGAAGTGTTAATTGCCCCAATGTGAATTACTGTGAAATGAATCATACACGCAATCTCGTCCAACGCCGTGGCAACAAACCAGGTGATTTTCCTCTCAGTCATCTTGGCACGCAGCACTGTGATCTTGTCTTGCCAGGTCATACCTGAAAAAAAAACAGCAATGCTCATCAGCTTGGCACTGGATTCCTGTTCCCCCCGAAAAAAACCTGTATATCTAGTTACAGTGAACTGAAACCTTCATTTTGTTTATCTTGGAAGCAAAAGATAAGACAGGTTGAAACTAAAGGGATTACATGTAATCCAAAATAAGGGCAACATGTTGTTTCATTTCGTAAGTTATGGAGGGATCTCTAGAAATAACTACTAAAAATAAACATGTTCTTCCAGTAATAACGATGCCAAACCGGCCTTGCTCTTACCGGTGTAGTCTAGTCCCAAGGCGCGGAGCTGTGTGCTGGGTCTTTCTGGGCGGTCCGTCCACACCGCATCGATCAGGTTATCCTGCACTGCCACCAGAGAGTGGCCGGCACCGGACAGTGCCTTGGACATGTTCTTCCACTGATCTGAAACAGGACAAAAATCACATCATATTTTATTAAGAACATGATGACAAGGCTCGGCAGGAAGTAAAAACAGTCTGCATTATCACAGCATGGGTGACCTTCTACATTTTCCAGTCAACATGCAATATACACACGTTATTATTTTTATTATAATAATTATAATTTATTCTCTTATTGTCATGCAAAAAATTGATCATCCCCACTATTCCTGAATCATATCGCAATCTTAATGTCCGTCAAAAATAATGGTAATATAATATTTTGACCATATCCTGCAGCTCTAGATACTATTACAATATGTTGCCCAAGATAAAGAAGGTATCATGATGCTGCGATTCTGTGATATTTGATACATTTCAAGTGAGTCATCTATCACAGATCACAATGTCTGTGTAACTGAAGAAAACATATCCCTACAATGGCAAAAGAGCAGGATTAATGCAATTATTCATTTCATTGTGGGGTCTGTTTCCCACAATTTGACAAAGTGACAGCGGCTGGCAGTCCATGTGGGTCATCATTCCGATGTATAATAGCCATTAACTAACAAAAGGCTGTACTGCCAGAAAGCAGAACAGATCTGTAGTTAAAATGTTGAAGGAAGGATACAACTATGCCTCACTAAAATCACTTCAATCTGTGTAAGTTAAGTTTACACCAAAAGAAGTCATGAAGTTGTGACTCCTCAAAGTCAAATTATCAGTCTTGCAGGTGGAAGCAATACCTTTTATTCCTTTGTCGATATTTTGTCCAACCACTAATGTTAAATGCTTTACTTTGTATATTAATTTTATTTTGTAGATAGTAATTTAAAATTCAAAATGTAAGATTTCTTTGCTATATTGGGTTAGGGTTAGAGTGTGGTGCTCATACTGCTCTCATTGGAATCGTGTGTCCTGCCCTCCCAGTAATATTGATCCCAAGTACAACCTACCAGCAGCGATGATCCAAGGATCTACCCCCACTTTGGAGTTCTCTGGCAGGACGCTGATCAGCCAGTCCTCCTGAGAGGGTGTCTCCTTCAGCCCTAGATATGAGACGGAGAGGTAAAATATGCCTCATTAGTCATACCGTACCGCATGTTTGAGGATTTATTTTCACAGTACAACATAAGTAGGACAATCTGTTGTTGATCCTCAAATTAGGTCAGAACATTCGGACTTCAGCAGTGACACGTCTTATCATCAGTGCTGTGATAACAGTTTGATCCTAAGAGTATTTAGTTATTGTGTTGTGTACAGAGACTAAGCCCAAGTACTCAAAACTAACCGCAACTTTAAATATGAGAAAAAACTATGGCTTAATGGTCAGTATTTGTGTTTATGTTTGTACAAAAAAATCACAACAGAGGGCATTACCCATCTTCATAAGGGTCCAGTTGTTGTCCATCTGCTGACTGGCCTGGAGGAAATATCGCCCATCAGTCCACATGGCAGCGTGCTGCTCTGTGACGATGGCTGTGCCTATGTGTAACGACACACAAGGAAGATTTTTATGCAGGAAATAATTTGATACTGGAATGGTGATACACGTGGTCCAAACCAAGTCGTGTCAGGAGCTGAGTGGTTTACCCGGAACAGTTTATTTATCACACTGTTTTAGATTTTTCCACAGGGGAAAAGAGATCTTGGCTTCTTGTCGAATAAAAAAATAAACTGCATGCACACAAGCAAATCCTACCTGCAGAGCCATTAAATCCGCAGATGAATTCACGCCTGCAGTCACACGGTGCAATGTATTCACTCTGAAAGATATGGGGACAGAGGGGGAGTGAGATCAGCTTCATCAACAATCAACGTGAAGTGGCCATCCACCAGTCAGACATTTTAAATGCCACCTTCGCTGCTCCTCTCACATCGCGTCTTGTGCATGGAGAGGGAAAAGGGAGGAGCAGCGGGCAGAGGGCTACAATTAATTGTGAAGGTCAGACGAGATGATCAGAAGTGAATCAGGACACAAATCAAGTAAAATAAGCAGGAGTAGCAGCTGCTTTACTGTGACCTTATAGTGAACAAATATACATATATTGTGTGTGTGATCTCACTTACCTGGTGTGCATCTCCAGAGGGGACGATGTAAGCCTGTATGGGCTCAGAGAAATATTTACAACTCCTCATGGCCTGGCGAAGCTGCCTGAGCAGCTCTCCTGTGATCTTTGGGGACATGGCTGTGCCTGAATGGAGAAAACAAAATGTAATCCATAAACTTGAAGGCACAATGATTCAAAACAGTGCTACAGTGCCCGTAGAGTGGCTGTCAAAGTTCAGATGAAAGCTGCTGGGAGTCACCACAGTAAATGTGGCGAGTGTCACACCTAGGATCAAGCAACTCCCCTTTCAAACAAAAAAGCATCAAGACGTTTCCTCATCTATAATAATTCAAATCCACCCTGATTATCTGTAGGTTACCTGACTTTTGGGAAGCCATGTTGACTTCAGGTGAGTGGAGCTGCACAGTGACTGACTGTAGCCTACCTGACTATGAACGTGGAGCTCAAAGTCACAGTCCACACCTGGATCTTTAACCAGCTGTAAGATGCTGATTAAGCAACAGGAGTTAAATATTAAAAGAATAGACTGGGTGGCTGTAGATTAGTGACCTAGCCTAATTCCTCTGCTATAATCTCCTAAAACAAAGGCCAGATGATACTGTAAAGTGGGGACTCCACTATCACCATCATCGTATAACGCGGCGCAAAAAACTTCACGAGTCGACCAATCACGTTGCAGCCTTGTTCATCGAGGAGCTCTGCCATTGGCTGAACGGATTGTTGTTTACAAGTTGGCATTACATGAATCAGTCGCCTTCAATATGTAACCTACAAGCTAGCTAACTAGCCATAAAACAGTTATCTATGCTATCCCGGTAGAAAAAAAGCAGAAGGTTTGGTTGTTGTGGACTGGCTTTTTAAAAAAAAATTTTTTTATTCACACATCACTACAGGCCAACCATAACACACAATAAGTAATTCATTCAGTGCGTAGCCGTTGGTTTTATCAGAGGGTGTGGTAGTCACATGCCGGTAGCAAATTTGTAAAGTTGCTTGCTAAATTTACAGATTTCGCAGCGCTAAATAAACGCTGTGCTCTGAGCACTGATAGCGGACAATAGGGCTACAGACACAGGCGTGGGATGACCGACCGTATCCGTCATTTGAAAACAGTCAACATCCCTCCGTGCTCGCTCCCTACCACCGGGAAACGGCACGTTAGCTGCCCCACACCGCCGCTAGCTAACGTCGGAGCTCCCCCGCATGCAGCCGGTGAACCGCTGAATACACACCCGGTGGTCTCGTCTGGGAAATGTGGCTCTCGGGTTATAAAACGAAGCGCTTCTTCGCCAGCCTGGACCTTGTGTTACTTTACCAGACAGGAGGCTGCCATTTACTTGTTGACGTTTGTGGTCACGTGACTGCAGTGTCTTCCAGTAGACGCAGAGGGATCCAGACTCGCCTCCTTTTCTCTCAGTAAGCCACACAATGAAGAGCACAGGGACTCAAAACAACAACACGACTGTAGCCCGTGTGCTGCCACGACACAGCTAGTCTGAAATTACACCACTTTCCATCGAATCGACCATATCTCTTCAAGTAGGAGAAAAAAACACCTTAACATCAGCACCAGTAATGATTTTTATGGAGGCCCATTTGCGCCAGTTAAAGAAAAAAGACCTTTGCCTCGATCAGAACAAAAGATAGCCTCTACACAGACAGATGTTTCCATGGTGAAGTCATAAAGATGAGATAAAAAGACGAAATTATGAGATTAAAAACTGGAATAATGAGATCAAATCAAATCAATACAAATTAGATGTTGAAATGAACTGAAACTTAATTTGACTGTTAACATTAACTGCACTGGCTGTGTAAAACGTCATAGGCCTATTTCATTTTACTAAGAGTGAAAGGGTTAATAAATTGTAATTAATGGCTATATTAATCTAATAAGTAATGAACTAATATTGTATAACTCATATATACGGCCTTCATGAGATCTGGATCTGGTGTGTATGATGAGTGTAAATAACATAAGAGTGGTTTAATTTCGTTGTTGTATACTTTGTATATGGAAATGACAAATAAATGATCAATAAACAAGGTCAGTTAGGGCAGTGCAGCAAAGTGGTGAACACATTTTCACAACCTGGCAACCCAACAATTGTTCCTAATGTAATCAAACAGCACTAGTTCGCTATTTATCATTAATAATGAAGTTAGTCACAAATGGCTCATTTAATGTTGATTGAGAAGTGCTACCAAAAAATATATAAACATTCTCTTTTCATGAAATGCATCACAGGATTTCTGTCCTGTTTACTGTGTTCTCAAACACTTAATGTTGTGCTGCGATGTGTTCAGGGGTTTACAGTAAGGACATAAATGACAGATTACTGGCACTGGGCGTACAAACATTATTGTATTTTATTCACAATTTTCAAGATATTTACACACGATTTGACATGGATATATGGATAGTGCATAAATATAGAAAATAAAGTCTTAATATTGGAAAGTGTACAGCATTAACTTCACCCACCCACTCACAGTAACAGTCCCAGCAAATAAAAATGAGCAATAATTGTATCTATAAAGGCTTAACCTAACAATCAATGAATAGCTTGTTGAATAAAATGATTATTGTTAAATGTGATGGCTCTCCATCTGACTATCAAATTAAGCCAGATGTGAGTGGGCACAGCAACTTCAGTTCAGTTTAAATTACATTTTGTCACAAGTAGGAAAAACTCCTGTGCTCCTGCTGTCTGCTCGACTCTACCGCACCTGACTTCACTGACTAAATTAAAGGGAGCCACGATCATCAACATCCAATATACATTTGTGTTTGTACATTTTATACATTACCTATGGCTTTTATAATGACTAGAATGTATGAACTATGAATTTTGCACTGTATTTAAATGAACTGATATTCTCACGTTGTGCCTCTTACCCAAAAAGTTAACTTTAAAATAGCAAGATCATTATTTGTTGACAAAAGAGGAAAAAAGAAAGTCATTATTCGCCTGATGATTAATCAGATGACAAATGTGTCACTCGTCAGGCTACATTTCATAAACATATTCACAGTTTTACAGTAAGAGGATCCATGCGTCCCCACTTGTGATGCATGGTGAGGCTATAAATAAGCCGTAGATGGCAGCAGGCAGGCGACGGCAAACATCAAGCCGAGAAGAAGAGTTCCTGGTAGCAGCTGCAGACCTGCATTTCCTGCACCTCCTGCACCTCCTGCACCTGCTTCACCTCCTGCACCTGCAGGGCATCGCATCAGAATGAAAGTGTATTAAGCGTGACTCAGTGTGTGCTATTTTTGTACACAGGGATCGTCTTCATAGCATTTATTACCAGTTAAAAAACGTTTTTGCTGTAAAGTGCCTATCAAAAAACATAAACTGGCTATGACAAGAGGACGTAGTACATCGATGTAATAAGAGATTTTTGAAAAGATTTCATTTTGCAAGTGATGTTTCACTTTGATTTCCATTTGGCATGACTTCAACAGCCTCCAGCTTTTAATGTCATACAAATTATGTCATTGTCTTGTCTTGAAGCATTCTTCTAATCAACTGAAGTAGATGGGGACTTGTTTGAAAATGTAAAAAAAACTATCGAAAACAAATAAACAATAAAATGACTCCAAACAGCTCGACCAACATAATTTAAGTCTCTGATTTGAAAAGACAATAATTACACCCTCAACACACAGCCAAACTTATATGGGGCTTGTTAACACTGTTAGCTTAGCAGCTACAGTGAATAATTTGGCTTTAAAAGGGGTGTAAATACTATGTTTTCAAATCAGTCTTGGGGCTCCTGGAGACTTGATGTATTGAGCCATTATTATGTTTTAACAAGTCCCCCTCTACTTCAGTTTAGGAGAATGCTGCAACACTGTTTTGCTGTGAAGCTCCAGAAATGACTACAAAACTTCCCCCGACTTTCCATCAGCATGGGTGAGAGTTGATAATGACTGAATTTTAATTTTTGGGTGAACTTATCCTTTAAACTCTGCCATGTGTTCACGGTAATTCTTTAAAAAACATAGATGAAACCGACAGTCTTGAGTAGATTTTCACAGTCTCTCTCCGTCAAAATCAATATTTATTGAACAGAGAGAGAATGTTTGTTTGGTTAAATCAGAATGTTGTTCTCCCTCACGTACAACAACAACTCCACATGATCCCACCTAAAGTTAAAATGAAGTACAGTATGGAGCGTACTTACGTGTACATGTGTCAGACTCTCTGTACACTCCCATCTGCTCGCTGGTTTTGACCGACATCAGAAGATCTGTGCTGACATTCCCTTTAAGACACAGACAATGAGGCAAAGCTTAATTACACATAAGCTGTAATTACTGATTTGTTATGCTTGATAATTACTAGTCTGAAGGCAGCTATGGACTTCTCTATGGTGTAGTCCGATGCTGATATACCAGAACTGCTGCAGTGCAGTCACAGGTTTTGTTCTCCTTTCAAATTCTTGTCAAGGAGGTGTGATTGCTTTACGGGGACTTTGCTTCTGACAGAGATCAATGTCAATAATTCAAAATCATTTCTATTCTCTCAAGCACAGAAAACGTCATCACCATCACCATAATCACGCTAAAGGAGGCCTTCTGAGAAATTACTGCAAAAGTAAACTCTCCCTCACCTTGTGGGAGACTTTTGAGAGCATAAATGCCCGTCCTGTGCTATACTGTGTGAAACCCCTGCACAGACACTTCCCTGTTCACCCCGGGGACAGAAAATAAGACACAAAGACACTCAACTCCAGCATCAGGTTTCTGAGCATTTTTTTCAGGTCTTCTAAAGATTGTCAATGCCCATAATTGTTCATTGTCCTGATGAACACAGCCTGGGCACACACAGCTTAGCCAGATAGGTCCTGGAAAACCTGGAGTAGCTGAAGTATTTATGACTTACACGATGCGCATCAGTCTAATTACATGAGATTATATCAAACAAAAACCTTTGTGTGTATTTGTAAAAGCAGAACTGATGATCGTCCTGCTCATAGCATGCAACACTCCCTCTGCTAAATCAGCTTTGAAATATGATTGATGTTTGTCTGTTCTCTATGCCATTCCCAATTCCTTCTTGACACACCACTGTGGTTTTTAACTTGGATGACACCTGGAGATCGAACCGCAGGCCAGCAAGTTTAATGTATCATAATCTCCAAATACCTGAACACATTCTTTCAAAGTGACTTTGGCACGTCAGATCAAATGTGACTGCCGCAAACACTCATCGTACTGACAGAGGGCGTCTGTTAAGAATTTCAATCACATGGTTGATTGGAAATGATTCAACGTTTGATTAATGATTTCCCGTATGAGTAGCAGAATGTTACTCGCTCACGTCCTCGGATCATCTTCAAGTGCTGTTGTTGCGTTTAAAATGTAACACAATTTCCCTTTTTTTGGAAATTAGAAACGCAGTTGTGTAGATAGGGGAAAATCATTTTGTTGTCTTACCAGATACCATGTAGTTGACTGTCTGGCACTGTCCCTCAGCTGTAGAGCGGGGAGAGCCAGGCAGGATGGTGACTCTTGCCCTGTCTGTCCCCAGGACATTTGCGACCCTCGTACGGAAGTCCGTTCTGGAACAAAAAGAAATGAAACATCAATGAACCATCAAGGTACATGCACATCATCAACCACTGTGTATCCGACATTATAGCAACATCAAAACGACACTTTCTTAATATTATGTATTGTTTCATTATTTATGAGCTGCTCTTGTCAGCTTTATTTTTATGGCTCATTATTTATTCATCCATTTGTGTGTGTATATATATATATATATATATACATATATATATATTGCTTTGTGAGTGGCATAAAGGGACTACAATTTGAATTTCTGTGTTATAGAATGATGAATAAATGGAATTCTTACCATGAATACCTGATTATACCAAACATTACTATGATTTAGGTATCCAAGAGTGAAGACGGGGCAAAGAGGACATTAATGAGCATCTTTATTGTACATGATTATGTTTCTACGAACTGCATCATTTCTTTGGGCAGGGCGGGCAAACAGTAGGCTATTGTGTGTTTGCCAGTTGTGGTTAGAAGGTGTTCCATTTCCTCAACTGCTGGATAGGTTACGGAGATTAATCGGCTTTAGAAATGACATTTTGATTGACAGGGCTAAAAACAATGGAGGGTGTGCAACCATTTTTTAAAATCACTTTCTGTTTTTGTTTTACTCTGTTACTAGCAATGCAAATGAAAATACCAAATGAAATGGAGACGCCCTATCAATTAACACTCACAAACTGTCTTTGCAATAGTTTGATGATGACCTCGTAACTGACAAAGACCGGTTCTGAATTAATGAACTTCAACAGGTTTAGACTTTACAGAATTGTTTCAAAATATACAATACACAAATCTGTTCAAAATACATTTGTGTACTCTTTATTTGATGGCTTATAAACAGATGTTTTTAGGTTCTGTTACAGGCCTATTAGGAATTCCCTGAGTTTAGTTACATGGCGCTACACTGAGGAACATGCAACTGAGGAGGATGCAGTTGTGTCCCGTTGCACACCACCATCTGTACTTTACAATTACATCATAAAACATGGATCTGTGAATGCTGTCCATGTTCACATGATAAAACATATCATACATGAAATGCGCGTGTTATATTTATAGTGAAGAGAGGGCACTTCACCATGTTGTGTCCACTGAAGGGCACCCTAAAGGGTACTTTATCTTTTTTTTTTTTTAAAGATGGAGGCACCAGGGCAGTGTGTTCGAGTCCCCCAGTGTCACCTAGTGAGAAAATCATCCACGATTCATGCCAGAATATTAAACAATCAGTAATCTATATAATCTATACAAAAGTGGAGCTCAGCCAAACACAATGAGTCTGATTCTACCAGTGACCTGCACATGTCTGCAAACCACCACATTTATGCAGTCAGAAAGGTCATACAGTATTTACAGGAACAACACTTTTGTAGCATTTGATTTCAAATGTACCTTCAGGGCAAATATTGAAAGTCTGCCAAGAGATGTATGACACACTTGTGAGGACACGCAGTATGAGTCTTAATTACACTCACCTGCTGAAGTTAGTCACATTGGGAAAGGTCTGCTCTGCTGAAGGGGATTCTGGGAGGATTTCGGCACATGCGATGATGCTGTTGCCGCTCTTCAGCACCAGAGCTCTGCGGACCACTGCAGACAGAGACAAACATGAGAGACATCTGTTCTTTTCACATCATTACATACAGTACATCATAAAATATCTTCATTCATGTCTTTGGCTGCACAAGTCCTAAACTAGCACTGCTAGTAAAGGACCAGTGATACATATTCTTTAACACTTTAATTTTTGCCACTGCTAAACACACACACTTTGATGTGTGTGTCGTACCTGTCTCGTCTCCAGTGAGCTGGATGATGCTGTCCGTAAAGACCTGTCCCTGAGTCAGGCTGACATTTCCTTGTCTTGCCGACACCTCCCCCATCACACAGCTCAGAGGGTTTTCTAGTGAACAACTGGAGCTCTGAACAGGGAATAGAAAGAAGGAAGGGGATTACATGTTGCACAACAAAAGGGTGATTTGAGGATCATGACTATGAATGTTATCTGACATTTAATGGAAATAGAGGCTCAGAATTAACAGACATCCCTTCTCTGCACTGCTATGGGGTTTTGTCCCTTTCTATTCACTGCATATATAAAAAGGACTTTGAACCAAGTGCTTGATGTCATTTTAGAATTATTAACAAAAATCTTTGCACTGGAACTTTCTGACCGAGGCCTTTCATTGTTAAATCATAAATCCAAGTGAGGAAGCCCAAATCACACAGAGCACTGGGCTTATGAAGGTACAGTAATTAAAATGTTTTAATTATAACTTCACACAAGTACAAATGGACCAATTTGACAACTGGGGGATATAAGTATATAAGTATATATATATATATATATATATATATATATATATATATTCCAAATGTTTCTGACTTAAATACAGTGGTTGCATACTTTACGTCAGTCATTAATCACTTCTTCCCAAAACAATTGTTTGTTTGATCATGCCTCTCCCAGGGCAGTGACCATTTGATGTTTTATTGAAATGTAAATGTCATCTTATCTACCCTTCTGTAAACACCTCAGGAAAAGAGATTTCCCCCTTACATGGCTTTCTGACCCTTACACCTTAAAGAGATTTCTCCCCTCCTCCTCTCACAGCTTGTCGCTCTAGGGATTCTACAGCCAAAAGTGTAAATGCTACACCTGAGATAAGACAATCAGCTGAAAGCCAACAAGATTTCCTACATTTTTATGTATATATTGTCTATGTGAAGTAAAAGCTGTGGGATCTAAATCAAGCTGAAGAGAATTCTTTCTCAAGTTTTTCCAGCTGCTTTCCACTCTAGCGGTCATGTGTACCACTCTAGCTCACGCAATACACACCCATTATAAAATCTGAAGACAAGCTAAAAATCCTTAAAACTAAAACTGTGATGTGAAGATTTTAAAAAGCTGAACACATGCCGAATAGTTCAAAGTCTTGTCACTTGGGGAAACTAGATATGATGTATGTAGCTCAAAGTATGAGGGAGGTGGTTTTGAAGAGGATTTGAAGATTTTCCCATTCACTTCCATTGTATTTTTATTTTTTTATTTTTTTGAAAAAGCTGGTTATTTGAAAAAGCTGAAAAGTACAAGGCTTAAAAAGATAGCTGAATGGTTTCTCTAGCTGGACACATGCTGAAGTAGTGGCAGAATGAAATGTGAAAAATTCCCCACAAGGATGAATGGGAAGAGTTTAGCAGAAAAAGCCAAATATTTCCAAAAGTATAACAGATAATAGACCAAAACACAATCAGCAATGTCCTTAAAAAGCTTTTGATACTTGAATGGTTTCTGTAGCTCAAAATTTGTAGGAGGAGAAGCGAGCTGAAAAACATACGGAAACTGGAATAATATTAATAAATTCCAGAAGAACAATAGTGAATGATAATAAAAAACTGAATAAGAAAATAGCACACTGATTTACATTTAGAGGTACTAGTACTTCTAAAACAGTCAAGAATTAAACCTTCAAAGAGAAGAAGTGAAGAAGTTAAAGACGAGGCAGTCTGGTCTCACCATTGATGTCATGTTGAAGGGATTGAATGTGTCGCCCACTCTGCTGCACTGGCTGTTGTTGGCACCCATTTGGTTGATGAACAATGCTGCTGCAGTTGCCTGCAGGGAGAGGTTAAAAAAAACCAAATGTGAGGGTGCAGGTATTGTTTTTCTGTGTCTTTATGTGAATGCTTTATGTGAATGTGCCCTAAATGTGTCTCATAGATACAGAGAGAAACACACACACACACACACACACACACACACACACACACACACACACACACACACACACACACATTAACAATGAACGTGGGCTTCAGACACACATCTACTGTATAGTCTCCTAATCCCGCTGCATTCAAAGGCAAGGAAATTAAGTCGCCAGCCTCAAAACAGCCCTCCATCCTTATTGTCCCTACAGCACAACCTCATGCCCTCACATTACAGGAAGCTGGTTACACGCATTACCCTGAGAATCAAGAGAAAACAAACCGTCCCATGTCTCTGGACTTATTTCCTTGGGACTTTTTCTGAGTATATCTGTAAATTGAAACTCAAGACCTTTCCTTTGTTGCTGTCATTTAACCAGCTCTGGCACTATCGCTGTGACTTTGTGTGTCGCGAGGGCTTCCTCATTCTCAGACACTTGCACACCGGCCACATCTACATGGCAGTGGTTGTGAGAGCTACGTGAATCTTTGATGCAGTGTTTTTACCTGGCACTGGATGTGAGTGCTCTCTTATTTTATGATCATTTTCCACAACATTGACCATTTTGTCGACTTTCACCTGCTCAGCTTCTCAGGTGTTTTCCCTATCACATAACTTTTCCTTGAAGGTTTCCTTACCAAGTTTCTCCGTGTATGCTTAATCCAAGTCTCTGAAAAGCCCTGAGATCTCAAATTGATTTGATAAGACGTTATTTACACCCTCCCCTCTAACGTAAAATTATCAGCATACACCCCGTTTGAAGTGGGTGCACGAGCTAGCCAATCCCAAATCAATTTGGGATTTTACATTTCAAAACAAGTCCCCATCCACTTAAGTTGTTGAAGAGAATGCTACGACACAATTTTGCTGCGAAGCTTCAAAACTTCACCTGACTTTCCATCGACATTAGTGTGAGAACTTAAATAACTGAGTATTCATTTTCAGGTGAGCTGCTCCTTTAAAGGGCTTGAGAAAGTTAGTCCTACAGGTAAAATGCATCTAATGTTGTGGCTATATTGATTATTGATATCTCATTTGTTCCTCTTCTAATTTTTCACATGTTAAAGCTCTAGCCGGAGACTTCCTCGTGAAAATGAATCATATTTAGCATTTGTGTATATGTACGCAGCATATGATTCTGTCCTTACTTCTTGTCTCGTCGATGATTGAAGTCTCACCACCATTGTGAGATCGCTGTTGCTCCCATCAGGAAACACCTGCTGGCGCTGAGAAGAGAAGAGAGTCATAGTGTATAGTCAACAACAACCGGACGCTTGCTTTGTTGAACTATAAAAGGCATTTAAGATGGACGCCACTGGAGCTTGTGGCTTTTGCATACAATTACGATAGTGTCTAATTGTTAAGGTATTCTTACACTCACTGTGACTCTGTTCATTTAGCCTGAACAAAACTAGCAGAGGGAACACATTTCTTTCCCAGACTACTGTTTTTTGTGGCCGCTTTGGTGATATTACAAGCGCTCATCCATAGATGCAGAGCAGAGCTCAGTATGGGGCCTCTGGAGGGCAGCTGACAGATGCAGCTGTTCCCTCGGTGAGCTTCCTGGTTCAGGGGGCCTGTAGGTCTCACTAGCCATAGCAGGCGGATGTAAAGCTAAGCTAACGGTCTCGCCCCTGCTTCTCATAGCTGCTTGTTGCAGCCCACCGCAGGCATAATGAATTCAGTGTGTGTCCAGCGCAGCAGAAATACTTGTGTCATGTTTTTGTGGCAGCTTGGCTCCTGATAAGTTAGCCAGAAAGAAAACCTTGTATGTGGTCTGTGGCTATCAAAGAAAACCATCTGACCTGAAAACCATTCTAATTCTTCCAATTTGCTGCTGTCGTGTTGAAATCTTGTAACTTAGGTTCATGTGAGGGGCTGGGTACTTTTCACTGGAATGAATGACATGGTTTTTAGGAGATCTCTGCACTTCTGGATTGAGGAAACATATATTACTAGATATTTTACATGACTGAGGACAATGTACAGTGTATCTCTGCCTCTGTTTATGCACACATTTACACGCATTCAGGGCCTTTGAATGCCGACCACCTGTTCACCGACCCACTGAAGAAGCAGGGGAAATCAGGCCTTGAACGCACAGATAGAAACATATGTTGAAAATGACAGCCTTGTTTATTCACGTCAGCCAATGTGTTTTGACATTTTGCGCTGCGGCAAAGCTCTGCAACGTGTCCTTGAGCAACAAAAATTGGGCAGCAGGGTTAAGACTATAATTACAGGTGTGAGCCACTAACAGTTTATCGATGCAATCTCTGAAAGGTGGTGTGTCAGACAGGAACACCTGTTGTCTTTCTTGAAAGGAATCTCCTCCGAGATTAGACATCAAAATCTGTGTGTATGGGGGGGATTTACATGCATGAACTCATCAGACATGTAAAACATGCTTCTCATCTCAGTTTGAGGCTCAAAGCTCGGGGCTACAATAGTTGCTACGAGCTACACCTGAACGCACACACCTGACTGAACTGTTGGCTGTTGTTGGTTCTTACCATTATGACTGTCCCAGTCACTGTACCGTTGAATTCAGCCCTGGCAAGAGTCCATTGTCCGTCTGTATCTCTGTCAGCTGAGATGTCAGCACAACGCATTCTGTCGACAAACACACACAAACAAACATGCACAGAAAGACACAAAAACACAAACAAGATGAGCAAAACATCTCCAAATCCTGTTGGGTTAACCTTGAGAATTTTCTCCTTTACAATATAATGTTGAGTCACTCTCTGTGCCTGAGGTAGATTATCTGTTTGTTATAATACAAAACATGACTCCATGTCTATGACACCCTACACCTGTAACTGCCCTCAATAGATGGGCCAAGTCTGATACTGTGCCAGAGGGACCCTCAGGGTGGTGAAAATAATGTCTGCTCGTGCTGAAAAGGCATCAATGAACAGACTTTCGAGCTTCTAGAATTAAAGCTGCTGTAAGTGATATTTCCTTATTAGAAAGTTTTAGGGATTTCTTATTGTTTGGTCAGTAAAATGGATTACTTTACTTTTACCTTACTTAGCAGCTTTAATGCCATTTTGTGTATATTTTATTTGTATTATATTTTATTTTATTTGTACATATATGATGTAAAAATCATATTCTCAAATCATATCTTCTTCTTTAGTTCCCTTTTTTTGTTATAAGCACAAACACATAAATGCATACAGGTTCTCACCTTGAGCCGTTGGTGTAGTGAATAACAATCGATCTTCCCACGACGCTGAAGGGTCCCGTTAATGGCATGTCAGGATCCATGTATACAGCCTGAGACTCATTGAGGCCACTCAGCGTCCCAAACTTTCCACTGATGTCTCCAATCTCATACTGGTCGACTGTGCCAGTTCCAGGTGCGGGGCTGTTTGATACGTTAAAGGCTAAAGGGTTGAAGTGGCCTAGGATGTTTGCATTGGAGCAGGGCTCTACGCTGCCTGGTTTGAGGGGCAGAATGTGAACGTGGTAACCACCGGCTAAGGAGTCCAGATTCATCAGGGACACGTTTATATGCGTTGGGCCTTGTGGGACGGCCTGGGAGAACCGTATCTGGCCGGTGGACATCCCAGGGCCAAACCAGCTATCAGTGCTAGCTTTAGGGACCCGCACCATTGTGATGTTGGCACAAGCGATCCTTGGCCCTCCTCTGTCTGCTTGATGGATGACCACAGAGCGACCGATAATGCCAGACTCGGCCAAGAAGGAAGTGACATCAGTAAAGAAGTATTTTGCTTCCACACTGCCAACGCTGGTGCCGAGGTTGATGGTGCTGAGTTTGTTGGAGAGGTCTCCCACCTCGCAGGATAAGGGACTGGATGGGCCACAGTGGAGGGCATAGCTGCTGTCTGATGTGTTAACGTTAAAGGGGTTCCAGTGTCCTCCTGCTGTGCTGCAGCGCCGTGCATCATCGTCCCGCTCTGAGCTGATGGGGTATGTGTGAACATGCCAGTTGTGGTTTTTGGTTGGCGTCATTGTGGGATTTCCATAAGACAAATCCAAGAATGTGGATACGTCAGACAGAGGGTTGTCTCTCAGCTGGGTGAACAAGATCTCACCAACCACAAGCCTCTGGAATCTGGCTCTGGCTACAATCACTTCACCTGGATAGCCGATGCTGGCACAAACATACCTAGAACCATCTGTTGTTCTGTGAATCACAACCGAGCGACCTACAATGCTGTTCATTCCAAACAGAGGGAGGTTGAAGTCTATGAACATCACGTCCACCTCGTTTCTGCCTGAGAGGAACATGTGCTTGTTGCTGAGGTCACCGACCTCATACATGTCGTGTGTTGATCCGGGCCCATTAGGATATGTCGGGGCGCTTGTGTTGACTCCGAATGGATTCCAGTGGCCGCCCACATTATCATTTGAACACATGCTTGATCGAGGCAACCTGATCGAGGGGACAGGGAAATTATGGACATGGTAAGGGCCGACTCTATTCTGTAAGTTAGTCAGGTTCACCCTCACCTCAGTCACATCAAACGGGGAAGCCTGACGGAAGCTGAAGTATCCTTTGATCCCTCTCATATTCATAACAGCGCTCACCTGTTTCTGTGGCACATTGTAAATCTGAGCACACTTGAAAGTTGACCCCATGCGAATGAGAAGAAAGGTTGTGTTGATGTGGAAGCTGGTCAGCTCCAGACGGGATTTCTCAGGCTGTAAAGGGTTTCCGACTTTCACGACACCCAGGTTTGTCAAAGCTGAGGAATCTAAGCTTCCTAGAAGAACATTGCAGCTTGCAGCGGAGCTTGTAGATCCATAGAGGGTGGTATTGGTTTGTGAGGCATTGACCTGACCGATTGTAACTAGGTCTGCAAGCAGCCTGGCGTCGGTCTGTCCTGTGTTGAGGCGGATGTAAACATCACCTGCGACGGGGCCGTAGAACCTGGCCTGATGAGTCAAGAGCGTTTGACCTCGACTCACAACAGTGCACACTTTATTGCCATTACACGTCCGCAGAGTCAGCGAGAAGTCGTCCAGGTTTGAGGTTTGTTCAAAGAGGCGTGACACATTGATGGTGGGGTTTGAGGCCGGGTCAGCTGTGAAGGTGAAGACGCTGGAGCCGATATTTGCTTCAGAACAGGGCTGAGCGTAATGACCGTACTTGACAGGGAACTGGCTGAGGGAAAAGTTAAGTAGACCACAGTTTCCGGCGCCTGACACGTTGACGGTGGCCGTCTGGGAGGTGGCGTTAAACTGCACCTGTCCCATGACCCCTCCCATGTTCAGAGGTGCCAGAAACTGAACACAGGAAAAGGCATCTGAAAAGGACAACAAGGAGCAGGGGATCATTAGTGTTCTAATGAAACCTGCTTTAACGTGTCTGAACGCTGACATTTGACCAGTGCAACTGGTTTATCTATGCATGCTTGTGACTTATGATTAATGATTTTGGAAGTTCAGATAAATTAAACATTATTTAAAAAAAATCTGTTTACTTTAAAATGATTCCACTTTTTTGTGTAAAATGAGTTCATGATGAGGGTTTACTCAACATGAGGACATATGAGACAGTTGTGACTGGTCAACACTATTTAGAGACTCATTGCCACTAAACCTCAGACTAATTACAACTATACTAAGTTACAAAGTTACTAGGTTAAGTTTTCAACAACCTATAATTACCAACTTTAAACAATTCTTTTGTAAGGCCACACACTGTATGCAGTCGTAGTTTGCTTAAAAGCAGTTAATCAGTTATTTTTGCTGCTCGGAAAATACCGTAAAATGGAAATACTGTTTAAATTAGGGTGCATGTGCTTTCTAGTTTCGATGATATATATAGTGCCCACTTTCAATTCCTTTTTAGTTATTCAGCCTGTATAGCATTTGAAGTGAGAGGTAATTGTGGAAATGCGACTTTCACAATGTGACTACTACCTGGTCTAAAACCATTGTCACTAGCTCTATTCGGATTTAAATTCTAGTTAAATAGATTAACAGGACAATGACGTGTGTTTTAAAAGCAAACCATTTGATTTCTCATTGATGGGAAGTAGTTTCAGGTTGTACATGTTATAAGCCTTGTTTATATGCTATATTTACTTCAGATAACCCAACAAAATGTATTCATAAGCACTGATTTATGGCTGTAGTATAATATAATGATGGACTTATTAAAGGCAGCACTCTGGAGAAAACACTGTTTCAGTAGTCAGAAGGTTGTAAAAGAAGTTAATCCACATTCTTAAGAATAAAGCCAATAAAACCTTGAACCATTATATAAAGATTGATCAGTTTCAGGGCATAAATTGTCATAAACACAGACTTGGAGTAAACCTGGATTCTGGATTAATGTCTTTTCTGTGAGCCACATTTTTTAATCTAAGACAGCCTGCTAACAGGATAATCTTCCCCTCTGGAAGATTACCATCATGTGATAAATCCACCTGGTCAAATATCTGATTGTTTGTACAAGTTGAAACAGATCTCAAGGAGTGTTGTATTCTATTTATTCCAGGAGACTACACATGTTTAATGTTAGAACGGCGTACAAGCAAGATGGTTAGTAAGTGTCAATTTCCACATGTTAAATCAGCAAACAGCCACTGAGTACTGAGGAACATCACATATAATAGTCTTTTATAGATAGTTTCAAGCCTTTTTAAGATCTGTTGGAAGAAGACCTGCAGACTCTCTGTCCTCCATGGATGAACACCCCTGACATAAACAGCAGACAGCTGAGTACATTAATCATTACATGAGTCAGAGAAAACAAAATACTCACCAAGTAAAGAAAACAGCAGGGCAGCTGTCAGAAGGCACATGTTGGCAGATGTGTGCAAAACACACAGCAAAGAGAAAATGTAGTTCAAATTGAAGGAAAATCAGAACTTCACTGAAGTCTTGTAAATCCTTACTGGAGAAGACAACTAACTCAGTGACAGAAAAAATTTCTGTGTGTCAGAAAAATGATGTAGTGTGGCATGAGCATGTCATGTGTGACTGGTTTTCAAAAATGCGTGCAGCCTCCCTTGTGCTTCTGTTTTTCTGCTGCAGTCTTTCTGTGTCAGCCTGTGATTGGCCAACAGGGTGACAGTGTCTCATGTATGGAGGCATGGGTGGGAGGATGAATATTTGGCAGCCCCATGATGGGTGGAGGCGGCCCGTCCCTGTTGTGGCCACGCACAGCTCAAAGCAAAATATAGGCAGAGGGAAGCACCTGTTGATCATAGTGTTTACTGGGTCAGCTTAGTTCAAAGTGTAAAGGAAGCGTTGACTTCACAGAGCTCACTTGTTATTTGACATAGCAGTATATTAATAACTTGATGGGGCTTTGTTGATAGATATTTTTGAGGGTTTTAGTAGGTTTTATGTTTTTCATAAAATAAGATTGCACTACAATTTACTGTAATAGCAGGGCTTAAAATTACATCTTATAAAATTCACAACATAAACATATAAGGGTGTGCGTGCTGGCACTGTAGAGAAATAAGATGCCCAGAATGGAGCTTGCTGCCTCACAGTTTCATGGTTTTTCAGCTTGTTCTAATTTTACCAGCCTATTTCTGCCTCTTCCTATTCTTCCATGCACAATATGCCTCAGCTGCCCTTGTGACAGGGCTGAGGGTGAAAAAAAGAAGGAAAGCAAATAGTAACTTGTTCTAAGAATAGCAGCCCGATGGCCCATCATTGCGGGGCTGTTTTGGGGTAGGCCACGCGGCTATTTACACATACTGGAGGGCCTGTGAAGAGGGGCAGGTCCTTCACCCGGCTTGTTTAGATCCCTGATTGCAGCAGGAGCTGGAATCGTGACGTGATCAGGTCTCTGGCCCTGCACGTACACACAGGTTTAACTTTTGCATACCTGGTCACCTATGGAGAAAATAGGCACGGACAGCAAAAGACTGTGGCTAATGATATTACAGTAGAGCGGAGATGTTACAGTGACAGTAGACTGTATTCTTAATGAGGGGATGCCCTCCACATCAGCTTTGATTTCTCAAAATGTATGGAATATCAATTAATAGTTTTAAAAAGGGACTTTGAAAGTAAAATTATATAGAATTGGAACAAATACAAACCTTTAAACGCCTTTTATATCCTGTCAACGGACACCAATGTATTATATTGTATTTTGAAGTACACAGTAACTCTTTGTTTGGTCTGCTACAAGTATACTACTTAAGTATACAACTTGTGTTGTTAGGATTTAATATACCTATATATATATATATATATATATATATATATACTGTACATATATATACTGTATATATATATATATATATATACTGTATATATATATAAATGTATTTATATAAAAGTGACTTACTTATTTACTTAACACTCCGGTGACAATCAGTGCGAACATGCAGGTCCATTGTTAAATGAGTTGTTTACATGTGGGTATTATTAATCAGAGGTTCCATAAGGACAAACATGCTGTTTTCTGTCAATCATCCACTGACTGACACAAAGATGCATAAACAAGAAAAGAGGTTTACTGTGTTCCTCTGGCGTTATAAATCAAATCAATCTAAAAAGACATGCAGAGTATTAAAGGCTGTGATGTCTTTTCACATCATACTGAGAAGTCATGGGAGTATGAGGAAACATGTCAGAGATATCAAAAGTGTTGGCCAGTGGTGCTGACAGAATGGGAATATGATGCAAACAAAAACATTCAGAAGAAAAGCAACTTAATTAGTTGGAAAAGAGGAAACATTTTTCTGCCAGGGCATATGACCACTAAAATAACACACTTACTGTGGAAAGGCAGCGTTCTTCCTTCAACAACACGACGGAGAAACAATGTTTCATTTAGCAGAACAATAACTCGTGCTAGCGACGCAAAAAAAAAGATCCTTCCTTGCATTACACAACTCGGTAGACAAGGTGGTAATATTTCTTTACATCATGACAGCAGGTTTATATATAGTTGGTGTTGTTTGATGAGGAAATTGAAAAGATTTTCACATGAGAGAAACAACTACAGAACAATAGAGCCCCTTTAAAGGTCTAATTGGTGAGATAGATGATTGTTCAGTCACATTCCCAACTCATCGTAAACGGCCACCGGCCCGACCTACCAACCGAAAGCATCTGCTTTTGATGAGTTAAATGTGGCTCAACAATCAACTAACTTACAAATTGGAGCTTTAAAGGGGCTCTGTGAAACTTCTGTCTTCTGCCGGAAGCCAGAGTGGTACGTTTATGTTAGCATACTCCATTTCTAAACTAACGTTAGCTACCGTTGTTCTCTGTTAGCAGAGCGGAGGGAGGCACTGAGACGAGGCAGACTGTTGCAGAAAATCTGACCCGAGTCCTTCACAAAGGAATCCACAGTCCATCAAGCATTAAACAACTTAAACAGATCATCCACAGACTTGTACAGGCAACCGAGAGACGGGGAAGGTCTCATTTTTCATGTCATGTTACAATCCTCTCACGTATGGCCAATAAATAAAGTGATTAATACATGTAAACTGCTACAAATTGTTCCCTAGAGCTCCTTTAAATGAATGAAGTACAGTACCGTACGCAGATCCTTTAAAAACGTAAAAATACCAATACTCGCAAAGTGAAAATACTCTATTACAAATAAAAGCCCTTCAATCTAAATGCTACCTCAGTCAAAGCACAGATGTGTTACCAGCAAAATGTACTTGAAGTATCAAAAGTAAAAGTAGATACTGAATTTTCGTCAAGTTTACTTTATCTGAAACCTAGCCAGTAACATCATGATAAATACAGTGCAGCATAAATGAGTATATGTTTGGAAGTAGAGTACAAGTACTTCAAAATTGTACTTAAGTACAGTACTTGAGTGAACGCACTACACACACACACACGCGCACACTGTCTGTAGATAGTTTCCATACATCCTGCACTTTATCCGATTTGCACTTCTTGAAGAGTCACGAGGAAGAGGAGCAGCTAACCCCCCTAATTATTTCAGTCCTAGCTCATTCAGGTTGTCACAAGACCTTCGTGCAGTGAGCATCAGCCTTGAGTCTTTCTTCCTTCTGTTTCCTTGTTGGTGGTAAATCATATTTCCAAGAGGTTCACAAAAATGCATGAATATCAAATGGAAACAAAAGGAGAGATGCTTCTGTCAGACCTGTGCCAAGTGAGACAATGGTGAAAGTTTTTCTTGGCTTGAAGTTGTTTGGATTAACCAGTTGGGTGGGGTTGAATTTAACTGGTGCTCTTCTCACGTATAACTTTTGTTTTTGAATCTAGCCCAAATAAAGTACGTGTCAAGAACAGAAAAATTTCACATCAGAGGGCACTGTCAGTGATAGAGTGATAATAAAATGACATGTGCAGACTGTATGTCTGTCTTCGTTGTGTTTCTTCCAGTTGGACAGGTTCTCAAGGCTCTCACCTGATCATGTCTGCTGATAATTACATACCTGTAGTAGGGTTGTCAAAAGTATCGAAATTCAAAAAAGTATCGATACTAAAATGTTGTATCCGGATATGATACTCATTTTCAAAAGTATACATTTTCTCTGTTAAAGTCCCAGAATGAAGCAGAGAAAAGTCGAACTGCAACCAAACAGCAGCACACACAGCCGACTCTACCATCTCTTTGACCAACAACGAAAATATGATGCCAAGTCCCCAGAATATTTAACGTGTGGTTCTGTTAATTGTTACATGTTGTAACAGAGGTTATTTTTGCATTTTTCTTGTTAATATAATATTAAAATATTAATATCATATAATATTTCTTTTAAATTTTGTGGTCTTTTTTTTATCCTTGTGGTATCGAAAATGGTATCGAGTATCGAATATTTTCCTGAGTATCAGTATCGAGTTGAAAATTTTAGTATCGTGACAACCCTAACCTGTAGTGTGCGTGCAGCATTGAATGTTTTGAATATATTTTCTAGAATATATCACTCTGGACAAGTGCAGGGAATAACTGACTTATCTAACTGTATTATATGTGTTTTTTAAAATCACAATGTAATATGTTTATACCTGATGTACACGTTGTGTTATTGTTACTTATTCTATGCACATTAAAGACATAATATGTAGGAATTCTACATTAAAATGTCTGAAAAGCGACTAGACCTTTGTTATATATTTTGTTGAGTTGTGTACTTGCATCATCTCAAATGTTTCCAACAATGTTCAAACCCAGAGAAATACACAAGTTTACTCAAGCTTTAGGTGCATTTCATTAGGTCGCCTGTCCCTACTTCAGGGATAGTGGAAGTCGGCGAACAAGACTGAACTTAACGTGACTGCAATTTTAAAACATTAGCCTAACTCATCTGTGAATGTTTGCGGCTTGTGACATTTTTGACAACACGAGACCATAAAACGTCACATATAAGAATGTGAAATGAGTCGGTGTGATGCTTTTAACATTATAATACACAATATAAGGACCTACCTACATTTAGTCCCTTTCAGTGTAATAGTCTAACAACTGTTCACCTTAATGTCAAAGTCAAACATGTACACGAACAGTTGGAATGTGAAATTGGCTGGCTAGGCCTCGGATTTACTTGAACACGATTTGTTTTACTGACAGCTGTAAGAACAAACCTGCTTTACAAGAGTCAAATTCCACCTGATCATGTACACTTTATATTTATATCTGAGACACGTGGAGACAAACAGCTTTTCCGACTAACTATTAACATCCGAGGCTCTCCTCTGTCCCCTGCTTATCTCACAGATCTCCTTCATTCATACAAACCCTCACGCTCCCTGCGGACTACTGCCACCACCAGCCATCAACCTCAGCACAACGGGTGCTATACCTTATTGTATGTTGTGACTGATGTTTCATTACTAGCCGATTCTTAACTTCTCCCATGTTCACTGCTTAATGCAGCCAATCAAACTTATACATAAACAAAAAGCCTCTTGCTGTGGTGTACTGGTGTCTCATCCCCAGCTTGTAAACTGGGGCAAGGCAAGTTTATTTATAAAGCATCATATAGACACAATGCAATTCAACGTTTTTTCCAAGGGCATAGAAATACATTTAAGGTAAGATATCAAGAGAACATTAAAATAATGAAAATATAAACAAGCAAATAATTAGTTACAGATTTAAAAAGGAGTTTATTGGAAAGCCACAGTAAACAGTAATGTTTTAAGCTATTCAGGAAGCTTGTTATACAAGTGGAGAGCAGAGAAACTAAAAGCTGCTTCACCTCGCTTAGTTTTGTTTTCCTTGAAACACGGATTAAACCTGTCCAAGATGACGTGAGGGGTGTGGATGCTTTGTTGCGTGCAAGTAAATCAGAGATATATTTAGGATCGAAACCACTTGGCACTTTATACATGAGTAATAGGATTTTAAAATGTATCCGTTGACACACAAGAAGCCAGTGCAGTGAAGGGCCGGTGTAATGAGTTGGTGTTAGTGAGGATTTTGATACTGATACTGATCTGATAATGCCAACGTCAACTCAACGCCAACTATACAGTTTTATACATACATGATAATTTATGTTTAATTTGCTTTTACTCATACTTTTAATACTACAAGTATACTTAAGGACTTTTACTCAAATACTGCTGATATGGCGGACTTTCACTTTTACCACTAATATTTTAACACGATATCTAAAGTATGACTTTTGGGTCCTTTTTACAATGCACTACTTTATTCTTTTTAATCTTCTTTTTAATATTTTTATTTTTAATATTGATGTTTATAATGTAAATAGGGTATAGGGCTGTATTTTTTATATTATTCATCTTATTCTATCTTACTGAGTACTCTAACTGCGTAGTTGACTGGTCTATTCTCGTCCAAAACATTTCATTGCACCGTTGACCCTGTGCTAACCTGCATATGACCAATAAACATATCTTGAATCTTGTATAAACTGGTCAATCATCTTCTCCACTGTGTCTCCTCACTCCTCAACTCAGATTCATTCATCATTTCATTATATTTTGAATCCTTGTCTGGTCCTGGTCATTTGGACACCTACAGGCTCACAACTATAAGTCTGTCATTTGTTTACAACCTCTTCACTGTCAAAACAGGCACTGAGATCCAATCACTTGTTATTGCTAAACTCGGCCAGTCTCCCTTATCTTACGCCACATCCGGTTTGTATTTTATAGATGTGCAAACAAAGATTCTGTCACAAAAACGACTGCAGAAGTCATTGTAGTGTTTAGATGTGAATATATATTTTTTTAAACTCTACATTTCTTACGATTTCTACATAATTTCTCTACACACTGATATACTGGGGTCTCCAACCTGCAACTTGGGCTTTAATCTTGTTTGGGGCCCAAAACAATTATTTTCGTTTTTTTCTGTGTTCAATCATAAAAAGTTCTGACACACACATTTATTTGTTCAAGGTACTTATTTAGAAAATAAGAGACTGTACTCTCGTGGTGATGTTTTGGTAAGCAATCACGATTATGGCCACTAGATGGAGGCAGTGTTGCATATTTATGAGCAGATGCATGAGTCAGACTTACTGTAAACACGGATGCAACCAGATGCTGCCTGAGCCTCAAATGATTCATTCTTTGCACAAAGAAATTCATCATCACGTGACAATATGAGTGAAAACTTGAGGCACAATTGTGGCAGAGAGCATGTATGACCGTCACTGCAACAAGGTAAGCTTTATTTTCTGATATACTTGCAGAGAATACTGTGAAAACGTTTCTGAATGTCAACAGGAACCCACGTGTTTTTGTCCAACGTATACTTTAATATACTTTTATATGTTTAAAGCCTTTAGCATGAAATATATTCATCGCTAGGTCTGGTGAGCTAGCTTAGCACGTCTGAACTGGGCCAAACATAAATAATACACACCAGCAGCAGCCCGCCTCAGTCACGTGCGCTCCGTCTCAAGCAAGGGATTTGCCAAAAAGTGCGTCACACGTCTCGGTGAATGAAATTCCACTTCCTGCCACATAGTGAGCCGGTGTTTGCGCTTTCGCCGGCTCACTAGATCTACACAACATGTGTGCTGCCTGCTCCGGCCGCAGGGGGCCGGTCAACACCATCGTGTTGGTCGGACGTCAGTGAAAGTGCTCCGACTCGTCGCGCTTGAGCGGAACCATTGAATTCAAACAGTGAATCCGAGGCAGAAAAGGTCCGGGGACGCTTGTGTTTCTGCAGCTCGACTGTCAGGCTGCTAACCTGGGACCCGGTGATCCTCACAGGAGGTATTTGGATGACTTAGTACACGTGTCGTCACATTTAAGTCAACATTTTGCGTGGATATGTGTTGTTTCGTGTTTTGCTTGTTTACTGTTTACATGTTTATGGGCCACATGCTGACTCTGTGACCACAACTGCTTGGTAACCCTTTACTGAGGTATTATAACCATGTTTAGGAACAGTTTGTCCAGCAGCAGTTATCTGGGGCATTCAAACAGCTGCACTATTGTGTACTTTCAGTATAAATAGCTGTATGTTGTGCTTGATATCACGGGGACTCTCTCTCTTTGCTCTCACCAGCATTGATTTGGTGAAATCAGTGAGAGTCACACAGTAATATCTCATTAAAGTAGCAGATCTGCAGAGCATTTTCTTGCATTCATTCTGTATTAATAGCTGAGATATTTTCATGTATGTTTAATGTTGGAGGGAAAACAAAGCTCTTTAAGACACAACTAGGCGTTGCAGTGCTCCTGTTATGGTCAAAGGTCAGGGTCAGCACCTCCTGCAGCTGATAGGGATTCACTCCAATACTCACATCCCACTTTATGTACAAATAGAAAAAAGGACGCTGTTTTAATAGAGCATTTAAGAGTTTAATTTGCTTTATAGTTGTGTTCTGTTTTTCTTTTTTGTGGTATTCAAGTGACAAGATGAGAGATAAGCTTTTGTTGATTCTTAAAAGGGGAATTCAGGTGTTGCAGCAGCACAAGAACAGAATTGAACAGAATTCTCTTTTTTTCTTTACAGGACATAATACAGAAATAGATGCTTTCTCCCACAATGATATGCACTGAAACAGTAAATGTCACTGGGAATTTATTGTTAAGCTGTAAAATATCATCCATTACATATCTTGGTCACAAGTGTTTGAAAACAACAGGGGGACCATTGCAAAAAATGTACAGTATATATTGTTTATATGTAATATCGGCTGATAAACAGTGTCAATATCTGATTGTTTTTACTCCCTAGTATCAGTATTGGGCCCAAAAGTTCTGTATCGGTCAGGCTTCAGTACTACCACCAAGTCGTAGTAAAGTAAGACATCACGAAGTCTCACACACATGTTGAACACTTATTTGAACAAGTTTTTACCCAAAGAAAAACATCATGAGGAGCATATGACACTAAGTTTTACTCTTCATTTAGGTTCAGTTGCATTATCTTCAGTTTAATTTACAGTTTCAGTTTATTCATGTGCAAACCTCTCCATGAGACAGGTCATTTTTTTTCTTTCTGTTGCTAAGTTAGTGGCAGGATTGGGAGAGCTACCTTATTTTGTTTTCTTATACAGTCACCAATTACCTGTTAAAAAATGTAGTCAGTAACATAATCCCAGTATCATAATATTACAGTAAAATAGCTTGATTACTTTCCATTACTTTTGGATTACCTCAATACAAATGATATGCAAATAAAAACTAGTGAAAAAAGAGAAGAGAGAGAAAAGAAATGTCAATAAAATGACTTTTATTTGATTTCAATGACAAATGTGTATTCTCTAAGACTACACACTGTATGTATCTGTCATCTATTTCTTCCTGTTACTTTGACAGAAAACAGTGACCATTTATTTGTATCCTAATTAGGTAATCCTCTTTCATGTATTCTGTTGCTCCCCAAGCCTGGTTATTGGCAATTATTCATGAATCAGTGAGTAGTCCCAGGCTTTTAATGGAAACCTTTCACTTCTAGTTTAGGTCATCAGTACATGCTGTGCCTGGTTACACATTGATGTCAACAAACAACAGTTGAGCAAACAGTGCTTAATATTAGTATTTCTGTGATCATCTGCAGAAAAACAAAAAAACATGAACTGTTAAATGGCCAACAGCTGCTTTACTGTTTTCTAGCATGCAGCTCCTTCTATCTTCTTGCTTCCTCTTTTCATCATTTGTTGAATCCGACTCCACGTTCTGCAGATCAAAAGTCTGCACAACACCCCCCAACTCTCTCCCCCTCAAAAAATCGCATGTTACCCGCGAGCACCCCCCACTACACCTCTGGCTCTGTTCTCAACCTGTAATGACTCTCTGAGGAGGATATCCATTCCCACACCAAAGCGTGGCCGTTGGAACTTAGCTCAGACAAATATGATAATTGTCTCCAAAAGGCCTGTAGTCTGACATACTTGATTTCTCAATTCTTGTGCCTTTTTCCCTTCCTATATTTTGTTCCCCTGAGCTTTCTGAAAACCTTTGAATGTTCACCATATGGACGTGAAATCTAAAACGGTATTCCCCTCACTCTCTGATTCACTCAGATAGAAGGGGGGCCTCATTCAAAACCCTTCAGGGACTTTCTATAAGTGAGCTATTTAACCCAGAGCCAATGACGGAACTGATAAAAAATGCAAACATTCTCCATATTTATTTTCCCTCCACCTCCGCATGTCCTCTTTGATGTGAACTCCATTTTCTCTCTTGGATTGCTGTGAGTGTTTCACAAGGTCCTCATGAATATTGCAGTCACCTGGGACGCGAAGGAGGCGAGACGGGGGTGGGGGGGGATGAGTAAAGAAGAGGGATTTTACCTAGCCTTTACCAAGCGGTTGATGATAATGTCCTCTTTACACTGCCTAAAAATAGGCATTAGTCCCCTAAACAGCTGGTGTAGATTTGTACACGTCTTGTCCCCATTGAACGGCTCAAACTCCATTTTCTCCATAAATGATATTCTGCAAAGCACAATAATCAAGTGAGACATGATATGCTTTTTGGTTTTTTCCTTTCCTTCAGTGTGTTGTATAGGTTCTGGTGCATGTAAAAGATCTCAAAAAGTTAAGAAGTCCAAAGTCTATGGCAACGGGAGCTCCTCTCTCCCACAAAAAACGCTGCTTCTGAAATGCCTCGTCAGTAGCCCCGCCTTTAATTCTGTGTCTTCTTGACATCATTACATCACCATGTCACACGCTTGCATAATTTATGCCTTCATACACAGTAGCATTAAAGTTAACTGGAAGCTGAAAACATGACAGAGCCGAACGGGGACGGTGAGCAGTGCTGGCTCAGGCATGTGGGAGCTGACCAATCAGAGTAGACTGGATATTCAGGAGGGCGGCCTTAAAGAGACAGGAGCTAAAACAGAGCGTCTCAGACAGAGGGGGAATACGGTGCTGCAGCACTCCCCTTTAAAGCCAGCCTCCATATTGATACCCAAATATCTAGATGTCTCGCAGTTTAGTTGCTCTTCCCACGTGAGCTTACAAGACACTACAAAACTACAAAACTGTGAGATAAACATATATTATTATGTGTTATTGTTTGAATATTTGTATGTTTTTAGACCAGCAGTGAGGACATCAGTGCCATGCATCTCTATCAAACACATGCACCAGCCAATCAGGATTCAGTATTTTCTATGGCCACATCGTATAAAGTGTTGACCTTTTCTGTACTCGCAGAATAACATTTAGATAGCACTGAGCTGTCTCAACACATCTGCAGCCTCCCTGTCTGAGCTCTTCCCTCTTGTTTATTTTCTCTGCTCTAATGAATAGTTTCATTATAACCCGAGGCACAATCAAGCTCCGCTCATCTTTAAGATCCATGCCGAGACACAGGAAGTACAGCGTCCACTGTGGCTGGGGGGTGGAGTCATGGCTAGATTAATAACAGAGCGGCAGTGACCGGTTGAGTGGGCGCAGACTGTAGGGACTGTTAATGAGGCGTGTCCATAGTGAGACTTGATTGCTTAGAAATCTTTTGGTGAAACAGGAACTGAAGAACGAGGAGTAGGGTGACAGGTGTTTAGAAGAAGATGAGGCGCGCACATGTTGCAGCTCCTTTGGTTATTATCAGGTCTTGATACCAACTGCAACATTAAATAAATAGTTTTCTACTGCGTAGCACCCCTCAAAGAAAAAAATAAAGTGTGAGTGTGTTAGTGAGCCTGAGGCCATTTAAAAACACACTCGGCCCAGTGAATTTGAACCTGTCCAGAGGACAGAGATGACTTCATCATTACCTCACCCTGCTCTGCTAGAGGACTTATCAAAAACATGTGGCTCCGCTCTCCCAGCACACTGCAAATTGACTTGAGTCTTGGACTCCGCTGTTTTTCCTTTGTTAGAGAATGTGTGTGTGTTTGCGCGCAAATGGGCTTCATTTTATTATCTTGGATTTTCTTGTCTCTCTCTGGGTTTTGACTTCATCTGTCATTCATTTGGCTAGTTTCAGCTTGTAGCTCTGGGTTTGGTGGGACTGGGTCGAGGCCTGCTGAGTTGGACGGGATTATAAATCGTGTCTGAGCACTTGAGCTCTTGTGTACGTGTCTGTTACGCCCAATGAAATCAGATGATAATCATCTCAGCGATAACCTTTAATTTACCATATTATTTCACAACCATACAATGCAGTGCTAGTGTTTTGTTTTCTGTAACTTTGGGCAGAGCCAAGCTAGCTGCACAAACATGAGAGTGGTATCAATCTTCTCATCTAACTCTTGATTAGAGAGCGAATAAACTTTAAATTAAGTTTCCCAAAATGTCCAGCTCTTCTTTTAAAGGTGCAGTATGTAAGAAAATTAAATTTAAAACATTCAAATTAACTTAAATTATCAACAGAATGTGAAGAAGTACCGCAAGTGTTTTGTCTGAAAGAAAAACAACATCAACACTCCCAGTCTGGGCAGAGTCAACTAATACGACCACTAGCTGCGTGGCTAACCAAGATTAATAGCTAAAGGTAGCTACAATTCTTACATATTGCAACCTGAAATTCAAAATGTAAAGGCTTGTCTTGTGGCGCTCACTAGCTTAACAGGAAGTAGGTTTTTTTTTTTATATTATAATGCTGTTAATTTTGGACATTGTTTTCTAGTGGTGACACCAAAGTGAAATGAGTTGTACAGAGAAATGCATCAGTACATCTTCACATTATATTTGATTCAAGACACATTGTAATGTAGGGATTACACACATGGATAGCTATTGAACTGCTGTAGCTGGTGAGCTAACATGCTAACCAACTTAAAGAATGCTAGTGCTAGTCAGTCAATTGCTCTCTTCTTTCTGTTTTCTCTTTATTGGGCTGTTTACTCCTCCTGGCATATTGTTTTGAGCGTTATTTCATAGAGACATTTATTGAAGACAGAAAACAAAACTGCATGTATGTGCTGCAGAGATGACCTGGCCTACAAATCTTGTTCTGCAGATGTTCATGTTTGTTTGGTATAAACCCCAACAAATGTCACATCGTCATATTTTCAATAGTTTAATCAGTGAAAAAGGAAAATTGTGATGCAAGAATGATTATTCCCATTAGTCATGAATCATATCGCAATCACAATATCTGCCAAAATAATCAAACATCAGCTTTCTTCAGCATATCCTGCAGCTACAACACAACTCATAAGCCACAATTGCTTCCTTGATTTTGGACTCTTTGGCTCTCTGTTCCCTCAAAGGTCAGTAGGGCTAAGGCATTGTGCTCGTAGGTGAATCCCCTATTCATGCCGATTTCATAGGAATTAATTGATTATGCGTTTCAATGTTGCTGTTCTGCCAGCTGGCATTACCAGGCTTTAAGTCAGCAGAATGCTTGAATGCTTGAGTTCTTGTTTGTTTAGTTGTTGGCTACTGACATGAATGTCATGTTGGCTATTTTGATAAAGTGGCAATGAGCTGCAGTGCTGATCTGCAACTTCAGTGATTTATTTTGTTATGCTCTGAATTGTCTGACTGAAGGAGACAGGCGAAGCTGAACAGTCTCGTGTTTCATTCTATTGTGCATCCACAGTCAGGGCGCTGTTTGATGTGATACATGTGTGGGCTGGGTGTTTAGATTGCACAGTTGTTTGGTTGCCAGAGCCAGACGTCCCAGCGGGGTGGGGTTAAAATAACCGTATTATACACTTGTGGGTGGATGAATTACTGAAAGCATCCGGCCTGACGTCGAGTACAGCCGACTTCTGTCCAGCTTGGGGAACTGTGTACGTCCATATGTGCATCCATCTGCCATCACTTTGCATGTGTGTTGATATGCACATGTGTGTCTATTGTACATCGGGTTCATAACATGTTTGTGTTGTGTTTGTGTGTGAGGGGGCAGTCCCTGGCAGAGTCGGCCCCGGCCAGCAGTGGGTCTTCCCGTGCAGCGGGGAGGCGTTTGCATAGATATTAGACTGGAGTAACCATGGCAACGAGGTCAGCCTCTGACCATGGGAGAAGAAGAGGTGCCAAGTTTTGGGCCAAATGAGCTTTTGAAGCAGACAGCGGCTCTTTTGATCCACGCGGCCATCACCCCATTAAAGTCTCTCTGAGGGTCAAACATTTGAGATCAGGAAGGTTTATGGGTGACGTGAGAATGTCGACTCTGGTAGACGTTTGTCTGAAGTGTTCATGAATGATGAGACTGAATAATCTTCCTTGGAATCACACTTTTACTATCCAGCCAATGGGTTTATGAACTTGTGCAGATGTGAGCCGAATATCAACAATCCAGTCATGTGGAAATACCAATCATGTGGTCTTTTAACATCAGATGGTTATGATTATATAAACAGAGCAATCTATTAATTCTCTCTCTGCAAAGTTAGATCCCTGAAGTCTTGACTCTTTATATAATCATTAACCTAAAATGTTGATTTTACTGTTAGTGACCGGTGAAATGCTGCCATTGTGAGCAGAGAGTGGCACTGACTTGGTATGCTGTTTATCCTGGGCTGCCTGCCAGTCATGAGAGAGAGTGTGCTGCCACTGTTTGTGTGTCGGTGGAGGGAGGGGGGCGTGCATCCCCATTACTGTGCCCCGGGGGTCTGCATTAATATGGAGATTAGATTAGAAGTCTTCCAGGTCACCTACTCAATTAACTGACTGTCATTTTGCATATTTACAGGCGAAGGAAAAATGCTATATGTACAGCGTTTGTACTCATTAGCCAATGTGAATCCATTCCTCACAGTGTGTTCATGTGAGGTTCATTTATAGCTCTGTGTGTGTGTGTGTGTGTGTGTGTGTGTGTGTGTGTGTGTGTGTGTGTGTGTGTCTGTGTGTGTGTGTGTGTGTGTGTGTGTGGCCATGTGACAAGCTTCTGTGGATGCCTCCATTATGGGTGTTGATCCCTTTGCTGTGTGGGGACCTGGAAAGGATGCACTGTCACTATTTCTGAGCGTGATGGAAAGCCCACGTGTGTTTGTGTGCACCAAATCTAAATCTAATGATACTGCCTGGTCTTTTCTTTTCTTTTCTTTTCTTTTCTTTCTTTTCTTTTCTTTTCTTTTCTTTTCTTTTCCCTATTTATCTGCTGTTTTATTACCCTGCTGTAAAAGTCCTGCAGAGCAACATAACTCTTCTATACATACACACACACACACACACGCACACACACACAGAAACACACACAGCTTCAGCCCTGAATCCTGCCGTGACATTCAGCTCAGACGGTGTGCTTTGTTCTTTCTGCGTGACTTTCACTAAGAGCGCCCTTTATTTTTCCATCATTGTATAGAAAGATATATCACTCTGTAACTGACCTTTGTGTAATGATCGTGCTGGTTTTCAATGAGCATTTCGAAAAAAGGCCCTCACTGGAGTTTTTACTAACCATGGACACAATATGTTGATGCCAGTGCTGTGCAGGTGATAATAAATGGGGTAGCACTTGTTACACCAGTTACCTTCTCTGCTGGTTGACCAGTTATTACTGTTAACAACCATTTACATAAAGAAATTAAATTGATAATTGTTATTGGGTTCACCTAAAGTATGTCCTAGTGCACCTTAATGAAAAAGTTGAAACCAGTGCAACCAACGTAAAAAATCTGTGTGGACTCTTGTTTTGTTCGATCATCAGGTGTTGCTATAAGCAAGAAAATCAGTCAATTGCACATGTAAAAGCCTGGAAGCATGAAATAATTGGCATTTGTGGTTTAAAATTGAAAACAGTTGCTGATTAATTTTTTATTAATCAAGTAATTGACTCATTTTAGCTAGTCTTTGTCAATGAGTTTAATCATATTCAACTTTTGGAGTACAGTGATCCAGTTGAAATTACAGTTGAATCCAGTAAATGAAAATTTACGTGTTTGTGTGTGGTTGTGCGTGCGGTTCTGTGTGTGTTTGTGTGTGCATTTATGAACTTTTGTTGGCCTCCAGGAAACATGCTTTATTGCCTCACTGACCAAACATCTACATTTACCACATCATCTGCCACTGTTTTAGCAGGCACACCCATGCCTCGGTTCCTGTTTGTGGACACACACACACACACACACACGCACACGCACACACCATGGTATTGTCACATCACACACCCAGTAACAAATCTCTGTTGGCAGATCTGGCTGCTGAGTCCTGGTGTTGTTGTTGGTATGTACTGTGCTGTCCTCCTCTGTTGTCTCGTCTCTATCTGGGTCAGCTTGTGTACTATACAATGATTCCCGGCCTCGCTGCCACTGAGATAAAACGCTGTGTCAGCACTTCTCAGTGCTGTCTTAATGTTGTGTTGTGGCAGTTATTTGTTGCCCTTAGTCATGGCTTTTAATTGATTTACTGGGCTTTATTCAGAGGTGTGTGGTGGTCGGGCATCACAAGACCTGACATGAAGCCAATGTCATCTTACAAAAGAGTGTTGATGCTTTCATGGTAGACAAGAGTGGTTACTGCTGTTTTGATCTTGATGCCATCTGAGATACCACAAAGTCAGTACTGTGGTGTCTCTGCACTTGTTTTTCCCAGAAATCACTTGTCAATCAGTCGTGCGGTAGCATGGTGCATTTTTAGCATGTTGGCTCAGCCGGCCATAGTGATAGGCTGTATTTAAAGTTACAGTGCATCACGCAAGTGGTGTAGCGTGAGCCATGTGTGTGGTGACACTGGATCTGCAGGACCACCGTGGTGCTAATCCACAGTATGTTTATTTCTTCTCCTGCTGGATCACAAATAGTCATGCTTCCCTTGTATGTGCTTATTCAGTAACATTTGCTAATGTGACCTCTCATCCTTGCACACGTGGTCGTAAATACCACTCAGGAAGCCATTGCATCCAAGTACACCATTGATGATAGTGTGTTTGATGTGAATAATGTTGGTTAATATACTGTATCATTGGATTCATTAAAAATTACCTAGATATTCCATTGTTAAAATTTAAATTGAATTGTGTGTTGAATCAAATTACTGTGGTTACATTGTAGTGAGCAGTGTGCTGCTGTCCTCTGCTGACAGTAACAGCAGCAGACACTGGATTGATTGACGCTGTTTGGCAGTGGCCCTCAGTGGCGACTGATGAAGGTATGTTGTTGTATGCATGGCAATCTTAATGTTTTTAAGATTTTACATATACGATATCAGTTACAACAATAGCCAGAACACATAATGGAGTAATTGGTGTTATATGGGGTAATATACTAACATTACTGTACAAGCCAGCTAGCATTATCAATCAAGAGCTGCATTTTATCATTACAGACCAGTTACAGTATAAAACTTGTAATAGGTTAAATAGGTATTCAAGATAATTTCTTGAATCGCCTGGTGATGAGCAACCAAATGTCAACTACAGGTACTCATTGAGAGTCAAAATTCCTAAAATAATAATATTAATTGCATTCAAATGTGAGGGGATTGTAGAGAGACGCCACCGCAATAATGGCAACTTGTCTACTTCCGGTACTTCCCTAGAATTGTGTACATGGTTACATCGACCTAAAATTTGGTATCTAGCACACCACCGTTATGTTTATAGTCATTTATGAAGAGCAAAAAAATGGTCTTCGTAGGTCAGGGCCAGCTGATGCATCCTGGCGACTTGATGTGATAAAAATTACAAGGACGGAACATCAAAGGCTCATAAACCTCGAGTCTATCTGCAGGCTGACAGGTAGCTGCTGAGTGTGAGGCTCTGGCAACCGAAGACACCAATAAAACCATTAACAAAATGGACGACTATTAAAATGCTAAATTCATGACATGTTCAGTCTATACATGTCTGTTAAGATCTGTTAAGATGGTCACAGTGTCGGATTAGATCTAGAGCCATAAATATTTGCTGTGACTTGGAGACACATTATGATACAGACTGCGTGTTGGTCTCGACCAATCATAGCTTGTTGCTTTTATAACCTGTGAGATGTAATCGGGATGGAGTTGCTAGGGACCAACTTTCGGGAACACAAGTGTAAACAAACCCTGTTTGTCGCCCTTTGTTTGTCCTGTCGGGCTGTTATCAGGCTGAAACTGTGTAGTCTGTACCTGACATTACACAGAGTGTGCGGGACTCCCTCCACGCCTGGGCTGCCCTGAATCATTATCACCTGCTCCACGCCCATAGCTCCCATGAACACATATTACTGCACCATAAGAAGTGTTGTTCGTTATTAATCTGATCTGTATTGTGAATGATGTAAAAACTAGTGTATTCAACCTCAGATCTGTTATTTCTGTGCCCTGTACTGTTCTTTGAGGTCACAACTAAAGCTGTCTTCTCACCTCAGTTCTGTATTCAGGTCAATGTTTCTGCAAGACAAATCTCTCTACTGTACACACAGGAACAGTTTGTCTTCACACTGTGCCGTTGTTGACGTTGCTGTGCTTCTCTGCTGGAGGGCCGATGCATGTCATTAGTGACGCGTGTTGCATTCTGCTCAGCAGCCCCTCTGGGCATCTCCGAGCAATCTATGAGTTTGTGTATGCTTGCAGTGTGTGTTTGTTTGTGTGCATAGTACACAAATTGGCCTGTTTTTGTATTTGGAGTGTTAACATTCTGATGTGCAACCAAGTGAGCTCCCTTTGGATTTGTTTGATTTCACTGCCCATTTTCTGTTGTTGTACACTGTAAATGTTTATCTTATTACAGTTGGGGAATCTCTTTGTGCTTTTTATTAAGGGTTATATAAGTTTTTAGGCCCTAATATTAAACTTTAGATTCATCTTTCCTTCAGAATATTTTGCCAGAATGATAAAAATAAAAGCTCGGAGTCTCAAGTAAGTCTGTCTGTGTGCTGTGCATCAGGCCTCTCCATCTGTTTCTGCTCCCACCGGCTGTCACTCATCCTCTCCAGCTCAGTCGTTATTTCACAGTCATCACAGAGGAGAACCTGCCGAGGCTGAGCAGAAATAAACAAGCTCATCATCTGATAGCAGATTGCACACCCAGTGATCCCTCCCTGCTACCAGTTTCAGTTACTCAAGGAGTGATGTTGCTTTACATCCTGTGCATTCAGATGGCAACACAGCCCTTCCTTTTAAAGGAAAGATCCACCCTAACACAGTTGAATACTGAGAAAAACTGTCAGACAGACTGTGTCAGGTAAACGAGTAGACATAACAAATTTGTTGTACAGTTTTAATCATACTATTAAATTCTCAAATCGACATTCATTTTCTGTGATTAACGAAAGGATTAATCAGCAAAACATTTAACAGCTTTACAACAAATTGAGCGTGTATTTGCAGGGTTTTTTTTTTACGTGTGTTAACCTGCTTAAAATAGGCGATTGACTCCATTCCTTGTCGATGAGCTGGCCTTTCTGTTGTTTTTTTCTGGTGTGACATCATGAATGTGCTGGAAAACAGGCAACAGTACAAGCAGCATGGAGGCGGGTGAGAATGTTACAGTGGTTACTTTTTTATATCTTTTACTTCAGTCTCTCGTTCAATCTCGACCCCAACTGAATGATGCTGAACACTGCTTAAACAGAGACAGATGGAAAACTTGAAGTTTTGTAGTTCACAAAACATTATGATGTAGATGGGGACTTGTTTCAAGACCTAAAAAACATCTGGAAAAAAACCCATAATGCAATATAATGGCTCCATTTGCCCCAATAATGCATTATCTATCCCTCTGTAGATAATAGTTAAACCATGACTGTAAGGATTATTGATTTATTTTGAAGAGTTTAATTTGAATGAAAACCCCCATAGTAAACGTGTCAGTGGCTTCTTCTTCGTTTCATTAAGTTATATTAGATCTATTTGTCCTTTGAGCATTTAAAAACAGATTCTCATGACCTAAAGGCTTTCCTCTTTATCAGTTGGATCACTGCCCACCCACTCACACAGACTCCCAGAGTTTCCACTAAGGATGTGTCTGGTCGGAGTCAGGGAGCGATACCCTGACCGATTTGTGTGGTGTCGTGTCACATGTCTCGGACTCTTGTCGCAGGATGGGACGTCTGTATTTCCTTTACCTCAGCAGAGGAAATCAGTGGATAGGACCCATCTTTTGTTCTGTCCTTCCAGGATGGTCACTGATAGCTTCGGGTGGGAAGTCAGACAAACACAACATGCGGCACAAGGCCATGTGATATCCCCTCGTACCATGTTCCTGTGCCCTTTATGGGCCAATTACACAATGTGGCATTTCAAGAGCAATTGTTGTGGATAACTTGGATGAGTGATGTCATCCGTCTTGTTGTCAAAGGGAGTGTGGTGGTGTGTGCCGAAGATGATGTCATCAATTTGAGCCTTGTGCTGGTGTTCCGGAAAAATGTGTTTCATGGCCTCCGGGACACGACAAGAAGTGGAAAAAAATGACAAATAGGCTTCATTCGTGTGTGTGTGTGTGTGTGTGTGTGTGTGTGTTACAGGTTTTTAAAGTCCAAAATGTTCCCAAGATGAATTAAAGAGAAGGATATTTCATAGGAAATTGGGTTTGTGATTGTGATGACTCAATTTGCTAAGTCTTTCTTTCGTTAACTGGGAATGTAACTACTGGGAATATAACTCATTTTAACTCATACGTCAGTGCACCAGTGAAAAGTGGAAAGTTTTGTGTTAGTATTATTGGCAAAGCATAAAGACTGAAAACACTGTCCACAGGTAATGAAACACTACCAGCACCTCTGAAGGCCATTAATCGATATAATTTGTATCTTGTTTAATTCATACAAAAACAACAAGTTGTGGTTTTACAAGAGGTTTTGTACACAAGTATTTCTCAGCCGTGTTTTTGTTACCTTTGGACAGAGTCAGGCTAGCTGTTTCCCCCTTTGTGCAGTATTTATGCTAAGCTAACTTTCTCCTGGCTGTATAGCTTCATATGTAGTGTAATGATGTGAGAATGGTCTCATCGTCTCATCTAACTCTCAGGGAAAAAAGTGAATAAGCATATTTCACAAATTGTATAACTGTTCCTTAAGTAAGGTCATATTTGATCCTTTTGTTGACAAGGTTAATTCTAGGCTAGAGGTAGGGTTTAGTGCTAGAGTTACAATTGTGGTGGTGATTGTTGGGTTTAAATATGTTTTTTGTTTGGATGAACTTTTAGAGATGATGTCAAAGATTAGGATAAGATATGGAAAGCTTTGACTTTACATGATTCCTGGGACTGGCAGTAGGTTTCCTCTGAGAGGCCAGTTCAAGTTCACTGGCACTAAAATCTGCTTAAATCTGCCAGTTTGTGTGATGGATACCAATGGTCTATGTTTAAAAAAAAACAGTAGTTTGACTAAAACTTGAACATTGGACTTATTTGGTTGCTTGGATTCTCCAAAAGTCATACAGTAGAACTGGTTGCATTACAATCTCACTGTCTGAAGCAGCTTCCTCACCGATGGCAACTTCTTGGCCAGCTAGCAGCAAAACCACCCATCTGTTATGTCATGTGACTGAATGATGGGGACAAGCTTTTTATTAAGCTTTTTTAAAATCTGATGGTAACATTTTCTATAATGCTTTTAAATGACTGATTCTACAACATTCAGTTATCACAGTTACAGTTACATTACTTGGGTCTGAGTACTTTCCAACATTTATTTAGTGCTCCAGAGGCTCTGTGTATGGCTGAACACGACCCTTGACCTCCCTGAAGAGGAGTGTGTGTCCCCTTGGACTAATAGCGTATCACATTTGTGAGTTGTTATTATTAAAAAAAACAAATGAAAACAATGTTTAATGTCATGTACTCTGCTTGAACTCCTCGTTCAGCGAGGCTCTCTTCCTGTTAATACAGCTGTCTGGGTGATCTGTTCAGAATGGGTTTTTAGAGAGTGGCGGGTGGGCCAGGACTGAACATGTGACACTGTACCATGACCGCTTGTCTTGTATTATGAATGTAAAGAAATGGACAAGTTCGAAATGATGTTCAGTCAGGTTCAGCCTAAGTATCATCTTGCTACCCACAATTCTGCGTGACCCCAGTGTTTCTCTGCTGCCTGTGTGTGGTGTTGTTTTTCCTCCAAACAAGTTGTTTCTTGGGTAATCATCCAAATTGGATTATCATGTGTTTGGTCTAGGATGGAGAGGTTCCTGCCGGGCCGGAGTCTGTGTGAGTGAGTGTGTACTGAGACGTGTGCGTCCCTGCAAATGCCATCCCAATATTACTTGTACACTATCCCTAAAAAATCCATTTGGTTTGATCATATTTTAAACGAATAAGCTCAGGAAACTGTAGGTTGGTTTTTTTGAAAGGTTTTCACATTTGCAGTATTTACAATTGATCTTCACTTTTGGTTTACTTTTGTTTCCACCCACAAGATAAACTCTTCAAGCCTGTGTATGAGTATACCCAACTGTTGCAGTGGAAAAATATCTGGGTAGGGGCTGCATATTGGCTTTGTTTATGGGTGGGGTTCCCCTTGTGAAATGAGGTTGTTAACAGTAAAAATTAAACACCGCTATTTTTTTTGTGTGTGTGTGTTAGGGGTTGGAGATGAAGTGGGGATGTTAATGACACAACTCTGCTATAGCCTAACAAATTACCTCAGTGTTGTCTCGCAAAGACACAGTCGTTCACTGCAGAACTGGATTATAGTGTGCAGAGCTTGATTTGAATTACACCCCCACTGTTGGGGCATCTGCGTGTTTGCACATGCAAACTGTGTGCACGTGTGTGTGTGCTTGTGTGCAGGGCTCCAGACCTGAGCAGCTGTGTTTGTTCTTCTTTAGTATTAGTGACCTGCCTGTCTGTGTACTGCTGTTCCCTCTAGTGAAATCACCGCAAGAGAAGATCCCTTGTATTCAACTCACACCTGCGGCTTCCTTCAGCTGGGCGGTCAATTTGGCAGATTTTGGCAGGCAGTACACAATAGCCCAGGTTCTGTAGCCACTCAAGAACAGTAGAAATGGATGGATAACACACATGAAAAGCAACCATACACTCATTACATCTTAAAGATGTATTATGTAAAGTTTGTCAGACAGACTAAATATATTTGAAAGTTTTTAAGTTTTTTGGCAGGTGGCAACTAGAGTTAAGGTGCATAACCACCACCTGCGGCGTCAAAGTGAGAATGGAAATAAATAGATTTGATCTCATAGGTGATGTATGTTGACACAATATAAACATATGTGTATTATTAACATTTTTAAATATCGCGATTATCTTCAATATCAGTATATCACCACAGCCCTGGTTAGAAGTGTAACAAGTGACATGTTAAGTTGCCTGATATAACCTTATGCTTATGGACACTAGTAGCATAGTGTTGGACACACACACACACACACATGCACATCCCAATAAAGCAGAGTCAACAGTAGTCAGATTAAGGGGCTTTTAGGGTGGACGGCAGCACAGACAGAATCACACCATCGGAGAAAACTTCCGCCACCAGGTGCAAATTCTGCTTTTCAGTCATGCGACAAGGTCGCATCCTATTCATATTAAAATTATTCTAAAACATGTCTCAACTCTGAAAGAGACAATTATGACTGAATGCTAAGTAAAGGTTTGGTGTCTGTAGTATTAAATATCTTTAGTATCTGCTCAAATTTAAACTGATTTACTGATTTCCTTTGAGAATGGCTTTACTGGCGTTGGGGTCAGGCACTGTCTGCTGAATTGGCATATGACGATGTCCGGAGCGAAACATTGTGCTTTAGCTCACTGCTGTAGTCATCAGTGCTCTGATCGCAACCTTCAACTGATCTCACCTAAAATAACCTCTCCGATCACCACTGATATACATGCACTAAGGAGCAACACACCTCTTTTAATTATCTCCCCTCCACGTCACAAACACTAACAACTCCTGCCTTACGGCAACTCTGGGGGGACACACTACTTTATTGTGCTCTGTGGTTTGGTGCCTTTAATATTAAGATTTTAAGATGGCCACGGCTCAGTAGTCAATGACTGTCAGCCAGTGGCGATGTACGTTGGCATCGTTCATTAGCCCAATCCTAACTCCAGTCCTACTGGCTAGTATGTTCCACCTCAGTTCAGTTTTGCTTTGACATACTGTAATTGCACCTAATTGAAGCTGAGGGTATTTGGGGAAATGGTAAAAGTAGGCTTGCACCTGTGTGCAGTGATTGCCTTATCAACCTGTCATAGGGGGATTATGTGATGTTAATGTGGTATTACTTAAATAGGTTGATTATCACACCTGAACAGCATTTTATAAAATGTGTGTCCTGCTGAATGAACACGGTCCTGACAGCTTTATCTGCCATCTGTTCTGTGACTGATGTGAAGACAAACCAATTCTAACACACACGTCTGCTTTTGCTTCAGGCACAGCTGAATTGTTTTGCCTCTCTGTTCAGAATTTGACCTCTGCTCTACCTCTGATGTTAGCTCAGCCCATCTTTGCCTTTCGTCTGGCCGTCTCCTCATCTCACTCACTTCTCCTCATTCAATTTCAAAGTCACAAGTTACACAAATCAACTCAATAGCAGAAAAAAGGATCACCTGTCATCCCCCTCATACCTCTGAATTAAGTCTCCAACCACCATGCTATCATAGAGTGACAGGGCTGAACAGACCGAACACTGCAACTCTCTAAACCCGTCTGACAGAATCAGATTAATGAAGTGTTGGGATTGTTGTGTAACTTTGGCAAAACTAACAAGACGGAAAGAAAGGTCCACTTTCATCTCATCCCTTGGCTTTTTTAAATTAAGTGGTGTCTCCTTAGGTCAAAATCTCAAGCCCCAAGGCCTAGAGGTTTGTTTTGTCTATTACAAGTGACCTGAACTTCCCTAAACTAGCTAAAGCAAAAATTAGTCACAAATGAAATAACATAATTTGTCTGGGCTTTATATAATGAGGCCGAAGGGGTTCCATGCTGTCACATCCAAACCACCACTGAGGCCACCACAGCGGTCAGCAGAAAAGGTTGTTATGTAACTGTGCTGGTTTTCCTTGTCTCTCTGCATCCCGCCCAAAGAAAAATTAATTTGTATGTCTAGTGCAGTGCCCGGCTCAGCTAATGACATGAAGTGGAATCCATCCTGGTTGTTCCACTTGCTCTGGTACAGGTTATTCCTGTTGCTGACACTGCTCATTTTCTCTGGCTTACAGTCAATAAACATGCCCTAGCTGTGGTTCCTGATAGTTTCGTTAGTGTGAAACAAAGATTGTTGTGGGTGAGATAACCCATGTAGCGATGCAGCAGTTAACTGATTTCACTATTAACCACGGTTTAAAACGTCACCGCACTATAAAAAGAAACATGGTTTATTATTTTTTGAAGTAGCAGTGAGTCGAGAGTTGGACAGAAACCAATCAGGAAAAGGAGCAATGCACTGTTTATAAATGAATGCTCACCAAAACGGCATGGGGTGTAACACCTGCATAAGGGATTTTCTCAATTTATTCATTTTTAGTCATCATTTTGGACAATATTACTGAATTATTTCTGTTTTGATGGGCAGCAGCTGTTGAAAAAAAGCCAAAACAGAAATATTTTGGGAAAAAATAGCATGAAACCCTCCACATAAATCCCAATACATTTTTACAATTAAAGGTATAATTTTTCCACAAAAACAATCGACCCTCATGAGAACAGGTGCATGTCTTTTGATTCACCATAAGAGTACAATGTGATGTAATTTTCTGGTACAAATTTGTATTCAGCAAAGGTACTGTAAACGTTGATTTTTCTCCTAGGCCTTCATCTCTTTGTGTCAAACTGACCTATAGACAAAAGTGGGGTTGAAATGACTTAGTGGCCAAGACCAATTTCTGAGCACCTTGATTTAAAGGTATGACTGAAGACTTCCTTTGTTGGAAATGGACTTCACACACTGCTGCTCTCTGAAGAGCTTTAAGTTTTGCTGTAAGTCCACCTATTCACACGCAGAAGGCACGGCACTGGCTTAAATATCAGGAGCATTTTAGTGTTAGATTTAGTCTCTTTCTCAGAGATACTCTGACATATGGACTGGAGGAGCCAGTTGAAACCATCAACTTTGTGATTAGTAGGCATTCTACTTTACCTCCTGAGCCACAGCCTGCCCACAAGTAGTTAATCGAGACACACTTGAAATTGAGACACTGATGCCGCTGCCAGTGAACTGATCTCGGCACAGTCTTGATGTATCTGGTTACAAGAAACTAGGTTTGAATAGGCTGTGGGTGCATAGATAGAAGTAGAGTCTGTAGTCTACTGAAGTTGTGTTGACACTAAAATTCATCCCTGGATTTGTCTGTCAGGCATTCACCAATGAACTGAGTGCTCTGCTGTCCTCTTTATGCTTTTTATATGGCTAGAAAGATCTGAGCTATGGAAAAATGTACGCTTGCTGTCAACAAGCTTCATTCTTCTCACACTTCTCATTGTCATTCTACACCTAAGAGCTGAAGGGAAATGCATTTTTCCACCTGCATTACCATGAAAAACATCCCCACCAGATTCAGCAGGTGGTTTCAATTCCCGTTCACTCAGCCAACCTGGACTGTATTTCCACAACTGCTGTGCCATCTGGGTCTTTTCACATTTCAGGTGTTCTACAACCTCTCGCGCAACTCCCAGAAGCACTTTCAGGCATTTTGCCTCGCAGTTACATAATTCTGCACAAACTCATGCAAGATTCATTTTTCAGCTGTTCTGCTAAATACAAACTAATTTGAGTCGCGTGAATCCAAGTTAACTTTTTTATATGTCATGTGCACAACAATTACAGTGAAGCAGTCATTGGAAATGACATTTTTGATCTCTGGCTCTGTAAGACTGTGCTCAAACAATATATAAAAAGAAAATCATCAACATCTAAGACAAAGGACTTAAATTAGTGCACAAGAAGGAACAAGATACTTTTATATGTGAAATAATGTGGCAGTTTGTACAGTAATGTAGTTAATGCATGCTTAATGAGAACTGGTTATGGATGTGATGTTTTAAAAGCTTGTAAAAAGTAGTAGGATGCTATGATGTGTGCAGGTATCAATAGGCAGTATAGTGTGTGTACATATGGCAGCATCCACACTAGTTTGCACCAGTCATAACTGGGGTCTTTGATGGTCCCGCTGGCCTTCCTCCTGCACTGCTTGGTGTGGAGAACCTCCTCGGATGTCACCTTTGTCCTGTTGCTAAGCTAAGCAGTTTCCTCTGTAATGCCTGTCTTGCCATGTCTTTGTGGTGGCATTGGTGTGGTAGGTGTGAACGCAAAGGAACCTAAATTTGCCTACTCTCTCCACTGTAGTTACATTGATGGTGATGGGGCATGTATATCTCCCTGTCACTCCCTGTTGCCCACAATAAGCTTCTTTGTTGATTTGCTGACATTGAGTGGAGGATGTTGCGATGTCTATACGCATAGCTTGTGTTCTGCCTGACAGGAAGTTCAGGATCCAATCACATAGGCCAGTGTTGAGTCCCAGGTCTCTTAGCTTGATGACAAACTTGAAGGGCACAAAGGTGCTGAATGCTAAACTTTAGTGAATAAACAACATTCACACGTGTTTCTCTGGTCCAGGTTGGAGAGGGCAGTCTGTAGGGCTGGGGTGAAGGTGTTGTCTCTAGATCAGTTCATCCTGTAGCAAATTGAAGTGGGTCCAGTGATTCAGGGAGGGTGGAGATGATGAAGGGTTTGGCTTGAAGCAACTCATGATGGTGCAGGTGAGTGCTACAAGGCAGAAGTCATTCAAGCAGGGGTCTTTGGTCTTTTTTGGAGATGGGGACAATGGTTGACTTCTTGAAACATGTAGGGACTACAGACTGGAGCAGTGAAATATTGAAAATGTCGGTAGAGACATCCACAAGTTGATCTGCTAAAACCATGAGAATTTGGCCAGGGATGTCATCAGTCCATCCCGTCCACTTACATTCTATGTGCAAAGGAGCAAAAAAAACTCATTGGCATCCAATGGCGAAGCAAATCTGCATCTTGGCTTCGTGTAGAGTCCAACTTTGGTGAATATTGACCGGCAAAGTCGCAGCCACAACCAACAGCAACGTATGTGTGCTTGACCCCAGAAATGGAATTTAAACCAGCAAACTGAGTTCCATGTCCATCACACCCTATGCCGCCCACATTAAGCACTGGCAAGTGATTTTTGTTCGTCAGTATTTGTGTATGTGTGACTGTGACCTAAATTGGAGGATCTGCATAAATCTGCTTTTTGGATATTACTAATGGTTGGGGTCCTGGGCCTTTCGTACCCCCTCAGCCAGGAAGTTGTTCTCAAAGTGTGCGCAGAAAGTAGTGGAGCGATGCAGACTTGGTGTTTTCTATCTAAGTGCATAAAATTCATGCAAGGTTAATCACTTTATCATTCATGGTTGTGCAGTTGGTGCTCTTAACACATTTTTCCGTAATCATTTTATATATAGATTTGGAATATTTTTTTAAGTGTTATTTTCGGGCCAATCCCAAAATTCCCAGTAGCCAATTATCATTATAATGGAATGCAGGCGCAGCACCCTCAGCAATAACATATCTCACCTGCTATCAATAGCTCCCATGTTCTGCTACGGTGGGCCGTGCTCCCTGGTGTTGACACAGTTGGTGTTTGTGCAGATGACATTGATGACTATCAAGGGCAGACCGGGTCCCTCAGGCCGTCAGATGCTCTGTGAAGCCGCCAGTACAGTACGGAGGCACAGCCCACTCTGCGTAGTGGAAACTGCTGACCGCTGTGAGCGAGAACACACACATCGAGGCCTGTACACAAACACATGTATGTGGGCAGTAAATGAGCCACATTCACAGATGGAAGGGGTTCCTGTAGTAAAGAGACTGTAGGGAGAGCATAATCAACTCTTGGAAGACATGTCCAATCGTTTTTTCAGTGTTTCCTCCTGGAAATGATTCATACTGTAAGAGAGGAAGTAGGGCATTAACATTTCCTTTGTTAAGAAGGTGGTTGTTTACAAGATCTGCTGTATCTAAAAAGAGGGAGGATAGATTGTAAATTGGCCTTTGTGGATAAAAAGACACCTAAGGCAGGGGATGTAAGTAGCATAATGTTTATCACTTGATGGAAAAGAAAGATTACAGGTGTTTGTTAACACTGAATATCTTCTCTTTGATTAGATCTTTTGAGTGTGTCAAATATGCTGAATTACAGAGAGTTTTCAAGGGTAATGAAAAGGTTTCGCCTCTAGTACAGCTCCCCTCATTGTGGGAGCTGTGCTCCTTTCATTTCAGGTTTTTATTTCACTCATTCCTATGTAATTTGTGTTTTTGCGTCCTGGCATTACAGACTTCAAAAAAACACACAATGAGAAAATGATATTTAAAAACGAATGAATGAATGAATGTGTCTGCTTCTAATTGTGACAGATTTCTTCACCTCAGACACGTAATATGTCTCAGAGTTGCAGAAGACTTGGATGCAGAAAGTAATAATGTGTTTGTGTCTGTTTTTGTCCTAGTTGGCGAGACGTCGTTAAGTCAAGCAGTCCCCTGAGAGGTAAGGATTTCATCACGCACCATTTCAGCTCCTGCTCAAGCTTTTAAAACACCTGTTGATCGCATCAACAGCGCAGCTCTGTTTTGGGTATTATTTTACGCCATAGCACAGTTGATGGGAAATGAAATGAAAAGAAGTCTGAAAAGTAGTGTGGAGTAGAGTTTTGGTCTGTCGCCTAAACGCCTCCGCCCTAGTCTTTGGTTTTCTCAAGGACACAGAAGGTAAATGGAAAGTAACAGTGGGCTCTTTTTCAGGAGCCTTGAATAAATGACACGGCTTTGGTCAGTGGTGAGCTTACAAACTGCCTCTGGCTAGACTTTTTTACTGTGTAAAGGAAATAGTGACAGGCCTCTCTCGCTCTCTCTTTATATGTATCTCTCCCTCCCTCCTTTGCTCACTTGTCGTCAGGAAAACTAACCAGGGTCTTGTTTTTTGCATTATGACTTTTAACAATCATTAATACCTTTCACATCTTAGCTTGCTCATTTAGTTAAATTATGTATTTTTGCCCAATCTGCATGGTTGAGCCCATTCGAGTATTTTTTTCTGGGATTGTAAAAACTTTCTCATTTATTTGGAATTTTTGCCATCTGCCAGTAGCTCTTGGAAACCAAGTTATTAAACAAATACGGTATGGATGAACTGCTGGTTGAAGGGCTGGGCTGTTTAAGTCTTCTTTACTATGACTTTTGTTGAGCTTCTGAATGGTTTCACATTCACGTTTCTTCTGCCGATCACTTTTGTCTTAATCTTTAATTCCAACACCTGCATAACATATTGAGCCATGCTTTTAGTCAACAGTAGCATCACTAAAGTAAGACTCTCAAGAAAATAGTTTTCACAGCATATAGCTGCACAGGTCAAGCTGCCATTCTCGATTTTCACTTTTTTGAAAAATGTCCCCTCTACCTCTTTGGACAGTCCTCTTGTAAGACTCTACTGAGACAACCATCATAATTTTTTTGCTTTAGTAACATCTGATTCTTTTTCTGGTTGTACCTGTCATGTCTGGCCTGTTTTTCTTTAGTCTTTCTCTCCATATCTGTGGCGTCAGTATGTTCACTTCCAACTGTCAAGTGAAGCAACTTTGGAAATGCAAGTAGAATCTTGTGTGATAGATAGGTTGGTCCGGTATTTTAGTGTCGAGCTATTTGGTATCGGTCATCAGTGTTTGTGACACATACCTCAGATTTCTAATGCACTACAAAGTACAACTGTACAATATCAACAGATGGGTGTAACAGAGGAACATTGGTACAGATATGTTTTGTCCAAGACACATTTGAATCCTTGTATTGTATTTTATTGAGTGGATTGCCACAGAATTAAGTTAATAATGTTAATATCTCTTATAAAGAAGTGGCTGCCTCAAGTATATGTTTTTTGTGATACTGAAAGGATGTAGCAAACTTTTCTACCTCTGTGCAGATTCTTTAATTCAACTTACTGTATTTAAAGGTACATTGAAAAAGATGATGAACATCATTTTGAGACATTCTTTGTGTCTTTGTGCAGAAATGTTAAGTTGCGCAGCTACTTGGGAGTCTGCAATATGCTCTTTGGATCTGTTGTGTTCTTGTTTCACTGAATCTCCCAGCCAAAGTCTGAGTCATCCTCAGCCGATAAGTAAAGGGATCCTTTGGTATGTTTGCTGCATTTTTCCATGGAACTGTAATTTGGACCATTAGATATTACTACGTCACACGTATTATAATGCACATGAGAGTCCATACTGTGAAAGTGTCTCAGTCTTATCTTACCCTCTCACTCTCCCTCTTTCTCTGTCAGATACTTTCAGAGCATCTCTCTTGTCCTCGCAGTCCCAGGTTGGCAGATCTCCCAGGTCTAGGGCTTGCAAGGTCAGGGGGGGGAAAAAACAATGTAGCTCTGCTTGCTGACGTGTCTGATGTGTCAAATACCTCTAGGAGGACTGCTGCAGACCGAGCTAGGCGACAGGTTTTCTCGTATCTGGCAACTTTATCCCTGCGTGGGACCATTTGACCCCTCACCAGGTTTAGCTGCTGACAGCTTTAGTTGTGCTCAAGTTGTGTCTGATTGCTGCTGCGGCTCGTGCTAGCTGATGATACTGTGCTTTATATTTAGATTGGTATGTTGATTGAAAATGTTCTACTTTACATGTCTTTCTGATACGCATGCATGTGTAAGTTTCATCAGGACACAGAGGCTGTTAACAGCAGCAGCCCTGAAGAGGCTGAAATAAGGCTAAAGAATAAAATGTCCTTTTCAAACTTATGGTAAATGTTCAGTTAAATACAAGATAGACAAAGATGAAAACACCATGTTAAAACTGTCTCTTGCTCTCACATGTCGGGTAAAAGAGACACACTGTTAGTTGCAGGAATGACAGAGGGTTTTAAGATCTCGAAACATTTTCTAAGTATCTGATATTGTTTGTATTGGTAACACATCTCAAATTGATTCAATGAGCGTGTTCAAACATGTCACTATTCCCTGTATTATGTTGATTCAGTGCAATTATTAACATGGACTCTCACTAGAGCTGATATCTCTGTGATTTGGACATGTTTGCCATTTCGAGTGCAAACGACAGCTAAGCCATCTGGCTGAGCTCCTAATGCTCCATTTATAAATTACACCACAATAGAAAGTGGATTAACAGCTGTTGATGTAATCCCTTAATGAGTTTCATAGTGCTCTCTGTGATTTAGTTTATCCTGCACTGATAGCAGAGGTCAGAGTTAATACACACTATTGAACTAAATTAAGCAGTTTGGCCTTTTGACTTGTTTTCATATTCTTGTAATAAAGTCAATCCCTCTTACTCTTCTCTTTCTTCAAAGCTGCGATAATTGATATTTTTTGCCACTTGGTGGCAGCACAACAAGCAGTAAACACTGCGTTATAATATTGGAGCGTTATGTTATAAAGTTAATGTGCCAAACAATTGCTTATTTACACGAGCAGTCATAGAGCAACGATATCACTGATTTGGAGTTTTTGTCGAGCTGGTTAATGTAAGTCCAGTATTCATTCTCTTTTAGCTCTGTGTTTGTTCTCAACTCAGACTACCTGTCTCTTTAGCTGCTTAATGCTACACTATGTTCACTAGCTAGTTGCTAGTTAGGTTTTTTTTTTTTTTTTTTTTACCTCTGTCAAGGAGGTTACGTTTTCACCAGTGTCCATTTGTTTGTTTTTTTGGTTTGTTGGTTTTCCAGTAAGATTATACTGAACGGATTCCAACAAAACTTGGCTGAAGGATGTGTCTCGTCCCAGAATAGACCGGATTGGTGTGAATACGGATAAAGGGATGGATCCAGGATTTTCTTTCTCACTTTCTTTGAAATTGCAAGATAGGGTGTTTTTCAACATATCTCTTAGTTTCTCAGGGAATAATGCATGGATCATGCATGGACCATGGGTGGTTTAAAATTTACAGTGGTACAGGGGGATCGAGTTTGATATTGGATTGAATTAAGGAGAGTGTGAACCATAAACAAACAAAACAAAACATACAAGGAACCACCGCAGGTCTTGATCTAGCCAGGGCGTGCATTTGTTTTTGAAGCAAGTAATACAAAATCCAACAACACATTTTGAAGACTATTTTTCTTTTTTAAACACAGCTGTGGCTATGTGAGATTACTAAGTGTAATGTGACGATGGTGAAACGTACTAGACTTTGTCTTAGTGCGGTACCACCAGACTACATGGTCGTGTTGTCAGGCTGCGAGACTCCTCAATTCATACTCAGCACTCCACCATGAAAAAATATTTCAATTTTAGGAATTATTCCACCTGAATAAGTTGGAATCCGACCTGCTGACAGGAATTAAGATTCATTATAAAAACCATATAGAACTAGACAAGCTATGTAGGTCGTATAGAGGCATAAGTATTAAACTGAGAGTTAAATAACCAGTTCAAATTTTTTTGTAGTACATTTAATATAAAATATTGCTATTAGCAGCATGAAGTCAGACATCCTTTCTTTCTCTTTCTCTTTCTCTCTAGCTAACCATTCCTATAAACCAGTCAAAGAGCACTTGTTATCACATAAAGTAGACCAGGTGACATAAGACATACTGTAAGAGGGAGTAAGAAACAAAGAAAAAGCAGGCATTCCTGTGAGTTTAGAGGGTGTCTGCAGAGAAAAGAAGGCTGCAAAGACAATTTGAGGACCCAAGCAGAAAATACAAAGGAAGAGAAAAGAGATATAAAACCACATAACTGCTAAACCGTTCAGCGGAGGAGGGACGCTAAGGTCAGAACTTTTCCATCGGTCATTTTATTTCTCTGTAAGGTTTATTTGTCTTCTTTCCTTTTCTCTTAGTTTTTTATTCTTCTACCTCCAGTATAAGCTCCTCTCAGTTTAGGTCTCTCTGTGGTTGTCATCTATCATCCCTCTGCCTCCCTCTCCCTCTCTTTCCCTGTCTCTCTCTCTCCTCTTTTTACATTTCTTTCAGTAAGACAAGCTGTCTTCTACTCAGCAGGGCAGTAAAGAGACGTCAGCGTCTCCCTTTGCCCTCGTTTAAAGTCTCCTCATCTTCTGACTTTGTTAAATGCCTCAGCATGCAGCCCGGTCCTGGCTGCCTCGCCATGTTGATGTCATGCACCTGATTGTAATGTCATTCATAGTGAGTTTTTACAGAAGGAAAATGAAGTCATCGGCTTGTTGGGATCTGCCTGCTCTTATTTTGTTAAGCAAAAGTTCATAATAAATTGCCTTTTGTTGTTGGCCCTCTCAGGCCCTATTGGAAGCAATGACGGCAGAAAGAAAAATAAGGGCGGCATAAGAGAAAACACAAAGACATGTTAATTACAAAACAATGCAAGCTAAAAATAGAGGAAAACATTATTATAGAAGCTAAACATGTTGTCAGAATCAAGCCATCCCCCCCACAGATCCTCATCCCCACCTTCTCATCTTGAATGCTTGGGGAAGTTCATCAGCTCTGTGACCTGAGATGCTGCTTTGACTTCCTGGCTCCTCTCCAGTCATCTGGATGGCATCACAGCTGCGCTTATCTCTCTGGTTCTGACCACGCACACATGTCCGCCCACATAACTGTGTGTGTGTGTAGACACATACGCAGTGGAGTGCCAAATTCATCAGGGATCAGTGATTGTGGAAACTCCTTTGCCAGATTTCCAGTCAGGGAGGCACGTTTGTGTGATATTTTCCACACATCGACTAATAGTTCTTGAACTAACAGATCGCAACTTTTTTTTTACAGAAAGTATGCTAATACATTTTTTGTTATTTAATTTGCAGCTTAGTACAGTCATTGTCAGAGACTGGGTCACGACCCACAGAAAGGTTGCAGAAGATTTTATTTGGATATAAAATACATTTCACTGTTTAGTTCAAATGTATATCCATAGTACATCTCTGAGCCACATGAGGAGAGCTTGTTGGTATTATCCGGTGCTTGATTGGTAAATCAGGAGGTCTCGGAGCACAGACAGGGTACTACTCCAGCGGGTCAGAGGGAGAGAAAAAGTCACAGAACACATCAAAAAATGTGCAGTGCTTGAAGAAGATTTTTTAAAAATTGGATATAAAATTCTTCCAAATGGGCAAACAAGCACTCCCCTCACTGGAAAATTAAAGAAGAAAGTAGAAGAAGATTTATATTGTTCCCTGGTTATATCAAACTATCTCTTTGGAATGGCTGGTTGACCTATTTAAGATAATATATGGTGATGTGGAAATGGCAGGAAAATTAGTCAGGAATGTTAATTTATGCATACATTCGCTCCTCATGTGATTTTAAGGCCTATTGTGAATTGGGTTGCTATGGTTAGTCATTTTGAAAAAGTTTGGGAAACACTGGCTTAGTTCACGACAATTACAAGTCAGATGTTTTTGTGGGTTGTGGTTTGAAACTATGATTTAAAATGCAGAAATGATGCTTACTGGAGCATTTAAAAGGTACAGACTCATGCAGAACTCCATTATAACTGTGGGAGATGGTTGCAATTGAGGATCTGTGCACACATATTGTGTGTATATGTTTTCTCTCCTCCAGATGCATCCTAGACAGACATGTCTTTGCCTCTCAATTGCTTAATCCATCAAAGACAAATCAACACCCATGCTAAACTGGCTTTAGTTTAGAGACTACTGCGCGAATCAGCAGGACAAAGGAGGTTTTGAATTATACACATTTTTACTGCAGAGACGGGCAGCTGTTGGTGGGTACAGGCCTCGATACAGAAACATTAAAAAGACTGCAGGCTTCCAGCCAAAGTGATGGATTTTATAGAGGGTGGAAACAATAAAAGGCGAGCAGTTCTGGGAGAGTCTTTGGTGTAAATCATAAAAGGCTGGGAACATCTGACATGGATAATCGTATAATGATGTTCAACCCAGCCCTCCAGCATGAGATGGGTCGAGTTTATTACAAGTTTATTCCTGTTAATCTTGTACGATGTGTCAGATTTACTGACTTTATGGTGATCGAATTCAGATGAGTAAAACAGCATTTTTTTAAAGCCATTTTAGGTTGTGTTTTTGTTGTGTAATGTTTGGTTCAGTCACCATGAGATGAATCTGAAGAAGGTCAAGTTCACACACACACACGGATTTGTGGTGACCATATGCATTGATATTAATCAAACAGGGACTGACACACACTGATGTGTAGTAACAAACTGTTTTATAATCAGAGGGTGTTTCCCTGATAAATAACAGCTGTTGGCTCAATGACTCATCAGTCCTGACAGCAGGCATTTGGTTTGTGAGTGTTTGTGTCTATGCCAGATTGTGCATGTACTGTATTTGGTTTGTGTTTCACAGCCATATTTGTTACGATTTGTTGGCCTCAGTTTGCAGTTGTGTTGAGATCTAAGACGGAGCTCTGGTCTCGCTGCAGCGGTCGTATATCTTTAGCTTTACGTCCTTCTGTCTGCGTGCCATAGTTTGGTGGTTAAGCTTGTGTTGTGGGCCACGTGATGTGTCTTGTAATCATTAAGGCGCATCCCAGTGAAATTCAGACTGGGTGTATGTAGCCGCATCTTGACCACTTACACACACACACACACACACACACACACACACTCACACACACACACACAATGTGTGTATGAAAAAAAGCTGCAACTGATTCCTGTGCTCATGAACACATACACATGCAAGTTTTTAATCATACTCATATATACGTTCAGCCATATAGAACAACAGTGAACACACACACACACACACATTTGCTCTCAGCTCTGGTGGCCTGTAGGGCTTTTGTAGTGCTGAGAGGCCACAAACGACAGCTTTGTGTTCTGGGAGGCTGGGAAAGTTGGACAGCAACACACACTCACACACACACTCTCTCTTTCTCACACACACACACACACACACACACACTCTTTGGCAGTGTCAAAGCCGGTGCACAGTTCTGCCCGGCTCAATAGGCGGATTCATTAGAGCCTCCTCATGACACTAGAGGAGAAAATGGACTTGCAGTAAAGGGAGGACGAGGAGACGGGAGTGTTACGGCTCAGCACTCTGCTGCTGAAGTCTGACGTGACCTGACAGTGTTCAGGGCAGCCTTGAAGGAAAAATACTTGTTTTTTGGGTGTTATGTTGTGTCCAGCTCTGCTTTCCTAGTTTAGCACTAGCAGCGTTAATTTAATCAGTGCAGGCTATATAATATTTATTTGTATTGTGGGTATGATGGTTGCCTCTTCCTTACCTGACTAGGTTTTTGGCAAAACTTTAAAGAGACAGTTCACCCCCAAAATCAAAAGTACCTTTCACCTGTAGTACCATTTATCCATGTAGCTATTTTTGGTGTGAGTTGCTGAGTTTTGGAGATATCAGACATAGAAATGCCTGCCTTCTCTTGAATATAATGGAACTAAATTGCACATCAAAAAAATACATTTGAAAAACTCAACAGCAATGTCCCTTTATACAAATCATGACCTTCTTACTCAAGATAATCCACAGACTTTGTTGTGAGCAGAAATGTGTGCATGTACTCGGCAACACCCACCAAAATTAACTAGATGGATGAATAGCACTACAGGTAAGTGGAAAAATATGTGTTTCTCTTTTTGGAGTGGGCTGTCCCTTTAACTTGTAATAGGCAAGCACAGCCTCAGGATCTCTCTCTCTCTCTAGACGTATTACAGAGAATTTCATGACTAGCCTCATTATAGCTGTCATAAAATCGCACCATGAAACATCATTCTGCTTCATTTTACTAGCTGCACATCCAAAAAACCTCAAAATTTAGAGGTTACTGACAGCCACCATTACACATCATTATTCACAATGGAGCCATACAATGATTCACAAATATTTACACTCTTCAGTCATTCTGTCTGCATGCATAAAAAACACTATTCTTTCCAATAGCTCGTCTCTAATTAATTTCATTTGCTCTGTGGGAGATATTTTTTTTTTGTATTTTCTGAAGGAGGTTGTTTTTATCTAATATCATCATTACTGAATCTGGCAACCGGCTGTGGAAATGTGCTGCGGAGTGGAGTGGAGTGTCGTAAGTAACGATGCTTGGCAGTGAGCTGTGTTTGTCTGGATCTTTTCCTTGCTGTCTCCACTGGAGCCAGGCAGACTTAAAACCCCGGCCTCCTGTCGACGAGGGACTCTCACAGCCCGAACCCCATCTTGGATATGTGTGAGATTTACTTCATGTCTTAACACCCCCCTCCGGACCATGCTGGGAGATAAGGTTGAATTTTTATATTTTTACGACCTGTTGTAGGTAGATGACATTGCTAAACCCGACATCATTGTGAAGCCACCGACACGAGTACTTTTTCTCTGCAAAGGACAGAAAAGTAATGTGTTCAGCTGTGTGAGGTCAGCTTTGAACAACAGGCCGTCATTGTCATATAAAGATTTTGATTATTAAATTGTGAACTACCTCTGCAAACATGTTCTAAATTTAAGTCCCTGTCACAGTGTGCATTTTTGCCATAATGAGCACCTCCTGACCGTGTGGCAGACATGGACTCATTAGCTGAAACACCATGTTTACCTCTGTCACATGGTGTTACAGTCAGCATGGGGAATTAAAGAGAAACCCCCCCCCTCCCCAATTCAAATAGGCCAAGAGTCTCCACACCCCACGCTGTGAGGGGAGGCCGCCTCAGGACTCTGGACTGCAAATAAACAAGGACAAATACATCTGGATGGTTAACAAAGCCGAGCGCTTGGGGCCGCTTTGTTGAGTTTTTATATTATAAAATATGACGTGAATCCGTTAATTATTTCTTAAATGTCGTATTTTGTCAACATCTAGAGCTGACTGAGTTAAATCAATAATGCATAAATAATAGATACGTACAGTTCCAGCCACTGTGATAGTCCCTCCTGCACCAGCTTGACTGTTGCTGGATGCAGGCCAGTAGGCTGCTGCAGGTGAATCCTGGCTCTTCCTCTGGGTGTTTACAGAGGATTTGAGCTCACGTCAGCAGTTGTGTTGCTTCTCTATCCTCTGGTGTTTGCAGGGAGTAGAAAGGGTTTCTTCACTCTGCATGCACAGAGGTTGAATCTGGGCAGAGACTACAATTTTTTTAACCACTCAATTGATTTTTGGGTACATGTTGTTCTTTTCCAAAAGAATATTTTCTGACACATAAAAACAACTATTGTATGATTGTATCATTCTTGTGTATGCAGCAGTTCTGTGGGTATGGCTTTTTCTACCACCCCCAGCTGTGTATTTAGATGTTTTATCTTAGGAAAAGCTTCATATTCGTCACATGCAACAGTGGAAAGAGGACAAATACATCTGGATGGTTAACAAAGCCGATGCATGTTTTGTGGCTCCAGATTTAGCAAGAGGACGATTAAAAAGTGTGTGTTTACACAGAGATGCCGCAATACAGCTGCAACGATAACTCTCCACTGGGGCTGCAACTAAAGATGATTTTTTTAATTGTTACATTATCGATTCTTCAACTAGTTGTTTGGGCTGTAAAATGTCTATAAAATGTGTGTTTCCGACGTCCTTGAATGTCTTGTTTTGCCCTCAACCTGAAGAAGTTGACTCTTATAGAAGAATAAAGAAACCAAAAAATATTCACATTTAAGAAGCTGGAATTAGAGAATTTTGTCTTTTTCTTAAAGAAATTACTCAAACCAACCGGAATCAAAGTAGTTGGCGAGTAGTTTAATAGTTAACAACTACTTGATTATCCATCAATCGTTGCTTTGAATAGGCTGTGTAAAAGTGGCTAGTTACATACAGCAGCATGATGATGATGATACACGTGAACATGCAGTCTTCAGTGCTGACTTGAGCAATATTATGTCAGGATCTTTTCATGGTTGGACGCTGACAGACAAGCGCTTCACAAATTGATGATTTATAGTGTATGATTGTTACTATGGTATGCACAGATCACATGTACACACATAGGCGAAGATTTACAACTTTAAACTGACTTCAGCGCTCCTCCTGCAGCTAAAACCATATAATTACCTACATATGAGTGCTTATTAATGTACAGTGTGCACATACCGTCTGCCTTTTGCAAAGTGCACTACTCCATCTTTCTTCTTCCTCTCCTTAAAGGAGGTATTGTAGAAAGTTACAACTAGCAATCCCACTCATAAATAATCTAGACATGCATCCCTTTTTATCCCATGGAGACTGCAGGGCCCCTGCACATTTCACTCAAATATGTGCTAATGTTAGACCAGGCATCCAGCGCCGGCTCTGCTGCGGGAGGCCAGAGGGCGAGGTTTATTCTGGGACAGGTATGCACTGTCTGAGAGAGCAGGAGGGACACCGTGAGAGAGGATGCGGTGCTGGTTCTTGTGTTTGATGTAAGACAATGCTGGACTATGCAGGTTTGAGATTTTTCTGCAAACAGGAGCCATTAGCTGTCAACTACAACAGGCAGGGTGCCGTTTATTCCAGTACAGATTTAACACACCGCAACTAAATAGTTTCCAGTGTGGGAGATTCACTGCTCCCAGCCCTGACGAGGGATTGATCCTCTTGTCGTAGACGTAGTTTGACAAACATAAAACCACACTCACCGCACAGACAAGCAGAGTAAGCAGGGAATCCCTGCCACTTAGAGATTGACAGCTGGGCATACAGTAGCTCAGCCAGAGTGTGTCTCCCCATAATCCCCCCTCTCTTAGCTTGAATAATTGATTCTGAATTGATTTAGGCTCAGCTGGCTCACTTGCCTCTTCTGCCGGCCTTGGACAGTAGCATGTATTTTTGCTTCCTATAATTATTGTCTGCCTTGTTTCTGTGCTAGTCAGCAATAAAGCCAGGCCTTTACCCTCTAAATGGAAGTGCCTTGCAGGAAGCACCAATTAAAAATTCATTTGAGATTTGTTTGTTGCTCCTACTCACCATAAATAACACACACCATCAATTTGCCTTTACATGAGGGACGTTAAATGTCCTCTGATGCCCATTTTAATTCTTGTAAACAGCCCTTGGAAACTAATCTTCCTCAACAACAGTTTCCTCACAATCAGTTGAAAACCCACTAACGAAACAGTATCGATAAAAACCTGCAATGTGGTGAGTGGGATTTGTTTTTCTCTGCTGAGAGCGCACATGCGTTATGCAGAAATGGTCGTTGGGGAACGTGGAGTGAAGAAATGTGAAGATGCCTCCACAGCTGACCTTTGCATGGACAGCTGAGTCATTGTGAAGTCGGTGAGTGAACCTTTCACATGCTAATTTAATGTCATTCCCCTGGCCTCTTCTATATCGCCCCAGTTAACAAATTGACCAAGTGTGACAACACTAAAACAAATTAACTATCCTCTCAAATCTGCTCAGCATTATTGGAGAGAATATAGTCCCCACTATGTCCACCATTGGACTGATTCATGGTTGCACGTAGGCTCTACGCAGAGCTGACACCTGGAAGTGGTGAGCGGATTGCCAGCAGTACTTTTCCCCTTAAACACACTGACCCACTCGGCTTGCAGCTGATTCTCTGTGCTAGGCAGTGTGTGTAGGGAGAGCCGCCTCTCCATACACACCAAGCTTGAATTACTTGGTTTCGGCAAGCTGGTGTTTGCCACCGCTGCTTGTGGAGGGACAGCCTGGTGTTCAGGCATCCAGCCTGTCCACTCTCTCTCCCTCAGAGACACTTCGGCAGCAAATAGCTGCTACGGAGGAGAAGTATAACCAAGTAGAGCAGCAGCCGGCCAGTCGGGAAGGACTCCAACAGCCGATGAGTGTGGTGTGTTTACTGGGGAAACTACACGTCAAAATTTCTGCACTGGAAGCACATCAGGCCGACGGGGTGTTGGGAATGCACCTATGCATGGCGTAGATTCAGTGCAGAAGCATAATCAAGCTATAGAGATGTCCCCTTGTGATTGGCTCACAGATGGATTTTAATACCAGATCTGAACAGCCTCCCTATTTCTACAGGCAAGCTGTTTTCCCCTCTATGCAAAGCTAAGCCAACCGCTTGCTGACTCTCCCTTCATATTTAGCATGAGGGCATGAAAGTGGCATTAATTTTCTCATCTCACTCTCGGCCAGATAGTGATTAAGCATATTTCCCAGAATGTAGAACTACTCCTTTTAAAGGATGAAGTGAGGTTTGGCTTACTGATGTATTTGTTGGAAAAAGCTGACAAAAAATTCAGTGACTTAATGTTTAATGCAAATTGTCCACTTTCTAAATACCAGCACCTCCCTTCTGTCTTTGTTTTGGTCAAATTCTCCTCCAAACTCTTTTGTGTGGAAGCAGATTCCTCACATGAGGAGGTTGTTAAGCTGCTATCAGGGAAAGTGCCGGACGTCTTTTGGAGGAGTAATGGGGAGGGAGGGACCCTTTAATGGAGGGAAAGTAGGGGAAGGTTCTCTTGTCAAACCTTGCTGAAAGAAACTGTGGGGTTTTTTTGTGCCTCGTCGAGCACTTTGGAAAATTTAGCAGCAGAGGATGGAGAGGAGAGGAGAAACTTAAATGAAAAGTTTGATCCCAAAGGAAAGGAGGGGGTGGATAAGTTTGAAGAAAGGGGGAAAAGATTGAAAGAATAGAGACGGAGAGAATACATCCAATGATCGTACTTATTTCAGAAGATTTTCACTTTTTGTTTCACTCTGATTCCTTGATTTTCACTTTAGTTGTGAGCCAATGAATAAAACCTAAAAAACAAACAAATAGCTAAGAATAAATATTTGAAAGTCTTTTTCACAAAAGATCAGTGACGCACCCCGAGGGGAAAGCACCCTGTCATCTCACTCCTGTGTTTGTGTGTGTGTGAATTTAAATCAGGTCTGACCCTCCCCCTCCCCCTTCCCCTCTTCAACCCCCATCACCATCACTACCCTCTGAGTCCACAGTTTCCCCCCCTTCTCTGCAGACTGGCTAGTCCTCTGCAGCTCCTGCAGCAGATAAGTTGTGTTTGTCTCTGCACAGAACCAGATACACAGAGCGGCTCCTGCTTCAGTCGGGAAGGAGGGAAAAAAAATACTGTTGGAGGGGCGTGGAGGAAAGAGGGCAGCCGGCGCAACAGTTTTACACTGCGTTCAGCTACAATGGGAGAGGCGTGTTAGAGGGAGAGAGAGTGAGAGAGAGCAGTAGAGGCGGAGGACTCGCTGCAGTGCAGGTGGATCACAGTGAAGAGGAAGGTTCGGAGGCAGCACTCTAATTGGCTGTCTAGCAGGTTCGTAGTGCCGTTTCTTTACAATGCTAGCTGATCGTTGGATGGTTCGTGCCTGTGTGTGTGTGTCCTGTGTCTGATATAATGGATGCTGTGTCCTCCACCATCAGGGCTGCTATCTCACTCCCAGAGATGACAGTACCAAGGGGAAAAAAAGACACAAATATGTGTTAAAGTCGAGCTCGAGGGCATGCATTTTTTTTAGTTTTATCCGTGTCTCATCATCTCCTCAGTTTAGGCTCAATGAGAAACCTTAAGCTGGGAGGAGAACAGAAGACTTTCTGCTTCATGCTAAATGAAATAGCAGAGGACCTCTTCCCTCCTTTCAGACGGGTTCTTTTTACTTTGGAGAAGAATGGAGCCGAGAGCCGTGAATGGGCCCGAGATGGCTTTTCTGTGTGCAGAGGAGAGGTGCCGCCCTCTCAAGTGTCAGCATGCTTAGTGGGTTGGCGGCGGGGGGTAGGTGCATGTGCTTGTAGTTTATAGAAGGGGCTGGGGACTATGCATTGATGATAGAGGAGATCTCACCTGTATACTTGTTTTAAACATTTTAAAAGTTTAGTATTTCCAATGTTTCTTCATGTCTTGTGGCTCTTTACCCCCTGAGGGAAAGGCAGAGTGATACACTCAAGTGCTTCAGTCGGTTCGTCTTTTCATAGGTGTCTGTTTACAGTGGCTGAGTAGCGATAACGAGCCGTTAGGAGCTGCTTGTTTCTATTTCTGGCTCTTGTTTTCTGGGTGTTCCTATGAAAGGCCCCTTTTCATGCTTGGATGACTGACTGAGTGATGGGAAAGCCTGTGGTTTGGTTGCTCTTTGCTCACGTTGTTATTTGTGTCCCCAGCCCTGAATTTGCTGCTTATAGTTCTTGCTTGAGGTGTTGTGCATGATCGAGGCCTCGAGGTTATGGAGCATTTTGTTACTTCTATTGTGCACCGTTTCAGCTCATTGCCTTGGATTATTAGGCAGTGAAGTATCAAGATTAAGGGTCAAGTTGAATCTTGTTTGTGCTTGTTTTTGAGGTTCAACCTACAATCTTTCAAACCTGTGCACTGAGTTGTAATAAGCTCCAAAATGTCAGTGTCATATCCATATCGAATCAACACTGGATGTGTGGACTCTTTCTCATGAGAAACAGAGCTTTTTGTGTTGTCTTGCTCTCTGTCATCTGTTCCTTCTGACAAGCACAGCTGAAATATTTTCCCAGCTGCTGGCAAATTAAGTCTGACTTGCTGTCAAGTTTGTCTTCTCAGTGCCGAAATAATGAAGTCTGATGGATTCACATCAGTGACACCTGCGTCCACAGTGCTGCCTCCTGAAGGCAGTGAGCTCCTCACATGTTGTGTACACACATCTCTCCTGGGTTTCTTCATCCCTCTTTCTGTTTTTGTCACCAAGGAGCACATTACTTACAACTAAAAATCCTTTTGAGAATGTTACAGATGAGAGCAGTCTAAGATTAGGATAGCACAATGCTAAAAGAATGTACTTATGTGCAACGTTTGGTTGTATGAGGATGTTGAATCTCGTTGGATTCGACTCTGCAGAGGACACGTATTATCTACATACACATCCTGCTTCCATGGCACTTGCTGCCATGGCGATGGCCTCGGTCCTTTAATGAATCCTGAAACGTCTGATCAAATATTTGTCCTGAGTTCTTTTGCAGAGAAGTAATAAAATAGGAACCTTGCATCAGGCTTTGTTTGGTCTTCATCTTTTGGCCATTCTCCGAGGCTTTCTCATTGTTTCAGGAATGACTTTGTGTGCCAGGCCCTTCAAGAAAATATTGCTGCTTCAGGCAGAATGATTTGGAGTCACGCTGGCCTTGATTTCCTCTCCCGAGGCATTCATGTATCCATCTGAATTCAACACCACACGCCTGCTCTCGGGTCAAGGCCTTGAGATATATCTTTGTGTTAAATTAAGACAGATTTCTCACTGTTATATGTGACTTATTGCACTTCAACCTTGGACATGTGGTTCAATAATGTTTTAAAAGTAGCCAGAAGGAAGAACTTCTTCCCTCATGCTGAGTCTGCGATGGTGAAGTATTGTCCTGGTGTCTCAATCAACCCCGGTGACCCGAGCACCTCTCCAGTTCCTCTCCTTATGTTTCCACTTTAGGAGGGATGATAGACCATGTATGTGTGTGTGTGTGTGTGTGTGTGTATGTGTGTGTGTGCGCGCACATGTGTGTGATTGAATGACGTGTTTTACAAAGAGACAGGAAGGGGTTGTCTTATCGTTCAAGAAATGGGTGTTACTCTTCTTTCTAACTTGTGTTGTAAATCACTGGTTTATGTAATGGGGCTGTGTGTGTGTGTGTGTGTGTGTGTGTCTGTGTCTGTGTGTCTGTGTGTGTGTGTGTGTGTTAAATAGCTTGGCTAGCCTGCCTGCGATTATGTCATACAGCATGGTTTCCAGCTGTCCGAGTCTGCCGCTTTTAATTTAGTTTTCACTAAAGTCATCCCCGACCACAGTGTGTGTGTCTGTGTAAACTGTATATATTTGTGAGTTTTAAACGTGCGCCTGATTGTTTGTATAAAAGTGCACTCTCGATAAACTCTGTGGAGCGTCACCTGTTGGCCCGCAGAGCCAAGAAATCATTGCTGTCAGATTCTGGCTAATGAAAGTTCTGAGCCTTTTTTTTTCTGGTTCTTTTTGATGATTGTGATTTGGGTCTGATGGAACGCTGCAGTCCAGCTCTAAGTTAAACCAAATGTATTTGGGCTGGGTCCCACTGACGGGCTTAGATGTGAGCTTTGACAAAGGACTGCACACATTTCAGCTTGAACGCAGGTGCACACGCAGGGGCCCAAACTCGCTGTGATCAGGTTTCTTTGCAGAAAGAAAAAAAAGATGATTCTTTACCGGTGATTTTTTTGCAGTGAGAGTCATTTTATTTAGTAAACACTGAGGCCTTTCAAATTTCAATGTTCCCATGGATGAAGCTATCTGATCCTCAATTTCCTCCAGACTTAAATTCATATCTAGTGGTTTGTTGATACAGGTTTGTTGTCCTCTCCCACAGATGGTTTAACCATGTAACAGTCATGATACCTAATCGGACTCTTGTAGGACTTTTCCATTCACACTTTTTGCCACGATTGATTTGAGCTCCCATTAACAGTTTAAATACGCTGAGTCGCACTGAGATGGACCATCTCTGGAGTCGGGTCAAAGAACGCCTGACTGCCTCCAAGCAGGTTGCGATAGGTTTTGTCATCATTCAGGGACAAATAGTAGCTTCCCCTTCCTCTTCATCTTCTGGATCCATTTATGCCATTTTTCCACTACCACTTTAGGCCGCGCTGAGTCAAACCGCGCCGCGCTGATTTTCTCTTCCATCACCAGTTTTACTGCACCTAGTTGAGCTGAGTTGCGCTCGTGATAGACCTACCAGAGTAGGGCCAAGCCATGGCCGACCTGCCTCCAAGTGGGCCCAGTTGACGACTCAAGACTGCAGCCAACCCGTAACAAGCACCCGTCTCCCCCTAAAATCGATACTCAACTCATGTCTGTGCAGGAAACCTGAGCCAGGCTAGCACGTGTATGAAAACGTGCATTTGGAAATGTCTCAAAAAAAGAGGAATTGCTGAGTGGTTGAACTGTTGTTGCTGTATTCATAGTGTGTATTTCACTTCCTCTGGATGATACAATCAGATCAGTGACTAAATGATTTGCTTTGTCCTGCTCCTCTCTTTGCCCAGCAGTGGTTTGACCCTTCTGGCCCTGGCCTCCCAGTCGGCCTTGACAGCAGCGAGTTAAAGGCTTGTAGGGTGAAACCAATAACACTCTGAACTTCACCCGACACTTTATATAGACTGCTCTGGCCAGGTCGGAGTTCATGGGAAAGCTTTGCTGAACCTGTCTTCACCCAGTGGCAGGACCTACCGACATGTTTCTCTCATGACTTGTCTCTAAAACGAGAAGAAGAGAGCATCTGATAGCACCTGTTAAGTTTAGCGTAGGTGCTCAATGAACTATTAATGTATTTTCTGATCTGGTGAACGTTATTGTGACTACCTAGATCAGTTACTGAATGCTGCAGGACACCATGAGTAAAAGTTTCCACCAAATGAAGTATTAGGCAATATTCACTAGAACCATCAGATGACTCAGGCCTCAGGGACGCGATGCAACAGGATCATCAAGATTTCTCCCCCGCAGTTATGACCCATCTTTACTTATCATGGAAATTAAAGCTCCTTTTGCACTCTTGTAATTCACTTTGGTTTATCCCCATCTGTAAATATTACTCCATTCATTTACTGTGCCTGGTCATAAGACCTAAAGTTTTACTACTTTCATCTGAGCCTGATGAACATTTTTATCTGTGTGTCGTTTGCATCTGATAAAATTTCAGTGTCTGCTCAGTCTACCTTCCATCAAGGACAGCTTCCCTCTCTGTCTTGGCAGACTGGTGCTGAGTCACAGGGACCATCATGTGCCTTACACCAGTTCAACTGTTGGAAGGGAGGATTTTCAGGGTTTTTGTTTAGCATCAGTCTTTTATTAGTAGTAGTCAGGAATGCTGAGGCAAGCTAGTCCAGTAAGAAACCACTACTTGGCGTCAAACTGAAACCTTTCCTGGTTTTTCGGTAGCTGTGGTTCGTGGGAAAACAGTTTGAAAGGTGTTTTATGAGTTTTTTATTGTAATGTTTAATGCGACGTTAACTTTAACTATAATTGTTAACAAATGCAAGGTAATAGGTGCTAATTTCTCAATTCCCTGGGATAAGTCTTCAACAGTAGAGCCTTCTGACACCCTGCATTCTACTTTGCAAGCAGTAAAAAAGGAAAGTGAGGATTTCAAAGAAAATGGAGAGCTTGTTTTGACAAATTGTTGGTTTGTTCCAGATGTGAGATTGTCTGCAGGGATTTTCACCTCTGTGTAATGTGACGTGTGCCAGGTTGAGGGATAGTAGGAGGAGGAGTGGAGCTCACTGGATGGAGGATTTACTCGTCCTGGCCTTGTTGCTTTCTACAGAACTTAGAAACATACCAAACCAACCAGCACAAACACATCTGGGCAAACTTGCAGTACATCCCTGGGATACACTGCAAAACCATACCAAACCTTGTTTATTAAAGTCCAAAAACAATGACTTCATCGTTCAGTGGGAAGCTTTTCTGTCCTTGGCAAATATTGACTCTGGGGGTGAGGAGGCTGGGCACACAGCCTCCCAATTTCCCCTTAAATCTCTTTGTCTTCCTTTCTTTCTTTGTTTTCTCTCTTCCCTCCCTCCATCCCCTTAACCAAAACCTGGAAATCATTTATGAAGTCAGGATGGGGTTTCTTTCATCCAGAAGTGGATATTTGAGTCGAGCCCAGTGAGGAGGGACTCCAGTTTGACGTCCCACACCTCCCATCAAGGGAATTGCGTCAGAGTGAATCTGAAGATCTCACTGCTGGAACCAGCTGTGGTTTGATGTTTGGCTATAACCAAACCTAGTTACTTAAGCACAAACTGTTTACCACAGTCGCAGTCTCGCAAATCACCAAGTCAAACAGGTGCTCAGCCATCAGTAGTATTGGCTTAGAGCTCGAGATACTGTCAGTTCACTTTACTCTTAATAGGCTGTAATGCATCGTATTACTGGGTTAATTAAAGTTAGTCAAGGGAATCTGTGTGAAAGTGTAAATTCAGGAGGTTTTGAGAAGCAGAATGACTTTATGGACTTTGTAGTTTTCTTTTAAAGGGTTTAAACAAACTATATGTAGTTTCTGACACAAAATTAAATGCTCGTCTGCAGTTTTGCTGATGAAAATCTATCTGACATGACTCAGTCATGTCAGATAGTTGTTTACTGATGACGTAATATTTTAAAGTTTTATTCATGTTATGTTTAGTCACGTTTGCGGACATCATTCTCCGTTACCTTAAGAACATTACAGATTTCTCTGGGTTTGAACATCTAACTATATCTAATTCTAACAAAGCTGTAGTTTTCCGACATTTTATTGCAGAAGTGTTACCTTTTGTACCTTCTTTCTCTTCCTCACTTATCAGTATGTAGTAAATGTTGGTTGTACAATGTAATGGATATAGAATAATATACATTAGTTGCTTATAAACCTGGCTATCACTTTAAAATTTTGTCTGCCACTGGGCACACTGTCACCCAGAAAACGGATGGTAAACTGGCGATCCATTTCTATTATAGACTTAATGATTGAATAAACTCACATTTTGTCCTGTGTTGTTTGACTCTGAGGAAAACTGAAACGATCCAGTTGTCTTTGCAAAGGCAGTGCCAACAATAATACCACTTGGAAACTTGGAAAAGTTGTCTGTTGCCACTTTAAGCAATTTATTTGTGCTATGTGTAGGCATTATATTTCAGTGGGCAGCCCCATTGTTTTATATCTGGGCTTAGCTAAAAGGAATGAATTAAGTCATTAAATAACCTGTCATTTAAAGTACTCTCCAAAGGGAAAGAAAAGAGAACTTCCTTGCTTCAGTTCCAACCTTTATCCTCTTTCTGTTTGCTGTGAAGCCCTTTAATCTTGAACTTGTGCCTAAGCTGTAAGAATTAGCTTCCTTTCCTCTTGTCTCTTACATTTGTTACAAAAGCTGGACTGTATCAAATACACTATTTTGATGTGCCTTCTTGCAGTGGTCTCTCCCCTGGTCTACGTCAATAGATTAGGCTTGGGCTTTTAGAACATCACGATATTTGCTGTCGTATGCAATGTTTCTCACAATATTTAATACTTAACAGATCTTCAGGCTTTTATTTTCAAAGGAAAATGCATGCTGAGCTGTCGTAGCAGCGGAGGCAATGTGTGTTGATATTTGCAGAGGTGGAAAATAAGATCGGGCTGGCAGAGGTTTTTACAGGCAAATATCTTTGATATAGCGGCATGCATGCAGCTCTTTAACGGACAGACATGGAGGACACCAGTTTGCCAATATTTGGGGGATAAAGCGGGAGAAAGTGGTAAGCCAAGGAATATGAATGAGACTACATGCTGTCTTTGCCGTGAGACAATCGTCTGAGAATATCGTCTGTTGTGATATTTGGGCGGGGCAATATTGTGATGTAAAATTGTGGATAGTGCCCAAGCCTACAGTAGATTTACACATTTAAAACGGATGTTTAGAGCAGACAAATCACCTCATTATATTGAGCCATAAAGGATCACAAGCGTGGGGGAGTTCTGCTGGTTCACTCTCGACGGCCTGCTAATCAATGTGGGCTTAAAGTTGGAGAACACGGCCCAGATTCCTCATACATGAGAGAGGATGGGGTCTAAAGAGGGAAACGAGGGGAGAAACTAAATCTGCAAGTGTGTGAGCCTCCTGAGTTTATGCAAGGCAGAGAGACGTATCAATTTCATGGTTCAAGGGTTGCAACCCTGAGGATGAAACGAGTAGAGGAGCAGATTGAGAAGTTGGCTGGGAGGTCGAATGAGCCACACGAACAGAAAAAGACCAGTTTGGGATACATGGAGGTAGAAACTGGCGATCGAGTGGGGAGTAGATGGGAGGAGATGTTATTAATCTCTGTTGTTTTCCCCTCATATTGTCATTTCCTCTGCAGCTGGTCCCGGGTTGAGAGGGAAAGAAAAACACAACTGAGGAGATCAGAAATCTAAACAGTGGTCCTGCCAGTGGGCTGGGTGTTCCCCACCGCTGACACATCTGTAATAAAACACATTGTCTGATTTCGTAATGTGCTGCTAATGAAGGTGAAGAGAAGGCCAGGCGGGAGAAAAATGCACACATGTAATGCAATCCTTATGTTGAACAAATCAGTGTAGTGAACCATGGATTCATAAAGTTACAAACTGATTTTAAAGGACAGGATGTACAAACTATCTTTTGATACTACACATTCATTACAAATCATACTAAAAGTAGGTGGGTCAGGAATTAGATCACCATAGCTCTGGACTGTTAACTTCTAAACTATTTCACATATAAACTGGTTCCTCTTCTGTTTCTCCACTTCTTAATGGAGCAACAACATTAAGTGTGTCTCAACATTGAGTGTGACAACAGTAATTCCACAGATTTATAGCCCTGGCTTTGCCCTCGACAGAGAACTCCATCAACCCCTCGCCTCCTCTCCTGTCAGGTCACAGGAGTTTGACCTGACAGACTGTGGGTCATGGCCCCATTAAAATAGGTTACATGCTCAACAAGGCTTCTCCCACCTGAGAGTGGGCCTCTTGTGGACCTCAATCATTGCAGACTGGATTTCTCTCCCTCTCTTTCTCTCTTTCATACAAACATACACTCATGAACAATCATGTGTGCACTCATATAGACCAGAGATAATCCAGCAAAATCACCAGATTTGTATTTATATGGCTGTGATGCCTGCAGCATGTCAAACTGTGATCAGAGCTCCTGTTGCTTCAGAATAAAAGCCTTTTACTGGTTTTTCACTGTAAATCTTCTATTAAGAAGTTGGGGTATCACAATTCTCTAAATCCACAATTTGATTTGATTTTTGTTTTGAAGGTAAAGATTTGATTTGATTTTCCGTTTAACATTTTTTTATTTCAGCACTTATGACTGTGCTTTTGTTTGACATGCATTTGGATTTGTAAAGATCAACAGATCATTTGTGTTATGCCCTAAAAATGATCACGAACATTTTCAAATTCTTCCTTCAAACTACAATGGTACTGAGCAGAGCGCCTTCACAAAGGGCCAAAAGTTAATGAGGTCTATTGGGCCGAGACCTATCCACCATCCAACTTTTGTAGAAATCTGTTCAGTAGTTTCTGTGTTGTCCTGCCGACAAACCAACCAACCAACACATGGACAAGGGCGAAAACTTAACCTCCGTGGTGGAAGTAAAGATAGGGGTATTTTATGATAATAGCTTTAGTTTTTCTGGCTTTTTGCAGGTCAGGGTTAGAAAGTTTGAATAATGTTAATCAAAAATAAAGATTCCAGAGTTCAACCAGAAATACCGCCTTTCTGAGATTGTGAAAGTGAGAAAGTAAAGCAGTGTTTGGACCTTAAGTTGTCTTTCTCCATTCTTCACACGAGTACCATCATTTTTCATGAGTACACCTGAATTCCACAACATCTGATCAGCTGTAAACACTTTTACCTTAAGATGTGGTCATACCTGCTTGTTTCAAGAACATTTAACCCCATATCAACATCTTTTACAGAAATTACATCTATGATATCAGCCTTGGTAAAGGAAATTAGAAAGTACTTGAAAGTAAGAGCACTGACTTGGGATTGAGGCAACACCCCAAACCACAGATGCTTCCTTACACAGGACCTACAGATGTTGCGCATCTGGGGACTTTTATAAATGCCGCTTTCTCTGTAGTATCCTGCCCGACCTCAAGTCTTGAGCCAGTCGATTTGCTGCAGTGCCACAGCTCAGCTGAGGACAGAGACAGTCATGATTTGGCCCAGCTCCCAATCAGGACCACGATATCACGGGTCGGTGCAGTTCTTCCATCTACAAGGCTGCGCTGAACATGCTGTACCAAGCCAGTAAGGTCCCACTGTACACCTGGTCATCAAGATGCAGATGTGGGAGTGTGTTAGTATGTGTGTGTGATAGAAGTAATCTGCACCTTACATTAGATTTGGCACACTGTAACCTTTTCATCAAGCCTCTTTTATAAATAAAAAAATATTTGTCCACTATTCTTCTTTAATAAAGTGCAGCAGAGACATGATCTTGTTTGCTTTCCAGTTATGTTTTATTTACTGTGTGTAGCTGACAGATTTGTCTATACGGCATCTCACTGGGGGAACCTCTGGCCTTTTTAAAGCTGCTCAGTTCTTCAAAGGGTCAGGCTCACAGAGCTCGTCATCAGAGCCGCTAAACTGGCTCGTCTAGAGTCCATCGTTTCCCTCATGCTGCCTGGGGTTTGGCAGGTAAAGAGGCCGAAGTTATGGAAGTCATTAAAATTCCTTGGGAACATGTGGACGCTTGTTTATTTTTCCGCCGAGGCAGGGAGGGTGGAGAGCTGCCAGGACACTGCACTGTCCTTCTCTCAGCAAGAAAGACAGTGGGCAGAGTGTGAGAGAGGAAGAGGACCTGATCGAGGACAAGGGAGATGAAAGACATATGAGGCGCGAGGGGAGGGACGAGTGAAGCAGAGGACAGACCGGTGGAGGGACCGAGGGAAGAGCGGAAGTGGTTGAAAGCGGGAAATGGAGGATGGAAGGATGAATGGAGAGTGATAGAGAGGAGGGGGAGAGGCAGACACCCTCTACTGGATACCGAATAAAGAGTCGGACAAATGAACGTTGAGGTTTCAGTGAGCCGTACAGGAAGTGGATTAGAGACGGATGGATTCACGCACAGGCTGGGAGGAGAGAGAGGAGTGGATAGAGAAAGGGACTCGGAGAAGGACAAATATATAAAAGCTACATTTTGTCCGACTGTCAAATGATGTTCAATTTAAAATGCCATGGAAAAATATTTTTATTGGTCGGATTAAAGGGAATGAGATGGGCTTGAACAAGAAATCATTAGTAAAGGAGAGAAACATGAAGCAACTTGTTAAAAAACATATCCATCTTAAAATATTGTAGACTGTCTAGTGGAAGCCCATCTGATCACAGGAGCAGAGAAAGACATTCAAAGGCAGTCAGCCTTGACAAAAAGAGTTTGAGACCTGTTAGGAAGTGTGTCCACCATACTGCTAACTCTCATAAAGGCCGCTTGAGTGAACAGGATAACTGCAATTTCAGCCATATTTCATGCAAAATATTATGGGGCCAGAAATAGGTTAGAAAGGAGTAGGGTTGGGCTGGTAGACGATGGCTGACAGTCATTGAGAACTGAGTGATGAACCATTGTAGCATCGTGATTTAAAAGCCCCCCCCTCAGAGTTGCTGTGAGGAAGAGTTTTTGACTTGTGGAAGAGAAAATAAAAAGGAGTCTGTCGCTGCTCAGTGCAGAATGTTACATCTCCATGTCCCATTTATAATTTTCTTATAAAATCTGCCCAGTTTGGCAAGCCAAAGACGCCTGGTCACTCTGGTGGCAGCTGTGTTTTTCTTGTATGGGCTGCTGTTAGTGTGTTTCTCTCAATTGTGCCTTTGTTATTTGCATTTTTTTAGCCTAGCTTTCTCAGTAAAGCTAGCTGAAACAGCAACAGCGGTGACTACAGTGGTAGGCTGATGAGCAAATTTTGCCTTCATGGTGTTTCACCGTGGGCACCGCCCAACTCTTTAGTTCATGTTACTTTTACATTAAACAGTGAGGTGAAATATGTGATCAAGAGCTTGTAAGAAAACAAATATGTTGTTTCCAGAGCTTCTTAAAGGCCCTGACTTTGAGCGATGGGGTCAGACATGAACACACAAAGTTTTGGTCATTTCACATCAGAGGTTTCTGTATTTTGTGTTTTTGTCTCTCACTGGTTTGAAGTGGGCAGGGCTCTGTTGAAAAGTTTCCCAGTGTAGCAATCAGGTCAGCAACATTTGAATTGTAATCTGATGACAATGCAATGGCAATTTTCTTGTGTCCTGCATTGTCTATCAAATCTAATCATACCAAAGGAACACCGACCTGATGGAGCAGGAGCAGATTAACTAACTTAACTATTTTTCACGTTAAGTGTTTTTTCTTAAACTTTAACTGTTGCTTATTCAGTCACAATCCTTTGGTTTTATACAGAAATACTGAAATTAGACATCAGGGACTTTAATACTGAAGCAGCCAATCAGACCACCGGATCATTTCCCCCTTGCACATCCCAGGCTGGTCATTACTCACCACTATTCTCTGGTAAATCCATCCAGCACTGTCTGCTGTTAATAAGAGACCTCAGATGGTGTCTCATTTTCTGTGACGAGTTAGTTCCTCCATATGCAATACACAGCCATGCTTTACATCGCCCACCAACTAGCCATAAATCTTCCTCGCTTTCATTTTAAATGTGGAAAGATCCCTTCATGCTCGTCTTTAAACACCAGATCTAACAACGGCCTGCTGCGATCTGGGCGTTTTTTCTGATTGGTTAAGCAGAGCAGGAGGACTTGAAAGGAATATTGGTGCAAAATGTTACCGCGGGGGGAACTGATACTATAATATACTTCTGTGTATGTGTGAGTGTGTGTGGGAGACAAAAGCAGACATGACAGGTCTGCCTGTTCCATCAGACACCTTGTAAACCGAGTCAAGCCACCGCCGCAACTTGAAAGAACTTCTCCTTTTTCTCATCCACTGTTGGTATTCAGTCTACCATCTGATCCGACAGAAGCTTGACCGTAGGAAAAACCTTCAGTGAGGCCAGCTGCTGTGTTGTGCCTCCCATCTATTCATCTTTCCTCCATTTCTTATCTAATAACCAATGATAATGGATGAGGAGATTGTAAAGACACCATGAGAGGAAAGGGGGTGAGGGATGAGGATTGTGCAGTCGGCTCAGGAGGATGAAGAGGGAGAGCGAGAAAGAGAGTTGTGGAATTTCTCGGTGCGTAGCTGCTGCTGTATCGCCTCGTGTTTCTGATAAATGTATCAAAGTGATTTTTCTCGCTGCTGATACTTCCCTCATCGTGAGCCAGGAGACAGAGATTTCAGCAACAGGCCTTTGGTAAGGTCACTCGTTCTTTTCCTTGCGGCTTAACTCTCCATTTCCCTGTGTCTGATCATGTTAATTGAAACTGACATCGCAATGTGTACCCTGGGGGTGATCCTAATATTTACCTGCCTCGCCGACAAATCGCTGGCTAATTGAGATGTAACTTGAGAACCTGCGTCTCGTACCCGCCGAAATGTTCCCTCCAAGAAGGCTGTGGCCTTTGACATAGATCCCAGTGTGCGGATGACATGTCTGTGATGCCAGTTTGAATCATTATGTGGCATGTCTACAAAGTGACGTGAAATCAGTACCTTGGGCAAGAGGCATTCCTTTATACCACGTGTTTGGAAATAACAGCGAGATCTTGTAAATTGAAGTTGTTGCTCAACGATTGCTGACGTTTCCTTCTGGTTTCGTGAGCATCTTTGAAAAATTTCCACTTCATTGTTCATCAAAGATCAGCTTTACCTGGGTCGTCCACTGATCAGAAGGGTTAGGGTTAGGGGGTTATATCCCCAGATCCCCTGTCTGCACATCCTTGGACAGGATATTGAACCCCAAACGACTCATGATGACCGTTCCATCAGTGTGTGTTTGTGAATGTGTTAAGTGTTGTAAAGCACCTTGAGTAGTAGGTAGACTAGAAAAGCGCTATATAAATGCAAGTCCTTTAACCCAAACTGGCAACATCACCCCATCATTTAGAGGTTACTAAATTAAAGCAATCAAACACAGCATCAATCAGAACTGTAATCTGCATTCCAACAGAGAAGTTATTCCCTTCGGGGGGTTTCCTTTGGCGTCCCGTGACTTTAAAGTTTATGAAGTCACAGAAGAAGGTACCTAGTTGAAATCCTAAAGGCCACAACATGCTTCACTATCAGATCGTCTGTGTCTGAAACATCTTGTCGAATGGAAAAATTGTCTGGAAAAATCAGAAAGGCTTTGAACTCCCTCTCAAGCTCTCTTCCGTCATTAGTTACAGAGCTACTTCTGTCATCTTTGTCGTTCAATCAGGTTTAACATCATGAATGCCTTTGAGGAGACACTGTCTGAAAGTGTCTGCAAAAGATACAGTGTTCTTTGAGAGGGATCCAGCCAGGAAGAAGCTATGACGGTAGAGCTTTTGCTGCTTTCAAGTGTGGCCATTCAGATATGGTCCAAACACTAGGCTTTTAGACGTAGTTGGACAACACGGCATACGCCCTTGTCTGGCTGGAAGCATACTGAGGCCATAGACCGGAGGAATTGGTTGAGTCTCTCTTTACGGTTGCCCTTGAGCTAGTCACATGAAAGCCTTGTTTGCACGGCTGTCGATGTGTTCAGGACTGGTGCTGATGGGGACAAACCTCTGTTATACATGATGTTTAAGGGCACACAAAAATCTGATCTTTTATGTTGTCTGGGCACCTTTATACTTTCAACAAGTTACTTGTATCATTGGTGATCTACAAAGTAAGCTTTTTCTGCTGTGGAGTTCATTGTAATCCACTGAGCTGAACAGGTGTTTATGATTTGAGCTGAAGTTTAGCCTTTAACAGCAAATGCTTTCTTCACACAAAAAGACTCCTTTATGTGAAAATGTGAAATTTTCAGTCAAGTAAGCTGAGTTGACACTGATGCAAAGTGGCACGCTGTAGTTTCTTGTAACGATGAGCCTGCAGGAGTTTTCTTGAATTAACATCTGAGTGATCTTTATCCGCCTTTATCCCGGCGGGAAAATGATCAGACATCTAAGCTTGAACGTTGAAAAGATAATCCATCACGCTTTATGATCCGCTATCAGTTGTGTAATCCTTCCTTTGCCTGCTTCTCTCTTGTTTGGCCTTTTTAAAAGTCTCACCGTCTCAGTTGCTTTAAGATATCTGTCATTAGATCCTTTGGTATGTTCCCAGACTGTCTCAACTTTACAGTGACACGTGTTATGGTGGTACAGGCACGCTGCAGGTCAACGATAGCGAATGTTAAGATCCTGCTGACAAGATGCCAAAATAGATAAAAGAAGAAGGCAGGGTTGGAGACAAAACAAGCCAGGTGAATACGATGAGTAAGCACTAGTGATGTGTTTTAATTGTCTACAAGTTTAGAGCTGTAATGCATCCTTAAGTATTTCGGTTTTCTGTGGAAAAAAATGTAATTAAATTATTAAGTTCAATGTTTTAACTACCACCAGACATTCAGAAGATGCAGAATTGCACATAACAGCAAAAACCAAGTCACTTTAATTGTTTTAAAAATTTCTAGGAGCTCATTGTTCCCTCCGCTTTTACAGAAAGTTTACTTTAGCACTCAGCTGTTGTGATTGTCACATGCTTCAAAGTTTTCCTTCCTGATTGCATCACTAGGTCTCGCTCCTCTGTGGTGACTGTGAGTCATATCGCACACTGGTTGTCAGGAACAATAAGTTGCCACAATGATAAGCTGCTTCTCTCTGGATATCCTTTAAGCTCTTCCTGACTGGGAAGGATGGTAGTTTTTTGTGTGTGTGCGCACTGGGGTGTATGTGGGAATGTGAAGGGTGTGTGAGGAAACAGCTGGACCTACTAGTACAAACATACACAGAAACACAGAAATACTCATTCACATCCACACAATTGGTAGTGATTGTGAGGTCATTTATACGCCGGTACAGAAATGTGTTAATGTCTCCCTTCAAACTAGAGTTACAACGACTAATTAACAGGCCTATTTGGAATTGTACCAAGATTTGCCATTTACATGAGGAAAAAAAGACAACTTAAAGTGAATTTAATTCACTTAAATCGCTCCATGAATGTGTCTCAATTTCTTCAAAAACGCTCAGAATTTAAACCAATGTAAAAATGATACTAGTTGGCTGTGGCCATTGGCCTTACTGCCACTTTGTCTGTGCTCTTAAGGGCTAAAAGCACAACTATGCGAATAAAAACATCATATGAATCTGCCTGAGATATCATGTGATAGTGGGAAGATTCCGATTTCCCGAACAACCACATACATTGACTCAGTAATGATCTTGGTTCAGAGAAAATGTAATTTTATAGTATTTATTGACAAAGTGTTACTTGTGTCTCTAGTGTGAATAGTTCTCTGTTGTTTTTGTCTTTTCTTCACACTTTCCTTAGCATTACATTTCCTGGTCAATAAAGCACAAGTGGTGTTCAGAGCTTCAGAAATCGGCACCATTCTTAGTCTTTTCGTGCAAATCAGAATGATTTCATGTATTTTGCCTGGTAGAAAGAGAGACAGAGAAACGAGCATGAACGATGGTAAAAGGAAGAGAGAAAGCAGAGAGAAATAACAAAGGAGATTAATGGAGAGAGTAGAAAGAGTATAGAGGCAAGAGGAGGGCAAGAAAGGGCATCTATGAGGCCCAGTCCCTGGAGCATTTTTTTCTCCTCCTTGGTGGTCTAATTATCTGGAGTCTGTATAGATCAGTGAAGCCTTCCACTATGACTGTGTTGCAGGAGAGATGGTGATAATTGGCCTTATTCAGGTTCATCTGGAGCTCTTCTGTTCAGAGGTTTATGAATGAAAGCTCGGCTACAGTACGAGCACCGAATCTCTTTGATGTCGGATGAGGAATTTCCTATAGTCGATGGAATGACTCCTCTGAAATGAAGTATGCTCGCTCAGTGGTCAGAGCAATCAGGACGCGGACAATTGCACATGAATGCATGCACTGCAAGGACACACACACACACACACACACACACACACACACACACACACACACACACAAACTCCGCCACACTTGGTTTCAGCAGAAAGTTGTGACTTCTGGCAAAGTGCCACTGTCCCCCTGCTGGACCCCACATCCTGACAGGAAGCTTGTCCTTCCTTCACACACACTCATGTGTATGTGTGACTGTCAGAGAGGGAGAGAGAGACACTCCAGGCTACACATTTGGACATCCACTAAATAACAGTGATAAGGAGATGAAGAAGGATGAATAGAATTAATTACACAGACCACAAATGGAAGGAAATGGTGCTTAAATTACCCCAGAACCTCTTAATAGAGAGCTCTGACCCCGTGTGGAGGGCCTGGCATCCCAAAAGCATCTCTGCATGATGATTATTGTTATCCATTAGCTTCAAGCAGAATGTGTTCCAAGATGGCTCTGGGAAACAGATTTACAAGGCTAGAAGTCAATTTAATCAGATTTAAACAAACTGCAACAACAACTTGCTTTGAAACTAACTGAACACCAGTGAAAATGTTCATGCTGATCACCAGTAATTAAAGTTCTCACCGTGCTACAGTGATGTAGAAGTGAACTCAGGGTGTAGATATCATCATCACTGTGTGTTTACAGGTTACATCAAGCACAGAGTGCAGCAGGCCTGTCATAACTGCTTGTTGTTAGATGATATATTGTCCCAGAAATCATTGCAATAAACAATATTTTTCCATTTTAAGACCATTTTTTGCCATTGATATGAAGATAATATAATATAATAATAATAATAATAATAATAATAATAATACATAATAATGTATACCCTTTTTTAGTTCTAAATAATATTCAGACATTGAAATAGGAATGTGAAAGGTCAGGTAACCACTTTTCCTACAGTGGCAAGTTTACATACATTAGTCAACTATAACAAAATAGCAAACTGTGAACATTGATTTCTTGACTTGGAGGGTAGTGATCTGGTGCACTCCAGCCTCACTACATCTATGCACACAACCAAAAAAATTAATGAATGGGGTTGCTGGCTGTAAGGGGCATAGTCATTCATTCCTCAACAGGCGATGTACTGCCAATCCAGTTTTTGCCACTTTTTCTTGGGACATTGCCAGGGTCAGATAAAATAAATCGTGTGATGACAACAGGCCGCTTTGAATCTGGTGATAGTGATAGTGAAACAGTGCGTTGACATAATCCCTCTGTTTTAAAGTGGCAACCGTCATAAAATGAAAGAAAACAGTTGAATGTGGCCACCACAGTTTTCAAGGTGCTGCCCAAGGAGATGTTTTTACTTTGCTTGTTTTGTTGAACCAAATTTGACAAATTTCCGTTGAACTCATCAAATAAATAAGATGTTTCAGCACTACTGTTCAAAATTTTGATCAGCAGCTCTTCCCATAAAAGAAACATTGACTATTTACCTGCCATGTTGCATCAGTCCTCTCAACACAGACACAAAGCAGCAGCTAAATGAACCTCTTTCCTCCTCAAAGCTGAAATTCTTTCATCATCGGCCATGTTTGTTGGACTCTCCATGACAGCGAAACTGAGTGAATGAGCTGTTGACGAGGTGAGGAAGGACCCCAAGGGTCCTGTGCTGCGAGATGCCTGACCTTCTGGATGTCATCAGCATCAGTTGCGACCACTTTGCTTTCCATGATGGATACTTTGTATGGATTTGTGTTGCAACCCCCGAGGCTCGAGCCTGACAGGCCCGGAAGCATGGAGGGCCTCGCTCACACACACACACAAACACACACACATTTGAGGCTCTTTTCCCTCTGCTGTGACAGCGTGTCATTGGACGGTCAGATGTGATAGAAGGGGTCAAAGCACAGCACAGTGACAGTGACTCTCAGAGAAGAACTCTGCTTGTTTCCCTTCCTGTTGTGGTAGAGACATGCTGAGATTGCCTTTCAAATAAAGCAAAGACTCATCAAAGCCCACTGGACAAATTCCAATCAGCCATCCATTTGATCCACAGTCTGCATGGGTCCACGGCCACGGTCCAGAATATCTTGCCCAGAGTGCAGCTTCTGGAACTTGAACACTGCTGTCAGTCATTGTTTTCTATAGAAAATCAGTCAGCCTAAACAAATAAGCTTCCAGACCCGACCCAGCTTTGTCTATTAATCAACGATATATCCATTTTGATCATGGTCGAATAAAAACTTGATCAGCTTACTGGCATCACTGCTATATTTATATATCCTCTCAGCTTCTTCTCACCAGGATGGTAAAGCTTCTTGCTGTCAAGTGTATCATGCACCTCACTTTTTATTGGTATAGGCAGTAGGCAGTGGTGATCTGGGTTGAGATGATGACAGTGAAGGTTGCTGTCACAGTGCAGGCACATCATAATAGCAACAACAGTAGAAATATGTAGGAGAAGAAGTTAAAAGATGCAGCTTGTGGTATTCTATGTATTTTTTTGTAAACCAAAAGTGAATCCTCTGTGCCAAACTGTTGCACTAGGTGACATGTTCCTTATTATGTTTAACAAAATACTGTATCTCATACGCCATCCTCGTACTATCAGTAGAGGGGACAGATGCAAAAAACTCTGTAGATTCACAACTAAAACTGTTTGAACACACATAGACAATAAGATGCAGTTTCAGAATATACAGGTAGATGTTGTTAACAAACTTAAACCAAAGGCCAGAGCAGAATTTAAGGCATAGTTATTTTAATTATTATTAATTTGTATTTATTTAAGCCTTAATATAACTTGAGACGTCCTGAAAATCTCAAAATTGTACTGTAGTATTTGCGATTATAAGTACTTAAGGATCGAATATATAAAAGTAAAATTGAAGGTTTTGGATGCTTAATCAATCAATAAGAAAACTATATCATAAGACTTATCTTCTCACAAAGAGGTTGTGCACATATCGTGCAATGACTTGTATTGACTTCAGTAGTTCTGTGGATACTGGCTTCACCCTTTTCAGGATGTCTTGCGGTAGACTGCTCATCCAGATAAGTATCAGTTGTTATGGCGGGGGCATAGCTAAGAGGGATGACGACAACATTAGCAACATAATCCCTTTAAAGAAGCACATCTTTAGCCGCGGCTGTGTTATATCATAGTATCGTAGTACGTAACGTTTTTTATTAATTTAGCATTTCAACTGGAGCAACACTGATTTTATTCTGATTACAGTGTCAAACCTGGTTCATTTCCGCTACTTTTATAGAACCATAAAGCAGCAAAACACAGCTTTAGTTCTGTCATCTTCCAAGCCTGGTACCCTTAGATGCTGGACTCCAACCCATGACATTTCACCAGTAACACAGCTTTCATCTTGACAGGATGGACTTGAAAAAACAGAGGAAAATGCCAAAAGTGCAAGTGGTCAGAGGTTTCTTCAACCAACAAAACATCCAAATGCCAGTGTTCTTTTAATGTGCGGATGTGGGCGTCTTCAACCGTGATTGACCTTGGAGGCCGCTGAGCCTCAATAACGGGCCTTCACTTTGATACAAAGCTGCATGTCTATTGTTGGTTTGTTCCCTTTCTCTGTTTCTGGAGCTTTAAGGTGAATGAAAAGGAGCTTTGTGGGGGCCGGTTGTCTGTGTGGTCGCTGTGTGCTCAGGCTCCTGTGTGGTGAAACAACATAAGAGGCCCATGGGATACTGGTGGGATGAGGTTATTTCACCATCCCTCTGTCTTCTTGTGAAATCGAGTCTTTCCAAGTAACTAAACACGATTGTAGTTTTAGGTTTGTTACCAAATGTGAAGATGGTTTTAAGAACACAAAGGCATGGTTAGGCCAAAAGTTGAATCTGATTTTATTCCCAGAAATGTACGTAAAATTATCCTCAACGCCTATCCCAATCTAGCCAAAAGTAAATTCAAAGCTGTTGTTGAACCATTTGGCGTGCAAGCATGGTTTTTTGGCTCTTTTGAAAGCTGTTGTTTTCCCACAAGCCGTCAGAAGCTCTGTACGTGCTTCTGGCATTAATCTATAGGAGTTTGAACACACTGAATTATTCATTTATTTTTCTTGCCTACATTTTTTAATGCAAAAATAAGCCTGCATACGACCTGTAACTGCCCTTATTAGCTGGAAAACAAAGTGGGTCCACATCATATAGTCTTACATAGTTCAAGTCCAAGTTTAATAACAATATCACTGAATTTGAACACTTAAGACATATTTTTCTAAGGAAATGTCCAGGCACCTGGCAAAGAAACGCCATTTTCTGACCTGAAAATACCCCTAATTGAGGGTGACAAGGGCAAATGCTCATTAAAGTTCTTTATTTCCATATTTACACTACCTTTTTGCATATTAAATAGCCAAAGACAAGAGAATAGGTGGGAGAACAGCCTATTCAAAGAGCAAAACGCATACATCTACATAAACTTGCATAATTTTCGAGTTTAGGGCTTTAAAAACTGATATAAACTATATATTAATCGATTTGAAATCTCATTGGCTACGTGATGCATCAATCATCTGGGGGCTGGCTTGTAAGTGATTCAGGAGAGAAAAGAAAAAGAGAGAATGTGGGTCACAATCACTCATTGGCTGCTGCAGGCTTTAGGGCAGGCATATAAGCTATGTGCTAATGTCAGCTATCAATCAAACGGCTGCCATCTCAAGATCTCTGGTGTAGAGGGGTAATGGAGCTGAATTTTAACAGTTTAACACAGTATCTATTGCCTATGGGCAACTAAGATAATATTTACAGATGGCACTCAGCTGTGTTTTTATCGGTCCTCTCGAATCAATTTTGCGCCGGCACAGTCTTGATCTGTTAGCTCGTGACATCCCTACCATCAGTTTGTAAGGCTATGTAAGTTCTGAAGAATTCTTATCATTGAGGAGGTATTTATATAGTGGGCTGAAAAGGCTTTTGAAGCACTTTAAGAAAAGATTATTTTTTATTTGAAAGAAGGATATATTAAAGGTTTCATAAGTTTCCATGATTGAATTCGTGCTCTTTCAAAGATGGTGTTAAAGGGCTGACTGACTTTAAAAGAATATGTTTTTCATGATAGAGATTTCTTTGTTGCCCTGGCACAAAAGGGGCAATAAATGACAACAAAAAGAAACTAAACAATAATAAAAACCATCAGTATCGTCATCGGTTATCTTAAACATCAGTAACCTAGAATTTCACAAGCTACAGTTTCGGGACTTTATGGGCAGTGGGTAATGCGTGCATATGGTGAATGGTTAATTCCATGTGTGTGATGTTTTTAAAACATCTCTGTCATGAATAAGACATAAAGCTTGTATAAAGTGATGCATATGCAGCTGCAGAATCCCTTTTAATGTCCCTTACTGTTGCCTTCATCTCTGCTCTCGCTTTCTATCTCACTTTTATGTCTGTTTTTGCCTCGCTGTCTCAGTTTCTCCCTCTTTTCTGCTGGGGTGGGGTCACCACATGCACGGACTGTTTGTTTTGAGTTGCTATAGAAACTCATGCGAGTGTGTGTCTGTTTGTGTGAATATGTGTGTGTGACGGGGCTGCAGTTCTGCTTCATGCGTAATGACCTCATCCAGACACAGACCCCGACATATCGAATCCGTCTGCTTCCTCGGATTGTGTAATGGATAGTCCCCAAACACACACACACACACACCAGCTCCCTGGCTGACGCCCCCTCAGTGTTGTGCCTTGTTGCCTGACCACAGAGGAGTCATGAGGCCATATGCTCATCAACAAGTGTACAGCTCCACTTGACAACAGGAACAATGTGTGATTGCTCGATAATTTGATTTCATATCGTGCACAAGTGGGGAATTAGATTTATTTGAATGGAGTTCTACATCAGAGGTCTTTCAAGAAAAGGGGAAAGAAAGTTCACGAACTGACAATGAACCCTCGTCCCCTTTAGGGCTCTTCATCAACTGTGTGTGCTGTATTTTTCAGTGTTTCATGTTGTTACAAAACCTCCCCTACTCCCACCTTATCACCTGGAGTGAAGCACTTGACGTTCCTCAGCTGCTAACCTCGGATAGTGTGAAAATGTGGAACACAGCCCAACTGTTGATGTGCATTTATTACAGCTGAGAGTCAAGTCAGTGGTAAGAAATCTTTTCTGTGTGGAAAGGAATGCTGCTTTCTCTGAGGGGAAAAGATTTCCGGAAGATCTATTTTCCCCCAGAGCATAAACGTATGCAGTTATTAAAGGCCTTATTATTGATCTGCCATGTGACTGTGGTCTTCCATGAAAAAGGCCGTATTCACTGTAAAAAGGGCACATTCAGAAACCCTTCCACAATCCATGCTCGAGTTAATGGATCCCAGCTTGGCTCCTTGGTTGTTGTCAATTCTCTTTCTTTTGCATAACTGTGGTTAATAAAGCTGAGAAAATCAGTTACACTGGGGATACACATGACTACTGATCCTATTATATGCAGCTTTACAAGTCTGATTTCAAACTAGAAACATTTCATATCGGAATGAAGAAATAAATAACTGATTTGACTCGATCAGTTTTCAAACCAGTCCAAAGGTCATTGCAGGAAGTCAGGGAATACAACCAACATGTGTCAACTTTAGACAACGTGTAGTGCAGAAATCCCCCAAAGCTACGATTGTGCTGCATTAATAATTTTCCTATCTGTTCCCACATGTCAGTTCAGGCAAAATGTGTGCTCACCTGGAGTAGACAGGGCTCAGATTGCTCTGAAGGGATTGGCATAGAAACCATTTGCCTTGGAAATGAACCGCTAAGCTTTGTGGCGCCACAACCTCCCTTCCTTGAAGCCACAGTTGTTTGTTTTCAGAAGTCTTTTAGGGGGCATCAAAGACAAATTCCCTTTTATTATTTGGTGCATCCCACATATTCTGTTATTCTTCAAAATACAAAATGAAACTCCTTCCAATAAGAAATAGCTGCTGTTTCTGTTTCAGTGACACACTGTCCTCTTCAGCCCTCAATTCTGCTGCTTTTGCTCCTGAGACTGCCAAAAAATAACTCAATTATCTGCTGAAAATCCAGGACAGAAGCATATTCTTGTCCTCTACTGCAGGGAATCTGTGTAAGCTACTGCAGCAATGAAAGGGATATCTCCAGGGGTTTTGTAAATATAAAAAACTCTATAAAAGGTTTCTCTGCACAACTTTTGTCCTCACAGCCAAAGGGAAACTGCAGTTTTTGGTTAATGAAAACAGGATCTTGATCATACAGCTCAACGTTTGTGATAAAGCAGTCATTCATAACTAAAATAATCCCAGAACTTCCCTGAGAATTATCATGTGATTAGGTTTTCTTCAATATTATAGACATCCAGTGATAGTTTCAGTACACCCGTTGATGCTTTGCAAACAGGAATTACTAATAGCTATTTCGGCTTAGGTTTGTGTATGTGTGTGATTAGGATGTGTGAGTAATTTAGGCCTGCAAGGTAGCAAACTTGCTTGCAAGCTTCTAACTGATGTCAGATTTAATGATGAACAGTGAAGTGACTGACCAGTGACAGCAAATGTAATTTGGAGTCACTAAATCTTGCTGTAAGCTTAAGCAAGACTAAATACTGATGTGCCTTTGAGCAAACCAGCTCAGTATAGTATGTTTATCACTGGTCAGTAGTGCTGAGGCTGTGTGTCTGTGTTACTGAGCCCTAGCTTGTGATTTGAATCTTAACCAGTTACCGTGAAAACCTTTGTGAAGTGTTTTTGTTTGTAGAAACCATCAGGGCATAATTACAGAAGCAGAACAGTGGAGTCAACAAGAATCCATGTGGTTTTCTCAGTCTCTCTCAGTCAGGCATCGATGCCAGTAAGAGCTTTGAGAAAATGTCAAGTAATTCACACCGAAGCTAATTCAGCGCACAGCTCTCCTGTAAAAATATATTGTGTTGTGTAGCCATGGAGCGGCTCGGACCGCTCTGCTGTTTGGCCCCTGCCTGACTATAAAGCCAGCGTTTGGCAGTGAGGACATACGGTAGCAGTTAGCAGCTGCGACACCCGGCGAAGGATTGTTTTTGTTTGTGTGGTTAGAGCAACGGGGTCCTGTTTAACTGTCTCTATGGCTCTGTCATTACCGGCTATAATTACAGGGTGATTAGCGGCCAGCAGTGTGTGTGCATCTGTTTTTATTCCTGCATTTCACGTGGGTTTGTTTGTGTAATCCTTTCTAAATTGTCCTTAATTGCTCTAACATCAATGTCAGAATCACTTTACTGAACAAGTCTAATTAACTTTAATGTAACAATAATAAATGACCTGTATTCAGTTTTGCAGTAAGCTGTGCAACTGAGTTTTCACTCACTGTTACATCTTAATGATGTATTAGATATATTCCCTGCATTCACCCAGTTAGCTTAGCTTAGCATAAAGGCCGTGAGCAGAGAAAACGACTAGCATGGGCCGTAAGCCAATTACCCTTTGAATTCTCTGAAGCTCATTAATTAATGAAAAAAATAAAAGCTGTGTTATTTGCTTGGGAACATCATAGTCGTCAGAGGTTGTTGCAACTCAACCAAGAAATAGTCCAACACATTACTCCCCATAAGAATCACAAATTGTCACTTTTGCACTTTTGTATACACATTAAACAATATATAACATGGTCATTAGTGTGCTTTAGAAGCACAGCTAGGCAGATTTTTTAACATTTGGACAGAGCCAGGTTAGCTGTTTCCATCTCTATGCTAAGCTAAGCTAAATGTCTCCTGACTGTAGCCTCATATTTAGTAAACATTAATAGTATTGTGATAGCACACACATTCTCCAGGTTTGAAGGTCATTGGCTTCTTTCATGCTTCACGCACTGCACCGTTCGGTGCCAAAGATAAAAGTGGGCGATCCCCTCCTTTCACAGCTTTGATTCACAGGAATTGGCCTGTGGGATGTGAAGCTACAAAGCGCCTTTTTGTGTCCTGAAAGTTTGTGTGTGTCGCAGTAATTTGGCTTTCATGTCACAGTTTGATTGAAGAGTCATGCAAATGGATGCCAAATGTCGACTTTTTGATAGAATTGGTTCAGCTTCAAAACTGTCACGTCTACTTTAAACTTCTCGGCTGCCCCACACTCATTTACAGTTTCAGCCATTTTGGACTAAAACCTCTGGCTCCTTTTAAGATCTATTGTAAATCTTTGTAGTTTGTTGCAACATGAAACCCTTTATTTGTGACATTATTGTAAATGATTGTCCTCCTTTTCTGTTGACTCAAAGTGTGTATGGTGTTCTCTTGTCGACGGGGAGTGGATGAGGTGCGTTTGTGTGTGTATGAGGTTATCTGATATGGTGAGATTGCTTTGGGAATGACGGCAGTCCACAAGTATGGTAGGCTCTGTTTAGAAAGGGTCTCCAAATGTGATATACAGCACAGATAAAATACGTCATAGTGCACCTGAGACCTGCCTGGATACCTAACCCCTGTACTTTATAACAGGCTTTGTCAACAGACCTGACCCCCATAAATCCACTGGATATTTGAGCTCTTGAAATATTGTGATATTTTATTTTCAGTGCAGCTCCCTCACACATTTCTTCCAGATATGCTGAGACATTGAAATGTGATGCACCGCTGTTCACTGGAAGCTTACACACACTGAGTTCTTCTACTGTGCATTTTTGAAAGAACACAAAAAAACTCAATTATGCTTTCATTAAAATTTCAGTAGGAGCTTGTCTCAATCCAATTAGTGACCGTCTTTTTAACAAGAAAGGTAAGAAAAGACAGTTATTACTAACACGTTGAAAAAAAAAGTGCCAGGATTCACAATACAACTAGTGTGACAAATGAAATAAGTGCCAGTTGAAAATTCAGGTTCTTGTTTGTGACCAGAACAAGAAATAGTGAAAAGAACTTAATTGGTCATTATTATTATCTTATTTGCCGACATTATCTTGATTTTAATTATGAGCCTTGACAGGTGAGACATATTTAATAAATTATCAGCCATGCGCACAGACAAGTTCCTGTTTATTTTCAAAATGTCGTCCAGACAAACACTGTATTCCCGAAGCAATCTGTCGCTGAGGTGCTCGTCTTTCAACTTGACCTGGAATAGCACATTTGACCAAGGTGACGACTGGGCGGTGACTTCCCATTGTCACTTCCAGGCCTTGTTTCATCCCCAACAAGGGAAGAAATAAAATAGTTACCTTGCTCGTTCTCTTTTGTCTGTTATCTCTCTGCCTGAACCTTGAGGCAGAGGCAGACGTCCCTGGTCACGCTTTAGTGCATCCCTATTATAGAGTGAGTGTGTGTGTGTGTGTGTGTGTGTGTGCCATTTCTCCTTGCTAAGCAACACAGCTGCTCCGACAGTGACAGCATTGTTCCCAGTGAGCGCTCCAGGAAGTGAATCTGAACAGTGCGTTAAACATTAGCTGCTCTCTAAATGCCTCTTTACCCCTCAAACATGGATTAGAGGCTACTTAGTATCACTCCCATACAAGTGTAAAACTAGACAGGCTATTAAGAGACGGATAAACAGATGAGTGACAGCTTTACAGGCATTGTGTGTGTGGGTGTATACGTTTGTGTGTGTACACAAGGTGGTGCGGTACTGGGCTTTTTTTGTGCCCCGCAGGGTTAAAAAGTAATCAGGACCAACGCTTACTGCAGTGCACTGGAACAAAGCTGTAAAAAGGTTTGCTGTCATTTGTTTTCCCGTAGTCTTGTTATACAGTAAATAGCAAATACAGTATTATTTAACTTTGTCATGGTAGTGAATCAAGTGAGAAGTAGGGTAATCTTCTCATAAGCTTACATACAGTCATACTTCTTTTTGGAACCAGTGCAGTTGTCCCCTGCTAGCCATTAGAAAGACTGCGTAGGTGCCATTTTTCAGACCCAGAAGCTCTGTCTATATTGTCTATGGCCAGTGGTATATACAGAACAACACATCACCCAGTGCTGTTTTCGTTCTGAATGTCTGGTAAAAATTAAAACCTCCAGTCCAGGTGAAGTTGAAATCGTCCTTGGCAGATGTGGGCTTGCTTGTCCTGAGTGTCTCCTGCAGGTCGACTCACAATGCAAACATGATGCTCTATGTGAACTGACAAGCTGGTACCAAGAGTTGCTTTAGAGGCTCACGTGGCTCTGAACTGTTCTCCAGGGATCAACTTGACCTCCCTGTCATGTGGGCAAATGGCGTTTGAAGTAAAAGTAGTCAAAACACGATTTGTGAAAAAATACTCCTCTTATGTCAGTGGGGTTGCCTCGTAACCATTAACAGAATGAGTTTTATTTTCTTAAGCATTACCACATCTGTCAGTTTCCCACTGTGAGGTCTCCAACACTGGTTGGCTATTTTTTTCCTGTTCTTGGGAAAAATCTCAGCGGTCCTAATAATGAGCTCAAGTGTTTGTACATTCCTGAACCGTTAGCATCGGTGAACGTGCCCCCTCGCTCCTCTCCTGTTACTGCACGGCGTTTGGTGGGAAAAGCTGACAGGACGCTGATGGCAGTAAATGGATACCCGCGTGCATTTATCCCAGCATACGCTCTGTTGTGTTTTGTTTTGGTCCACAGCTTATCACAGGGGTCAAGGAGGGGAGGACTTACAGAATTACTTAAGAGCACTGTGGTGTGCAAAGGACTCATTAATCACCCGACTTGATAACAGTTGTGTGGAGACAGCGGAGTATCAAGCACGCATTCAGCCGCCTGGGTTTAGACTAACCTTGTCTGTGATGTGTCACATGAGTCAACCCAAAGCAATAACAGTAATTTGGGTCTCTTCAGGGTCATGATTAGCTATCGTTAAGAGACAAACCTGCTGTTATCAACCAGTGGAACATAGCTGCTTGGAAAGCACTTGTTGTGAAGTGTTTCAAACAGTTTTGTGTATGTGACAGGCAGATAAATTACTTGATTAAGATCCATTTTTAAGTTTTCTAATATCAGAAAGGGGTTCAAGATTTACAGTCCAGATGTTGTATTTCAGTGGGTTTTTTCCAAGCGGAGTGAGATGATCATTGAAATGCTTTTGTTGCCTGACCAATGGCTTATAACTATACAGCGCATGAGGAGCAGGAGTTACCAAACACACTGATGTTAGAGTATAACGTCTTCATACGATGACCTGTGTTTACAATCTGTTAAGAAGTGGCAGCATTCAGTGTTGTGCAGGAGCTGTTTCCCTGAGTCAGGCCTGGCAGTGACAGCTGGGGGTGGTGTGTGTGTGTGTGTGTGTGTGTGTGTGTGTGTGTGTGTGTGTGTGTGTGTGTGTGTGTTTGTGTGTGTGTGTGTGTGGAGTCGTGTATAAAGTGCTGAGTGATGCACCAACATCTAGGAGGAGGAGGGTGGTGGTGGTGGCGGTGGAGGGAGATCTGTCTCTTTTCTATGCCAGTGTGTACTCGGCATATTCACTGCACTGCGGATGAGAAAACTGTGTGCAGACACGGGGCTGGGCAGTATTATGTGTTATGCAAAACATTTACAGCGACAGAGTGACATGTTTCACATTGATTCCAATCAATCAGTAATCATCTGCAGATTTTACTGATCAGCTTACCTTCACTCAAACTGGTGAAACTAATCAGTGAGATCTGCTGTCAGCATTTGACTGGACTGAAAATCTGCAGACTCTCTCTATCTGTTATGTATTTCATTTAAAGAACGTTACTGTTTAAGAAGATGCCGCAGGAAATGATTCTCAGTTAGAAATAATCTCCTTCCACCAAACTACTTAATCCAAATAGTGGTGTTTTCTATAAGCATTGCTCATAATGTAATTTCATCCCCAAGAGCACATTATTGTTCTTTGTGTATAGACCAGACTTTGTGGGAAGTGACAGTAAGTCATGTGGCGACAGCAGGATGATAGCTCTTGTTTGTTGGTATGAAGCAGCTGCAGCCCCCTGAGCAAACACTGGTTTCCTCTGCATGCATGTGATGCCATTTAGAGAAATCAGCCTGTTTTACATCGCCGGCATCACCCAGTCTGTCCATGTCTGTGGAATGCATAACACAGTGTGTGTGTGTGTGTGTGTGTGTGTGTGTGCCTGTGCATGCATATGTGTGCGCACGCCCACTGTCAGTCAGCCTCATCATTGGGTGTGTACCATCTTCCTTCGCAGCTGTAATGATAAGCTCGGGACATTGTGTGTGTGTGTGTGTGTGTGTGTGTGTGTGTGTGTGTGTGTGTGTGTGTGTGTGTGTGTGGGCGTGTATTGTGTTTCTAACAAAAGGTCACCACTGTGAAGAATGTGATCAGATGCCATCGATGTCACAGCCAGGTAAAGATAATGGACGACGCAGATCCTAAACAGAGCCTCAACTTACCATTCTTTGTGCAACTTCAAAGGTCAAATGAAGGTGTTAGTTGTTGCATCTTCGTCTGTAATTTTTGTCCAGACAGACTGCACTTCATTTTTTGCAGAGCTGTGAATGGGATGGTGCGTCTGTCATTCCTGTTTTAATCATTTTTTGTCTCAGTAGGTAATGCTGTAATGTAACAATTTACTTTTTATTGGCAGTAATCTTTTAATGTAACATAATACTACCCAACATTGATTTTTTTGTCGGCTACCACATAGTTTTTGTACGTGAGCGAAATTATCTTTGCTATCATTTTTTCCAACTGGTGATCAGTATCATGATATTAGTTCTTCATGGTTATCTTCCGCAACCTTTGGTTGGATCGGTTCAGACAAAGTGGATCTGTGGAATTTAAGTTCAGGATCTCTGGGAATGAAAAGCATTAACTCAGGATGCACGACATATATTGGACTGATAAATTATTGGCCCAATAATAAAAATGTACATTATCGGTTATCGGCAGATAAAGAAATTATAGCCGATAATACAAAGCCAACTTGCTTTTGTTGACTTAACAAGTGCAGCATCTACTCACAGTAGGTGGTGGTATACACCTTTAAAGTTGTTTTTTTGACCAGCCAATAAACACAGAGAACAACAAACACGCTGATGTCGCACTCATAACATCAAAACGCTGCACCTGTGTAGAGCCACACAACATAGAGGCACACGTGTCATCACTGGTGTGAACGTTTTTTACAAGAACAACACAACACGTGGGAAAAAAATCTTATCGCAGCTGTTGGATATCAAGCAAACCATCTTTGCTCACTACATCTGATCCTTTCTTGCACTCAGGTGTGCATAAAAATGTTGGTTTCTGTTATCAGTCATCGTATCGGCTGAAAAAATCCATATTGTGCATCCCTAGCGTCAACGTGAGGTTATTCAGAAAATGAAGGAAAATTAATTTATTCATGGAACATCTTCAAAGAACATACTGTTCTTACCTTTTGATGTTTGGGGTTGTGGGAAGGTATCAAGTAAGTCAAAAGGCTCAAGTCCAAATGAAGTCACGAGTCACTGGTGTTAAAGTTGAGTTGCAAGTCTTTTTTGATTTTGTCTACACCTCTGCTCGGTATCAAATGTTTTTATCAATGCCAGACGGAAGAAGAGGGCCAATTTGAAAATGAGTATTCAGAAACAGCCGATAATACAACATATCAGAATATAGAATTTGTTCAAGTCATGAAAAATATCATGTCTTTTTCAGTTTTACGGCTGCCAGCTGTGGTTTAAAACAGTAATTTAGTTCGCCTGGTTGCGCTGTTACAGGTTCACCTCTGAGGTGTTAACTGCCTCCCGTGTCAAGCTGTCAATCATACACTCCCTTTCATTTGAGCTGTTGGCTCAGAGCGACTGAGAGACGTACAACACATACCTAAACACTAACAATCACATGTGGGGCAAACACATTATCTCACAAACATTATTCATTTACCCTTGTGTATCATACCAAATGTTCCACATTCATTTTGACGTCTTTCCTGAACATGTGTCACTCTTACTCTTGCAAGCACTAAACTTTCACCACTTACGGCAGAGAAAACATCGAACTTGAACAGCCCTGGATGCTGATTTGAGCTGATATCAGGGGGAAATTCAGATTCAGATTTCACAAACAATGCAGGAGTTAGTATCAAGTTTCAGTTTGGCAGGTTTACAGCGACAGTGCAGGTCATCAGATGGGTTTGGTTTTGCGTCTGTTGCCACAGTGTGGTTGCAGTTTCTGGCAGTCATAAATAAAAACATCTCACCATCTAAGCTATCAGGAGATGGCAGATCTTTATTACCCGAAAGTTCTTGGCACAAAAACCTGCAGATCTTTTTGCATAAATTGGAAGTAACGTTTATGACCCAGTTTTGTGCCAAAGTGAGACAGTGACATACTTTTACAAGTCAAAGTCAAAGTTAAACATTAATCTTACGATGGGAGACCGTTGTTGATTCTCATACCAACACTGTTTGAGAGGAGAGAGAGATCTTGGATATTATTAGACATTTAGTAAGTCAACAACAGTTACAGTTACATAATAGTCAAAGTGAAGCTGTGACAATTAAAAAAGCACCACCCATAACTTGACTGACAGGTTGTTGGCATCTTGCTGGCTGCTTCTGGGATTGTTTGTTTGTCTTCTGCACGTATGACTTGTGAACTGTGATTCTCTGGTGGTTCAGCCTTTTATCGACTAGGTTCAGATTGTGCACTTTGTTTTTAGGTCGTGCACATTTAGTTCTTGCCTTAGTGGATCAACATGTGGAGACAATTCCCTGTCCTCACTGTACATCTTGAAGTGTACACAAAGTCTGAATTTTTTTTGCTTTTTACCCCTATACTCACCGAGCTTTGCATACTTAAAGGGGCAATTCACCCCCAAATAAAAAAAAGTGTATTTTTCCTCGTGTTTTTACTCTTTCCTGTTTTGCTATGCAGCCATCTAGATTGTTTTAGTGCGAGTTGCGGAATTCTGGAGTTGTCTGCCTTCTCTCGAAGCTAGATGGCGCTCGGTTTGTGGTGCTCAAAGCGCCAAAAAATATGTTTGAACTTTGATGTAATCTAGAGACGGCAGACATCTTTATGGCTGATATCTCCAAAACTCGGCAACTCACACTGAAACAATCTAGATGGACAAATAGTACGACAGGTAAGAGGAAAAATACACATTTTTGATTTTGGAGTGAACTGTCCCTTTAATGGTCACTTTTCACCAAGATCCTGTGTTGACAATCCAAATATCAACCTTTAAACACTGTTACATGTAATTAGAAATGAACAGAAATTAGTCAGATAGTTTTGTCTCATGATTTACATCATTTAATATTAGTACTATTTCTCAGAGTGAGCACAAAGAAGGCTGAAAATATGCTTTGGGTTTGGGGTTTTTGCTTTTGGTTATGAAAGTGTCAGCTGGCAAATATAGAAAAGCAATAAGTTGGTCAGTAGTTGCAGCCTTGAAATCAATCAGCAGAGAAACGGATGAAAAGAGGCCAGATTTGTAATGGAGTTTTGCTTTAGGCCAATCAATGAATCACGAACAGTTGTTATGTGGCTTACCCTGACATCTGAGGACCATTTTACTGTGACATTTTGATTTGAAAATCCTGGTTTTGACGATGTTCTCTGACTTTTGGTATTTGAGTTGCGGCAGAACCAGATAACATTGATTCTGATGGGCAGACATGCCTATAAAGGCCATGCAGGGTGTGTGTGGCTGCAGTTACACCGCTGCCAGACGGACTCATAAACACTGACCTTTAGTACAGTCGCCCGGAGGGGCGGCGGGGCAGGAGGGGGTGTGAATGAGGGACATAAAGAGATAGAAAGAGAGAGAATGGATTGTGGAATGTGAGAGAGAGAGAGCAGAAAGTGAATGGATCAAAGAAAAAGAGAGACAAGAAAAAAAGATGACTAGACAGAGAGAGAGAGAGAGAGGGTGAGGGAGGAGGAGGAGGTGGAGTAGGGGTGATTAGTGTGTGTGAGCCTGAGTTCTGATTGGTCTAGCAGTCTGAATCTGTGTGTGTGTGTGTGTGTGTGTGTGTGTGTGTGTGTGTGTGTGTGTGTGTGTGCTTCTAGCCAGTGGGCGGGGGATTAAGCCTGCATCACGTGGTCCCTTTAGCTTCTTTTCCACACAAACACACCCTCATTCGCAGAGGGCACACACACACGTATATCCTCTCACATACACACTCACAGCTGTTGATACTTCTCTCTCTCTCTCTCTCTCTCTCTCCCTCTCTGATGAACGCCGGGGCAGCCGAGGAGCAGAGCCCGCAGGAATCTGGGAGAATCTGTTGTCTGTTGGCTGCTCCACCACAGAGCATCTGTATGGGAATTCAGGACGCACAAGTGAACCGACTGGTTTTCTGAATCGCAGCCTGCCTCTCACTTTCTGCCGCTCACATCGCGCTGTTTCTCTCTCTCTCGTCTTTCCCGGCTTCTCTCTGGGACTCAGTATTGGAATTTGAGCACAGACGGCGAGCGACAGGGAGAAAAATAGAGACATGTGTTTTGCCTCAGCTGCCTACTACTACTGCTGCCTGTTCTCTCCCATTCACTGACCAAGGAGGAAACACAAGGTTGGTTGGGCTTGGCTTATTTGTTTACACGCTGGTTTCTCATGTCATTACACTTGATTGGACGTTTGGATTTTATTTCCTCTGGTGTAAATGTAGATTCTAACTCACGCCTCCCATTAATCTTCTACTAAAAATCCAGGCCGTCTTCTCTGTTTGTGTTCCCACCAGCTGCCCAAGTCCAAAGATCACCACCCACTATAACTGATTTTGTAGTTTTAGGGGAATTCCATGTTAGTATGGCTGCTTGGGCACACACACACACACACATACTCCTGCACTATAAACACGCTTGGCAGTAACAGTGCAGTGAGTGTGAGCACCAGGGCAGATTAGCTGTGGCCATTATCTCTAATGTGTGCAACAGTAGACGCTGTATGTGAAGAGAGAGTATTTTAAGGTCACTGCAGCAGCAGGAGCAGCCTTCAGAATACTTTTAAATAAATAATTTAAAAGGAGCGGTTGTAAAATGAACACAAATGCGTCTTTTGCGTGTCGTAACCTGCACAAATGCGGTGATGAAATGAAGTTGCACAATGAAACCAACACCCCAAACTACAACCAGCCGCTGCCATGTGTCAGGTTCAGACAAAAACACTGCGTGCTGGCACGTTGGTGGTCTCAGAGGACGAGTTTTCTCTGTCTCATAGTAAAGCCGCTGGAGGATCTGTAAGCTGCTGAGCATTTGGCTCACACACCGTCCTCCAGTTTCACTGCTGGATCTGTCATGCAGGCGTGTTTGGACACACCTACTCCTCCGTGTGTGTGTTTGTGCAGGAGTTGGGTCACTTGTGTGCTGACTTGTTTGCGTGCGTGTGCTCACTGTGCCATTTACAGTGTGTGTGGATATAATTAGCCGACGTACAGATTCTTTCCTGGTATTGTTGCCGTTGGGGTTGTAACACAACCCAAAAGGCTGTGTGTCTATTTTTAGGGGTGGCAGCTCGTAGAGACACAAGCAGCCACGCTTTGAAGCTTCCCCCAGGCAAGATAAAGATACGAGGTGTGTGAGTGAGTGTGAGTGTGGTGGTGTTGGCGGGCAACAGTGTTATTTTGGCACTTTAGTTAGTTTCTTGCTTGCATGTCATCTTGTCCAAAGTTTTCAAGGACGCAAAACAAAAAGTGTGAGATAAAGTCAGAGAAAGAATGACGGACGGAGAGCCAACCAGAGACACAGGACCAGGCAGAGAGATGGATACTGTCAGAGGACTACTGAGGCATGATGGGCGAGCACTCTGTCTTAGAGATATACAGTAAGCTCCCATAACAGAGATAAAGGAGGGAGCTAATTGTGTCTAATAAAATCAGTTCTTGGATTGGATTGGAGCGCAGTCATGCATCAAAATGACTTCAGTGAGGTTTCACAAGACTGATGAATTTTTAAGTCATTCAGAGTTCGACGTGTGTTCTCACTTGTTTATAAAGCTGCAACGATTAAGCGAGTGGGGGAAATTAATTGGTAAATATTTTGACGATCAAATTATGGCTGCAGGTAGTGATTATTTTCATTATCGATTAATCTGTCGATCATTTTCTGGAGTAATGTATTGGATGTTTGGTCCACAAAATGTTTTGACTCTGTTTTTCCAAGGCCTAAGATGATGTCCTCAAATGTTCTGTTTTGTCCACAACACAAAGATATTCAGTTTACGTTCATATAGTGCGGTCCTGTCCAGTCCAGTCAAAGTATTTATGAAGTGCTTTTGAGGACAAAGCATCAAGATATATATCATGTATCCCAATACAGCCTAAAAATGTGGCATCATTATTTCAAGGCCATACCGCCCGGCGCTGAGTGAAGAACCAAAAACATATTAACATTTGACAAGCTGAAATCAAAGAATTCGACATGTGACATGAGATCATTGTCAAAACAGTCAAAACACAGCAATTCTTGCTCATAGTGGTACATACAAACAACACACTTGTCACACTTGGCTTTAGAAATTGAGATCAGGATTTTTTTTTTGTGCTATTTTCAAACCTTTTATAAACCAAACAATTAAATAAATAATTGATCAAATAATTGCCAGATTGACCTTTAAAGAAGTGAATTATTATTTGCGGCCTGAGTGGAGGGTCGTTTCATTCAAACTCATAGAACTAATTAATTTTTTCAGTCCACTCCTGTTTAAAACATATAAGAAACCTGCAGAGTAACATGAATGTCTCTCTCTCATGCAGTTCCAGCCTATTGTTATAAGGTTAAGGCCATTTATCAGCACCATTCATTGTGTAACTACTGGTAACCAAAAACATGTTAAGCACAGTCAGGTTTATAGCACTGATTAGTTTTACAGCACTCTTAATAATAGTTGTTTATAGATGACAAAGTGTTCATGGACGACCTGCCCACTGGTGCAGACGGCTTATGTCTGCAGAGCCTCTGAACATGGGGGAGAGAGACGGGAGGGGGGGGTGTCAATAAAGGTCACGAGGTGAGAGGTTACGGTCACCTTGCCCCGGGCTGCGGTCGCAGTCTAGCACCCTTCAGTAAACACAGCCTGCCTCGTCTATCTGCCACACATTAATGGAGTTTAATCAATTACAATACAGCGCTGTTGTCCAGTGCCACATCTTTAAAGGCCAATCGTGTCTCGAATTTCCCGTCGGTCAGTGAACGCCATCTGAACTTCTTTCATTCAACAAGTGTTCAAGCGAATCACAGGAGAGCATCTGTCGTGAGGCGTGTAATTTGAATTATAAACGTGGATGCTGTAATGCGAGGATCAGATTTCATTCTTACTCAGATTAATTGTGCACACTCTCACATGCACCACCAACCACCCACCCTCCCTTCACCCTCCCAAACCTCCCAACCGTCGATCTCTCTGGATGAGACCAGGCCGAGGGGGTTCTGGACGGGGACAATGATCTATTGACAGAGGCCGAGGGAGGGAGGGTGGAAGCTCATGCTGGGGACTGTTGGAGTTGTGTGTCTTGTGACAGAGCAGGGATGGGATGGTGAGCTGGTGTGTGTGTGTGTGTGTGTGTGTGTGTGTGTGTGTGTGTGTGTAAAGGGAGGGGAGACACGGGGTTTCGAGCTCGGAGGGGGGGGTGTATCTTTATTTTGGTGAGGCTTCAGCTGTCGCGCTGAGCTGCTCAGAATTCCATTCATTCAGCAAATTTCAGGCGTGAGCTTCTGCTGTCAGTCACAACCTCTTAGATGTGTTTCTGAGCTGTGTAGCTGAATGTTTACTATGCATGTCAGCATCTTCAGTCCGTAATACCTTCGTTTTTATATATATTACAATACTACTCCCATCATTCCGGCGATTTTATCCCTGGCCTGTGCTGTGCACATCTACTCAATAAGCAGAACAGTGTGGGTGAGCAGGAGGATGAATTCAATATCAGGTTACATAACTCTGCTCTGCCCAGCTGCCTTCAATTAAAGAGGATTTTTTTGGGCGGCTTTTATTCATTTCCACGGGATAATCACAGCTTTAGTAGTGGGATCAGGTAGAGAGCGAGAGGTTTCCTGTGTTCCTTATGGACTCTCTGGTTTCACAGATAACGTGGATAATTTGGCATTTTCAAACGTAAATACGTTTTTCCAGAGGTAAAACTCTGTCTCATTAGAGGTGTATGTTTCTTTTTTCCCCACTGTTTTTATTAAAACTGTAAATCTGTGACCTGCCATATTTAGGGAGCTTATGCGTAGAGGGGTTGTGAAAGAGCCCCCAGTTCAGATTCTCAATGTGGAGACTTTAGCAAGTGTTAAACACATTGAGCTACCACTATGGAGGTGAATATAAGGTATGAATGAAGGAAAATTGTAATAATCGCTATCCCATAACATAACCTGTTGAGGTATTTGATTAAAAAAAACATATAAAATGTTATCAGCTATAATTTACTAAACACGGAAGTAGTGCTTTGTGTTATGCAATTATCATATATTTGTGTTTGTTCTTCAGTTATTTTACATTTGAAGTTGAAGGAACACAAAATAATGACTCCATTTTAATAGTGAAGGAAGGGCTGTAATGCCCGCCAATGTTATAATGTCCACAAACGTAATAAACCGCAAACATAATAAAAATCTGCAGCATTTAATGTGATAAACCCACAAATGTAATACATTTTCCACAAACGTAACACTCGATTTCCCACAAATGTAATAATACAATGAATAATGGTCGTTGTGGTTGTCGTTTGTTTGTTTGTTTGCATATACACCTACTAATACTACTTACCGTGGGTGCAAAATCCAGCTGCTGACTCTCCGCTCCGCTATCACACAACGGATCCCCCCATTATTACATTGGCGGGCATTACAAGGGCTTGTCTTTCGCTATTCAACAACTGGCCCAACAAAATCCATCCAACACTGAGGCTGCTAAATGGCTGAAATGCAAAACAATAAATTACTTGTATTTTAATTAAATACATTTTCTCATACCAATATTTGGTATACTGGTATGATACTTTAAAGTGTATTTGAGTCCATGTCTGGTTGTCGGTTAATACATTTTTAAACGGTTAAACTCTTCACAGCCATTAATCATGAATACCCTACATCCTGTCCAAAGTGCCACAGCTTTCTACACTTAGCCATTCACACATGGCCATCGAAAGCAACTTGGGGTTCGGTAGCTTGCCCAAAGATACTTCGATCCGACTCGTGTGTTTGATTGTTGCTGCTGGCTATCTTGCACAAATTGGTACAGTGGCAGTATTGTAAATGCCAGGTCCAAACACTGTGTTTTTCTCCCAAAACCCTTCTAAAATCACTACATGCCACGGTGCACATCCATCCACTTGAGAGGATTTCTGTTATCTCACTGTTTGTTTGGTCTGAGCACGACTCTTCTATATGCTGAGCACTGTGTCACTCCGCTAATCTCAAACATCTTTATAAGTGGCATTTGACCTAAGTGAGTAGCTTAGCAGCATGCGCTCACCAAATCACCTCTCCTACCCCCTGTTTCCCAGCATACGGACTTAAGAGCAGAAAAGGGCTAAATGGGGCGAAAGAGCCACTTCTGGCAGAGTAACCCCTAAATTTTGATCCTCCTGCTGTCAGATGACCACTGAGCTTTTGAAGATGGAAATCAGCGGGGTGTCTTTCTTAAACTCTTTCTCGCTCTCTCTCTCTCTCTCTCTCTCTCTCTCTCTCTCATTCCTCTGCTCTTGAAGCCAAGACACCATCTGGTAGAGCTCGCATAAGCCCCGCCTTTCCCTAATAAACCGCCAGCTTATCTTTGGCTACAACAACAGCAGCAGTAGTGTTGCAAGGGATCCTGAAAATGTCGTTTTCATGTGTTTTGGTAGTCTCATTTCTGCCTCCTCATGTGACTTCATCTTTTTTATCTCGAACAACGACCACTTGTTTTTGATCTTGTGTTTTTCTGCAATTAGGTTTTAAGGATATTAAGGCGAAAAAAAATAATGGAAAGTTTGGCCACTGTAGAACAAACAAGTGATTGACTTTTGATGTCTTCACTTGGTTTTGGGTCAAGTGACGATACAGATTTTGTGTTAGATAGTCGGGGTGTTTTGGTCATTATCTACTGCACTTTACGTGTGTTCTAGCTTTGGCTGCATTTTGCTTTAATGTCAGATTGCTCTATTGGTCTTGCATCACAAAGTCAACTCTTTTACACACATACAGTAACAAACATTGCCATTTTTTCCACATGTATTTCCTTTTGTCTTTATTGGCTGTGTCCCTTGGCCTGACAACAAGGCACTGAGAGGGTCGGTCACACTTGTTGCTTTTACTGTAACAATTCCTGCGTCCTGTAAAATGCTTGTTGTCCTGCCAGCTGACCTGAGAATGAACAGTGGGAGCAAACGGAGGTTCGGTCAAAGGGGCTCCTGTCCTCCTCGAACACTTTGTTAGTTGGCTTGTCAGAGTGACCCGATTCATGCCTACGTGCAGTTGTGACACATTGTGTTTATGAAACAAAACTCTGCTGTCGGGATGGTGCAGCCAGTTGTTATTTACGTCAAACCAAAGAGATTAACAGGGCTGTCCATTTTGATGAACACACACTATGATGAATCAGACAGTCCGTTATGTTATTTATTAGTAAATTGAATTTGTGGAAGAGACTCATTTTTGCTTACCCAATTGCATTAGGAAGTTGTTCTTCCTGTGTGGTAGTTCTAACCATGTGACTTTAACTCATAAAAATAGATATTATGAGACTCCCTTTGCATTTTGCCTAAATCTTTTCCACATCCTGATGACTGTTACTTGCACACCACGTTGTCCTAAGTGCTTTAGTTTGAATCCTGGTACAATCCTTCCTCTAAATACCTCTTTTGTGCTTTGAAAAACTGTAAATCAATACCACAAATATTCAACTTTCCAGCTTTCCTTTCAAATGACATGACTTGTGTTCTAACGTGTCCACTTCTCTTTCCTCTTCCTTTTCTCAGGTGAGTCAGAGCGGCAGCCATAGAGCGAACGAGTGAGGTAAAGCAGGCATGAGTGCGGACAGCCATCAGGGGGTGGTGACAACCCCTCCCCCGCCCAGCGGAGGGACTAAGGAGCGATACTTCGACCGGATCGACGTCAACGATCCGGAGTACATCAGGGCCAGGAACATGTCGCCTGACCTCCGGCAGGACTTCAATGTCCTGGAGCAGAAGAAACGCGTCACACAGATCTTACAGAGCCCCGTAAGTCAATGTCTTATCCAGAGTAGGGTTGCAACAACCTATTATTTTTGTTATAGATTGATCTGCCAATTATTTCACAACGAAGCGATAATTTTTTCACTCTTAAAAAGGTCAAAAATTGTGACAAATCATTACAATTTCACAAAAGTGAAATTTTTAAATTGCTTCTTTTGTCCATCCAAAACCCAAAGACTCTTCATTTACCATCATAAAAGACAAAGAAAAGCTGCGAAGTCCATCTGCACAGAGTAGAACCTCAATGCAACATGGTGGTATGGTGCATTTCTAATCGCCTTCAAAGGACTGGGCTAGTGGAGATGTCTCAGTTTTGGATTTCATAATCAAGCTAATAAATGCAGTTACTTACCGAGGGAACATTGTCTAGATTAGAACAAGACCTGCAATTGACAGCTGGTAAACTGCTGAAATTGGTGAAGAGGACAGCCAAAGTTTACCCTTGGTGTTACACAAAGCAAACAGGGTGAAGTACAGAGCCCTGTTGAGTGTTTTTTCATTTGTTAGGCACATTGCACAGAGGTTAGAGAGGCCTGAGGAGTTGGTGAGACTGATCGCAGAGTACCTCCTCTAGAATGTCGCCCACCGATTCAGTGCTTTCCTTCAAGGTCCTTCAGAGCTTACTGGACTTCAGCAGATCAGGCAAGACACCCTGAGTTTAATTTAGTGGTAGGAGAAAAGTAATTGGTTGCACAGTGGAGCAGTGATTTGAGCAGTTATCTCACGGCATGAAGGTCCTGGCTTCAGATCCAGCGAATGACTCAGGCCTGGTTTTCTCTAGATTTGGAGTCTATATTTCTATATCTATCTGTTTGATGTCTGATATCTCTGTTTGTATTTGTTGGCCCTGTGACAGACTGCTGACCTGTCCAGGGTGTTCCCCACCTGTTCCTTGGTCTATGCTTGAATAGGCTCCAGCCCCTCATGACTCAGAACAAGACAAACTGTTCACGTCAATGATTGGATACGATGGAGGAAATAAACTACCTGTGCACCTCTATATTTGGCCAAAGAAGATGGCAGTGGAGTTATCAAGATTACAGAAGACAACTTAGGGAACTTGCTGCAAGCAAAGAACTTTTCACCTCGATGACTAATAGTTTGAGTAATCAGTTCCCATTTTTACTTTCTGTCAGTTATTATTCCCCAACCAAGTGATTTCTGAAGATGTTACAGCAGCGAGTGCATCACATGTACTCGTGTGTTTGCGCTTGTCCTCATGTTGTGACACTTGCCACAGAATCACAGCGGTCAGCCGCCTGCTAAAACCCTAATATAACCACCAACAACCACGCCCTCGCCACTGCTGGAGCTCTCCAAGTGCCCTCCAAGCCAGAGGCTCTCGTGTTGGGTCAGGTTTTGCTGATGTAAACAACTCTGTGAGCACAGGGCATATTTCATCCAACAGGCATAATGTTGCGGTTTGATTTTCTTTCCTTGGAGGTCTGGATTTTTGAGACTTAATGTTGCTCTACTCACCAGATTTGACTGAAGTGCTGGAGGTACAGTCAGAGGCTCGAGCCCCTTCGGAAGCACACAGGGGAGTTATTTAGGCACTCTTGGTGCTGTAAAGGCAAAGTATCGGGGTAGTGTATCTTTGCTGTAGGTTTGTATCTGGCTGCAACCTCTGCAAAGATCAGAATGCAGTGCAAAATTTCACAGAGAAACAAACACACCATCCTCCATAGTTTTCTGAGATTGATTGAGCATTTGCCATACTTCACAGATCAGTTTGTAACTGATCCCCGGACTCTGGCAATAACAGTCCAACTCTGCTCATTTGACCGCAGACAAAGTCAAGCTCATGGCGTCATGTGAAGATGACACAGTGCTGTCCTACCATGCTGTTTGTATTGTGCCCTTTGAACAGTTGCATCACCTTGTGTGGGGATTTCACAACAAGCCTCCCGCCTTTCAGCTCAGCCTGGTATTAAGAATATTTACTCTGCACTATTGACTTAAGGCTGGTCGCTGACTGAAGTGCTCCTCTGTGTTTACAATCTGTTCGTACATTTGGAGAGACAAGGCGTGTGTGTGTGTGTGTGTGTGTGTGTGTGTGTGTGTGTGTGTGTGTGTGTGTGTGTGTGTGTGTGTGTGTGTGTGTGTGTGTTGTATGCATTTGAACTTTGAATTGCTTTGAAGTGACAAATACACTTTGAAGGTTTCAGAGTCAGCAGGGACAAAATATAGTACAGTTAAAGTCAGGTAAAGGATATGGTTGGAATTTCGGCAATGAATGTCATGAATGAATGTTCCTCACATGTAAAGTAATACAAGTCTGGAAGTGTGTGTGTGTGTGTGTGTGTGTGTGTGTGTGTGTGTGTGTGTGTGTGTGTGTGTCTCTGATATTGGGTAGTGGCTGCCGTGGTTTGGCCTGTTCTTTTCAAGCTGTAAATGTGATCCGCATTCTGCACATGCCCAGTGTGGTTTTCTTGGCATGCTGCGTTTTGTGCCAGATGTCTGGAAGGGCAGCAGCATGGTGCTGCTGATGCAGGTTTCCACTTGATACTCTCTGTATCTTTGTGTCTGTGTACGTGATTGAGCACCACAAGTGCAGCAAGGGGTGAGCAAAGCAGGGAGTACATTTAAAGGACCTGCTCTAAGTCAGTTGCAGGGCACCGTTGCGCCGTCATTGAGCGTCTGTGGCTGACCATCGTTGGTATTTTTTGCGGTGTGTCTGGCACAGCTGGCTCCAGTGTGTCCTTATCAGCAGTGACTCATCATGTTGATTTAATGGCAGAGTCAGTCAGTGAGACAGAGCTGTCCGACTGGCATTTGAGCCTCAGTGATCCCACAATCAGTGGACCACAGCCTGTTACCACCAGGGCAAGCCGCAAGGTTGTATCAAACATATTCTCAATTTGAATTATGGATATAGATATGTATTTCACATCACTGTGAACACCACCTGTTTGTGATGTTTGTGTTTGAGAAACCAGGCTACTGACTAGTTATTACAATGCTAGAAAAGACATGAATGCTGCCAAACAGTGGACCATTGGTTCTAGTTTTTGTGGTGTGTTCAAGTGTCCTTTGAACCCATGCTCTGGTTCAAGTTCGCTCTCGTTCTTGGTTGATCTTCATCGTCTAAACTCATCCTGAATATCAGGGTAAGTTAAGATATATTAAAACTGATGTGAGCTTTTAATTGGGGCAAAACTATTGCATTACCGAACTACTAGCTGCTGTAATCAATATTTTTATAGTAACAATCAATTAGATGACATTGTGCATTGTGAAAGACATTGCTCATAATGATGGAATCCATATAGTTTTCACTTGACACTGCAGTTCCCATCAGCTCTACAGAGTGTTGTAGCGTTTCAGCTCATTGTTCAGGCCCACAACTTGTTCTGGTTTACTCTCACTGTTTCCAGCCGCATTAGGTAGCTGTCTCCAGTAAAAAGTTCTGATAGACCCAATGTGAACTATCTGCCCAGCACCAAACAGCAGACAGACAAAGCTAGTGACATAGTTAATGAAGATAGTGGAGCATGTAGAGGCTAGAGCCAGAGATTTACCTCAAGTGCCAGATGGTTTGTTCCACAAAACTGTCTGAGAAGTCACCCTTAGAAATTGTTTGGAAAAGTAATTGGGTGACCTATCTGTCTATCAACATTTATCACAGGCTAACTTCAACCAATCAGATCAACAGTGGGAGAGTGCTACCACCAGCGGAGCCAGGTGGTAAATCAAACTCTTAACAAGACCGGTCTAGAGTAGAGTGAAAATATTTCCTCCAATGGGATGATCCTTCAGTTTCATTTTCTAATTCTGATAGCATCTACGCTAACCTATCATCATGGTTGCTAGTCGTCTCTAGCTGCCAGTAGTTCCTCATAGGACTCTGACTGGTTCAACACGTGTGTTCGGCCACACGTGCATAGTTTGAATCCTGGCAAGATGTATTCACAAGATCACGTGATCATATGATGGTGTATCAGACATCGCCATGTTGGTGTTGTTCTGAGAAGATCATAATCAGTGTTGCTTCATGACCCTCATTGCAACATATTTACTACTTGGTTATTTTATGGAAAACATGGATTGGATTTAAATAGACCCTTTCAGAACATTTAACATGTGTTTAAAAGGATATTTCTCCCATGTGCGTATTTTTCTGGTCTTTCCCCCTGAGTTGCAAAGCTACGACATTACAAAAACATGATTGGTCAGTTTCAGTGAGGGTCCACTCACATTCATCAGGTAGTCAAAAACACGACTCCAAATTAGTGCAAAGCAGGAACTTAATATATACCAGACAACAACGTTATAAAGTAAAAAATGTATCAATATTTTGTTTACAGCTTATTTGGCTGCTCCCAAGTAGCCAAAAGTGAATAAATACTACTTTAAGTACAAACTTTCTGCTGTTCTTTTCTCTGTTTCATACCATTTTCTGTTGAGTACTTTGGATTTCTTCACTAGTAAAGGCTATTTGTTTTCACCAGTGATAACTGTAATTGCACCGGCTGGTGTGTTACACTTGCGGTCATGCACTGTTATGTATATTATTCCCTCTTGATGTGGTTTTGATCTTCAGCCAACCAGCTCTCAGTCAGCAGTAACAGGTGGCTCCCTGTGGGCTGCAGAGTGTTTCCAGCCTTTACATCAGGACAGTTGGCCTCTCACAATCATATCCAACAACAATAACATAACAAGTGTGGGTCAACAGCTGGACATGCACACGTGTGTCCTCTCTCTCTCTCTCATATTATCTCCCTTTCTTTCTCCTCTTTCTCAGTCTGGTGCTCTCATGTTCAGCTATAACAACAACAACACGTCACCAGCTGGGGGTCCACACATGTGCCTCTCTCTCTTCCTTCCCCTTCATTCTCTCTCTCTCTCTCTGCTTGTTTTCATTCCAGTGTTATGGGGACGAGCGGCGGCTGCAGATTACATGCTTCTAGCGCTCCGATGGCAGGTTGTATTTAAAGTCGGACCAATATAGACCAGGCGGGACTGAATCAACTCGGATGACTTTTCCACCCACTTCATTCATGCAGCAGTGTTTACCTTTAGAAGTCAGAGTCTACAGCTGAGCCTTGAACCCTTTGGTACCATCTAGTCCCGTCAGGCTGTGTTGACGTGTACACACAGTGCCTGTATGCAACAACAATATACAGAAAACAGAGTAAGACTGCAGAGGTAAAGGCAAATCTAGATTCCATATTGTGACCTATTTCTTAGAGAAACAGGATAGGCAGGTTGGACGTAATACTTAATTTGATTTGAGCGTTGAAAGGTGGGCATGAGTAACACACACAGGCGCATCATGCTGTTGCTAGCTAGCTAGATAAAGTTGTGCTGTTTAAAGTTGATTAATTGATAGGTGGTTGTCATGAGATTATTGGTGGAACCTGGTTGGTTCAAGTCTTTACACGCATGTCGTATTTTGCTTTAAAGGAATAAAACATGATTGGATTTTGATATAAGAATTGGGGCCGCCCCCAAATATTCAATTCTTCGGATATTCACTCATTGGATAGGTATTTGGCTTTCAATTTTGGGATTCAGATTTATGATTTTTTGGTGTTGTGTTTTCTGTTTTATTTAGTTTTTTTGCTAAATGAAGGCTATCACGAAGCCAAATTAAAATAGCTGTTATTATGTTACAAAAAATGTACTGCCAGCTGTGTTTAATCAAGCCTCTCTGGATCACAAACATAAACCATAAAACACACCAGACCTTTCAGAGAATGTAAATCCTTAAAAAATGTTTTACTTAAATTAAACCCTAAATTAAAGACACTTGTTGCAGCGCCAAGAATGGAGAAATATATGACAGAGTCCTTCACAAGTCTTTTTTTCCCTTATTGAACTTCTGTCTAACATGTGTGTCAGTCTGCTTTAGAGTTACTATAACTTCATTTATTTAATATTTTAAACTCATATAAGGAAGGAAGAAAGAAGAGGAAGTGAAGGATTTCTTTTGGTGGTAATGTTGGTTAACACAAATAGCATCTTGTATGACATACAAGGATTGAAATTTGCCTTGAGGTGGTTTGTGAGGCGCACTGTGGTGTTTTTCTGAGCTTGGATACAGATTCTGGCTGCAAATCCAAGTCTCATGATGTCATGGTTGGTAAATCATGATATTAATTTGTTGGTGTTAAATTGCGTGGTTCAGCCTCTCTTTGTGTTTCTCTGTAGCTGCTGGGAACTAGGTTGCCGTGACGTTATTTGCAAAACCAAAAAGTCAAAAGGTCAGAATCGCTCAGAAGCTTGAAATTAAATCAGGTGAAATTGAATTTGAGTTGAACCTCCACATGCTGCTTCTATTTTCTGCATCTCTGCTCGTCTTGCTTCTACCCCTGCTATTAGGTTTTCCTCTCCTCCTCCCTCCACTTCTTGTGGCACAGTTTGTTCATCATCCATAGAAATGATTTACTGATGCCAAGTGGCAAATTTACTCAGCCTCTTTTGCAGTAGTCCCGTGGTTTTCAGAGGAAGTTCACGTTTTCTCGTCTTCCCTCCCACTTGCCAGAAAACACAAGTGGATAATTCATGACGCTTTGCCGAGAAACCCCTCGTGTGAGACAAATGCCACGACCGTTCTCTATGATGTTTTCCCTTTTTCTTTTTAAAGTCCAGAAGGTCTCATTTGATAGAACATTAGTGGTTGAACTCACTCCAGAGACTCTTTTTTAAAACCACCGCCTCTCCCCTCCGAGCCATGTCTGAGCCGCTGTGCTTCAGTTTGGCATTTCACGACATTTCTTGGGTGCTGAACTTTGCAAAACCTCCAGCAGTGGAGCAGTGCCCTCAGGATTAGAGGGTAACACACTGAAATGTCACTAAGTCCACTTTAGCTCGTGTGCAACCTCAAAAGCATCGGCCAAAAGTCAAGAGAATCCCCTCTGTGCATTAGCTTTACACCAGTTTCTCCGTCTGGAAACTGAAATCAACATTTTTCACTCAGAATCACAGGCAGAAATGTTTTGGTCACTAAATAAAATAATTGTAAAAGATTTTTCTTGCCGAAGCTGGTACATGAACCTATTTCTACCGCTTCAGTGTGGTGGATTGGTTTGAGTGTTGATCGGACATCTGCCATGACGTAACCAATCCACATTAGTTTTTATATATGTGTTTACATATGTCTTTCTAAAAGTCAGTGTTTCTTCTTTCCTTCCTTTATTCATTCTGTCATGAACAGCCTTTGACTCAGTTTTAGGGCCACTTCAGTCCCTGGCTTCATGATGCATGAAATAAAAGGTTGAGGTATCAGAATCGTTTAAAGTAACAGGAGCTCATGTACTGGCACCCAGTATATATAAATCATACATTGATAGACTTTATTGTCACTTTTAAGAATCTGATCGATGTAGATGATCTCCTCTGCTCTGATTTCCCTGAACTTCCTGTCGGGGTGAACAAGTTCATCCCTCAAGAAAAGGGGCAGAGAGTTCATGCAGCGAAGGAGCTGCAGTCGAGCACCAATTTCACTGACGCACACTCTGGGATAAGATGGGGGCAATCAATAGCATTGGCAAGATTGCAGGCAGGCACTCTCCTACTTTGTAACACTGTCACGTTGGTGGCTTGAAAGAACAGCATTGTGCTGACATAACCGTGGAGGCTGTGGCTGAAATTACAGGCCTCACCTGTTCACTGTGTGTCTGTGTGTCTGTGTGTGTGTGTGTGTGTGTGTGTGTGTGTGTGTGTGTGTGTGTGTGTGTGTGTGTGTGTGTGTGTGTGTTTCCTTTTATCCATCTTCTCATGTATGTCTGTATGTAAAAGTCTTCTTCTGACAAGTATCTACGGGGATATTTGCTTAGACTTTGCTGATGTTGTACCTGTGGTTTGGTTTATTCGGCCAGCTGAGATTAATGTAACTGGAGCTTGGATGAAAATGCAGGTCACTATGTTCTTCCAGATGAACTGTGGAGCAGTGAGAAATGTAATCTAACCTGCAGCAGGAAATGACCCCAAAACAAACTGTTCGCAGGTATAAGAAAACAGAAGTTGACATTTGATATTCAGCCGATAAAGCCTTGTTTACTACAATGCAAGCTACTTATTGCTGTTGTTTCCAAGCCCAGGTTCTTAAACTCTGCTGTAGTGACTCAGGTCAAACTCATTAGTTTTATTTCACAAGAGGACGGGAGCGTGTGTGAGGTAATGCTGAAACCATCGGGCGCGACACACTTCTTTGATCAGTGCACAAGCACAGGCGTGCAGGATCATCGGCTTTGCTTCAAACAAAGTCATAAAAAGTCTCGTCTTCCTTTCCCACACGATGACGTACAGCAGTTTAAGCGTCACCTGTATCTGTAACAATAACTGCACCAGAAACAAGGGAACCATAACAAAAGGAAACTTCTCTGGAGGTCAAATGACACAACCTCTTGGAAGACTAGAAACTTCCTGTGAGAGTGAGAATTCGAAGAAAAGTTTATTTTTTCCCAGATGATCTAAAATATGCATGTGAACATGTATTTTTGTCCACCAGCTAGTTAAGTCTGAAGTATTCTTTTCAGGAAGCATCTGCCCTGATGTCATGTCCTTAAATAAGACATGAACCCTGACAGCTCGTTCAGAATGACCCGTGGAGGAAACCAAAAGATTATTTCTCAGCATGAACCAATTCTCACCTTAAGAGAGAATGTCTGAAACATATCTGTGTCAGACTCTTTAAAGCTTCGGTTTGATTTCTCTAATCAAACTTTTGTTACTCAAAGGAAGTGGCTGTGTTTTACTACCCTCCCCACTCTCAGGCTGCTCCACTGAAGGGCTGGCCAATCTCCAATCTGCACATCAACTTAATTCTCTCAAGACCGCCACATTCCCATTTTGAAAGATTAGCTTTTGCCATTTCGCAGCAGTCACGGAAACACTTTTTCATTTCTCTGATTGGATAACATTTTTTCCTCCAGTAAGTGGAGAGACCTGCTTAGTGTGGTCGGCCGTCAGTGATTTTAATCTGACAGGGTAGAAGATGGATATTTGTGTTATTTTTCACTCCAGGGGTGAGTGTGCTGTAACTGGGATGATGTAATATAATGCCATGTTGAAGGGTCGCCTGACTTCCTGTTCTTTGGGTTGAAGGAGAAGTGTATTCAGAGTGGAGCAGTCAGCTAAAAAACACACTTGATGTGCTATTTTTATTGATGCAGATGTGGGGGTTGTACTGAAATATTAATGATACCATCCACATTAGGCCACAGGATTAATCTGTTTAGATGATGGGAATCAAATCCCTGCTGTCATAATCTTCTTGGGAATACACACACAAATTGTAGAGCAGATGCCTGGTAGTGTGTGTGTTTGTGGATGTGTGTTATTATGCTTTATTCTAATGGGTCTCATTCCAAAATGCTGTGAGTCTGGTGTGTCGTTGAAAGTTTGTCTGAAATGTATCAGACAGTATTTTTAAAAGCAAAGCTGATCCTGTGTCTACAGTATGTACTGAATTGCAGCAAACAATGTGTGATTATAAAAGCTGCTTTATTCAATAAGTTTATCGCAACAATTAATCACAAGACACTTTAATGTGAAAAATGATCGCTCATAGTGATGAACACCTGATATTGTTTAAGCTTTTCATGAAAAAGAAGTCACAAACTGTCCTGTGAACCTGGCTTCAACACTTTGTACTCTTTCTGAATGAATAAAGAAAGACTGAAATTTGAAAGAGGGTCCTTGTGAAACATTTCATAAGAGCAACCAGTGTAGAGCTGGCTGACAGTGTCACGCTAACGTGAAACCTCCAGCACAGACCCAAAACAAAGACCCTTCTAGTCGAGTCATGAGCACAGAATCTGCCTGAGGGACAAGTGTCTGTGCCCTGGCCCCAGTACACTGCGTCTTTAGCACCGTGGCTCCAATGCCAATGTGACGGTGCACTTTGAAACAGAAATGCCCAGAACAACAACAGCAACTGAACACAAAAAACCCTGACCCACCACTGTCAGACATCCGCAACAGGCCGGTTGTCACAGCAACCTTGCCACTAGGGACGGAGGAATGTCTGGCTTGGGATCAGAACCAGCGGTGCTCCGGGACTGTATGTGTCCTGACACGGGGGGGTTGCTCCACTTTTAACAAAACACCCCCACATGGGCATAAAACCCATTCGCATAACACTAATGGAGCGTCCTGTGGGGTGACTTGATGGGATGTGGGGGGCAGAGACAAGGGGAAGTTATGCGTCAGAGATGTTTTTGTGCACAAATGCAGCTCCTTTGGGAATGTGCATGAAACACTGGAATGAAATAAAGGCATGAATATTGGATGTGTTGAATATTGGCCTGCTGGAGGAGTCATCGCATGGAAACAGTGTCATGGCCTATTTTCACTCTCAGACTGTGCTCACTTTGCCACAGATTTCCATCAGAGGTTTAAAATTTCCACCAGGAAGTTAAAGTGGATTCACAGTCAGCGAACTCTGTGACGAGATGAAGTTGATTTAGAGTCAAGACCAGACAGGCAATAGTGTGTGTGTATTTGCATATGTAATGCAGGATAGGGAATAGGATGGCCACCCAAAAGGAGGAAATATGTTTGAAAGAAATTATTAGTCAACTTCCAGTAATGACTATGGCACAAAGAAGTATGAGTAAAATGATACATTCAGAACAAAAACAGATCTAAAATGACTCAGAAGCAAGCCTGGAAATCATTTATAAGTAGCACAGGGAGATGGTGTAAATAGTAAGCCTCTGTTGGTGCGGACTTTGACCTTTTTAACTTTCAAGATCTCGTACATGCACAGGAACATTTATAACACACTGAAGGAAAGGGGGTAAAAAGCATAATGGGTCTCCTATGGGTCTCCTTTAATCAGTGCTCAAAGTACAGAAAACTAAAGGTTACATGGCAACAATGCTCCTGCTTGAGGTTGCTTTGCCAATAAACTGTTTTTAAGTGGAACTGACCATGTGTTAAACTGGAGACATGCTTGAAAGCAAATGGATGTCAAATCAAGGTGTCCTGATGTGGAAAATATCAGACTCAACAGCAGAAATGTCACCGCCCAGTAGTGTTTTAACCTCCACTTGTGTCTCTGTATCAGAGCATCTCATCAACTTCTATCAACCACTAAACTAATGTGCATGTCAAGTGCTACAAAGTGCTGAAATAAAACAAGAAAGAAACAACGTCTGTAGTGCTCACAGCTTTAATTACAGTAGCCGCAGGGGAGAGGTGAGTGTGCCACCTGAGAGGTTAACAACCTTATTAAGATTATGAGCGTCTATATATCCAGTATTACCTGCTGCTAGTCTGCAGTCTGGCTTTGGCTGCACCTGTAATAAACATAACATGTCTGAACATGAATAGTTACTCAGACTTCAGCATCCAGGCTGCCTGTCATGATCTTCCTTGTGAGAAGTGATGTGCATGATGAGGAATATTTGCTTTGAAGGAAAATGAACGCATAAAATCATACAGTACTTTATATGATGTAACTAAACCAGCTGTGTGTGTGTGTGTGTGTGTGTGTGTGTGTGTGTGTGTGTGTGTGTGTGTGTGTGTGTGTGTGTGTGTGTGTGTGTGTGGTCTTGCATAAGAGCGGTTAGCATATACTGGACTGTGTCTGTGGGTTCAGCAGATGACTATAGTCTGGACATGAGGATTAGCCACACACACACTCTCAAACCAAGCAGCCAATAGTAGCACGGGCTGCGAGCTAGCCGGACATCCAATCCTGACTCAGCATGTTGGGCAGCCGGCCTATCCTGATCCAGCTTCATAGAGCGTTTGAGGTCGATTCAGATTGACACCCGAGGAGTGTGTCTAATCTCTGATTAACACGTCTCCCTCGTTCCTCTCTTTATTCCCACTCTTCCTGTCCCTCTTAATGTTCCCACATCTTTTTCCTCTTTCATCCTCCTGTCACCGCTAATCCCCTGTTCCCTCTCTCTACTCCCCTCTACTCTAATCTGTCTCACCATCATTTCTCTCCGTCTTTTCATCTTTTACATTACATTACAGTTCAAGAAAGTTGATTAGCCTGGAAAAAATTTATTTCACTTCAAAGATGGCTTCAAAGTGAAATACATGTTATTCTTTCACTGTTTAAGTGAAACACCACCTAGTTTAACACCTGATTAAGATTACTAACCTTGTGCCTGAAAGTAAAGATCTGCATATTTGGATATTGTTCATCTTCAGGCTTGATATTGTACTTTAAAAGTCATATGAGAATATTAATTCTAATAGGCTTTTTGGTGTTGGAAAAATACCTTTTCCCGTGTCCATGTAGGGATATCCGGGTAGGCAGCTTGTCTCTCTGTGTCGCATTATTACCTCTCTCAACTCTCTCTCCCTCCTCTTCCCTTCCAGGCCTTCAAAGAGGAGTTAGAGAGTTTGATCCAGGAGCAGCAGCGGAAGGGCAACAACCCCACCGGCCTGCTGGCCCTCAGACAGATCGCCGACTTCTTCATGGCCAGCTCAGTGGCCGGCTTCAACACCTCCCCCCTCAGTGAGTACCCACAATCCTGTGGCCTGTCACCCCGGGCAACCAGACACTTACATTCACCACAACATGCCACCCTTGCCCAGGGTGCAGCCGCTTTGCACTGCACTGAAAAACAAAACAAAACATCGGTATTTGAACAGTGGCGATACATACACAAACATGAGGTTTGTGCGCTCAAGGGCAGAAATACCCCGAGACGACCCAACCCCAGACTCCGGAAGAGCTGCGCATATTTTCTCTGGGGTTTGATCCTCTGTGAATTCTGTCCAGGAGTCCATATGTGAAGTCTGCTTCTAATCACAGCGCTGGAATGCACGACTAATGCTGAATTACACGTTAAAGGCAATATAGTAGTCCGGTTAAGCTCTTCCTTAAAATACACCCGTAATGAGTAAGTCTAAGGGGGCGTTGGCGGTAAACAAAGTATTCAAGGTTGGAGTGTTGTTTACATCACCTCAGCGTGGAAATTCAGACTCGTGGAGCCAGATGTGTCCAATACATCATTGGATAGAAAGACAGATGTTGGACAGTGATCCTGTGTGACTGTCGTTGTAAGGAGAAGAGGATAAAAGTGCATAGTGTGTGACCTCTAACGCACAACTGAAGTCAGTTTGTGCTAGTAGACTTGAATGAAAAGAAGAAAATGTTGTCGAAAGCGAGCTTTCCATGTCGTTGTGATTATAAAGCAGGTTTATTTGCTGTATAAATACTGTAAAAGTATCAAATCAATAAATCCACAGAAGAATGTACATAGCACATTTTTTCCCCCTTGATCGATCATGTCTTTTCTTTGTTTAGGTCTGGGGATGGTCACTCCCATCAACGACATGTACGGAGTGGAAACCAGCACGATGGTGAAAGGCGAGAAGCTGACGCGCTGTAAACTGGCCAGCCTCTACAGACTGGTGGACCTGTTCAGCTGGGCGCACTTTGCCAACTCCTACATCACAGTAAGATGCTGCAGCCGAGAGCTCAACTGAATCCCTATTTTACTATATAGTACTTTATATTTACTCTTGACGTTTTCTCGTCTCAGGGTCGAATCAGTAAAGAGCAAGACCACATCCTTATCATCCCCAGAGGACTGTCATTCGCTGAGGCGTCTGCATCAAACCTGGTAAGACACAAGACGCCGTGGATTGTTCCCAACATAGTTATTGAATTATATACTCAGCCTTACAACGTATAATTGTATTTCCGCTGTAAAATAAGAAGAAATAGCAAAAATAGGAGAGGTAATTTAATTGAACTGGACAAAAGTCTAATCTCATCATTTCATTATAAGTTAAAGTTGAAGTGGTGAGTTCTGAGTTGGGAGGTGGGTTTCTTTTTTTTTTTTACGAAAACTAAGATTGACATTTTTATTGAAGTGTTTGTGCAGCTTTTGAATTGAAACAGAAGGAAGTAAGATCCCAACAGCAAAGCTACTATTTATGCATTAATTTTAGAGCTTATCTAGGCCGTTGGTTACAGTGAAACAAAATGAATGTCCGTGTCTGTGTATGTTTGCCAACAGTCCTATTACTGTTTTGACCTTCACTGGATGGGACTAATGCTTTTCTACTTTGCTTAATCAGCCATTTACTTCCTTCAATTCACTTCCTTGAATTGTACGAAGGGGAAAAATAGTAGATGAATCTTATGTTGGCGCCACAAAGTACAACATGCGTCCTTTTCTCTCTCTGTACATGTGATTGTCATGTTCAATGTCACTGGCTTTGCTGGAGCCTGACAAGAGCCTCCCTCCTCTCAGTCTGCTGCTCTCCTGTATCAACTCAGCAAATATTGTGTTTCAGGCTGTTTGTCCGTCTAGTTTCGGTGCAAAGAGTACACATGTCGTCACAGCGCTGGGCCTGCCGTGTCAATAGATGTGCAATAATGTGTGTAATAATCTGTCGGCAGCCTTGTTGTCTTTTGAACTCCCTCTAATTCAGTTTCTGTTTCCATGTTTGTCTGTGGCTGTTTTCCTCTTTCTCTCACTCTACTCTCTAAGTAGTTTTGTAGACAAACTGAACGTGAATAAAATAACAACATAAGCTTGGCAGGACCAGACAGGTGGACAATTCAGTTTTTGATTCACAAAAAGCACTTAAACATCAGTGTTGTCCTTTGTTTTGTAAATCACAAGATTTCCAAAGTTTGTTTCTATATTTAAAACACCAGTTGTGTTCATGTGGCATTTTTGCTTTAGAGTATTTCCATATGCGGTATGATATGTCAAACATGAGCTGACACTAAAGAAAATACCAACTTGCCTGGTGGTAATAAATTCTTGGAATGCTTCTCGTGTTTCTGGTGTTTGTGGTTTGTTTGATATTCAGGAAGATTATTTATCTGCATCTACCAAACTAAGCCACATAACCCCCCAGAATTTCATTTTTTATGTTTCACGACAAAAACACTTGAATCATATCATTCTCCATCCTCTGTTCTGTCTGCTTTTTTAAACTTATCTCCTCGTTTATCTTCGACACCTGTGCAAACATACACACACACCTGTGTAATGTGGCGCCAGGTGTAGGATGTAATGGTAGCCATACTGCTGACAGGCAGGTAGAGAGATATGCAATGAAACCCAGCTGTAGTTTAGTTTGAGCTGTTTCTTGCTCCACCTTGTTGGCAGTCCTGAGGCATAACACGCAGTCCGACAATCAACTAAGCTACAGTACTTTTACAGTGAGACCTTTCACAAGCTATTCTCAAGGAAAACACAGCTTTGTGCATTAGTTACTTGGAAATACAATGCAAAAGTTCACTGGGCAGGAAAAACATATTTAAATGTATATATTAATGCAGAAATTATGATATCTGTCTAACAAAAGCCACAACCTGAATTAAAAACAAAGGCTGTTTTAGTTTATTTAGTGCATATTCATCAGTGCTAATCCTAACTAGCTGATTTAGGTTAACTAAAGAATAACGGTTTGCTCTCTGTTGGATAAATAGATTAATGAATTGTCTGTGTAACATCTGGCTCAACTTTACAACCCCACAAAGATGTAGTGGCTGCTGCTAGCTACCTCAAAATAAGTCCAGATGCTGCACTGCTCCTCAACAATGATACTGTAGTTAATGTTATTTTAGAGCTCCACACACTGTGAGTCACCTGTCTTTAGCTAACAGATTAAATATTTCATGTGTAAAAATGATGTTGCTGTGTTTCTTACCAAGATTGAGTTCAAATGAACAGTCTAACTACCAAACACAGTAGAATTAGAGTACTGTTGAGCTAGTACTAAACAGACAGACATAGTAGTTAAATAGCTCATTTTGAAACTTTTTGCTAACAGCTAATTAAGGAACAAATTGTTGCAGGCAGCACGCTAAAATGTAAGTCATCATTTAAAAAATGTATTTTTAGCTTGTGCGTCTGGACCACATCCATCTTCGCTGTGGTTGTCTATACGAGCACGGTGACCACAGCGCTGCAGCTGACAGGAGTCACAACAAAATTATGTCGTCTGGCACTTTCTCATTGCTCCGACTGTGTTTTAGTCTGTTTGTGTTTTGATGCCAGTCTGTCTCTGCTCTCTCTCTCTCTCTCTAATCTCCTCCCCTTCTTCTTCCCGCTCAGCCTGTTTTGATGTAGTGATCTCTATAGTTTAACATGGTTGAGTTCAAGTGTTTAGAGAGGTAAACAGATTGATTAGGAGGAGGTCAGCCAGAATAAAGAGTGTGAGAGGTCGTGTTGGGGTCAGCTGGGCGGAGGCTGGAGTTTAGTTGGCTTTGGTCAGTTTCCATCTGCCTCACCCTCGCAATCTCTGTATTTGAGTTCTGAGATGAAGGCTGGGTCATTTGAGTCCAAAAACAAATTCAGTTTGGTCCATCTGAGTGTTTTTGGCTCATCTTTTAGTTGAGTTTCATGTCAGTGCAGTGATAAAGATCAACTTTGTGTCAGCGGGTCAGAAGTTTGAAGTCAAGCTGTTTAACTTGAATCACCTTTCAAGTAATCCAGGGATTTCTTGTTCCGCTTTCAGTTTCCACACACTTCTTCCTCAGGCCCAGCTCTCCCGGACTCTTTATCATCTGTTTTCCAACCAGCCGTGTCACATTTCAGATTCTTTCTGACACGTCCTTCGGCATCTTTGTATAATTAGAAGTGCTATGTTTGTCAGAAGGGCCCCTCAGCAGTGAGGCGGCTTTGACTGACGGGCTGCTGCACTTTGAAGGACGTGACAGGGCGAACTAATACAGTACTGAACATGTGATGTGTGAACCAATCGATGATCGATTCGCCTGACAGCTGGTTTGTGGAGAGACAAAGATGGCGGTAGTTAGTTACGCTCGGCTGGTGCCATTCACTTTCCTCTGCTGGGTGAAAGATCAATAGACAGTAATCCATCCAAGCATCCATACAGCTGTTAACAGGCAGAGCACCACAGAGGATGTGTCTCAGGGGGTTTTCAGCCTGAGTTGACCCAGAGATCACCAGCAAGCTGTTGACTCCACCCTGGTGTTTTAATTCATCAATATTTTTCTAGATCAGTGCCAGAAAAAAAATTTGTGCAGTGCCTGTTCAAAATGTGCCTGCTCAATTGCTTGGCCTCTGGTATCGGCCGAGTTCCCTGTTTATTCAAACATTCTTAATATTGTAAAAGTGTAGTTTGTCCAAATTGCACCAAATTCGGCACTGCCCTTCCTCAGGTCCTTATCCACAAACCTGCCAAGTGTGAAGTAGATCGGATGAACGGTTCTTGAGATTTGCGAACCAAAGACGGACAGACATAGATTCCTTGCTTTATAGTTTGCTGAATATAGATATGTTTCACACTAATGATTTAGTTTGGCATGCTGTTGATATTACCCACGATGCAACTTAGCCACTGAGTGACATCACTGGAGGCAGTTTATCAGATTACATGCAGCTTCTTCTGGAGCCACAAAAGGCTTTTTTCACATATGCAGCAGCACTCCCAAAGACCTGCAAACACGCTTTAATGTGTAAAATGTGTCTATTGGTTTTTAGGTTGGTTTGTTGGTTTGTGAGCAGGATTACACAAAAACTACTGAATGGATCTCCACGAAGCTTGGCTGGCAGATTGGTCTCAGCCCAGAATAGACCGCAGTAACTTTTAGTGTAGATCTGGATAAAGGGGCAGATCTGGGAATTCTTTCTCACTTTCTATGACATCGCTAGATTTGACCCCTTTTTGTTAATAATTAATGGATCTTGATGAAAAAATTCAGGCATATTTAGATATCCGGTATCTCTAAGTCATTACAAAAAGGGACTGTTGGTCCTTCCGCCAAGCATTGTGCTTTTCTGAGTGCCATTCTAGTTTAAATGCAACTTAAATAATGTCTGTATTTGCAGATAACTGTAAAAAATGTAGATCACTTTACCAAACCCAAAGCAAATGGAAAGCTCTTAACATTGTGATGTTTATTGGTATGAGTGATAAGGTTCAGATAAAATTGTGAGCCAGCAAAGGTCTTCACAGAAATGTCTTATTTGGACGGACCAATTATTTCTAATTCAACATTTTGGTTCCCATTGGACCTTTTTTGTTTTAAGGAGGCTGGTGAGGGTAGCCTATTGGGCTGCACACAGTCCTTTCTCTGCAGCACCCCTTCTCTGGTATGTCCTCTGCTTCATATTTTACTTCTGGAACACAGTTTTCCTCGAGGAAGGAGCAAAGTGCAGCACGTAAGTAAAATATGAGACCCGTACATGTTGTACTGGGTGTATTTCATTAGCCTCAGACTGGATGATGGATGTCCTTTCCTGTTGTGATAACACACACTTGGGCGTTGTGTTGTGGAGGAGAAATGTGAGCCTGTAGGTTCTGGTTTGCATCACAGAACAACATGTGGTTACGGTGATGGTAATTCTGTTAAAGGTCTGCAGGCAAAGATGTGTTTGGTATTAGGTTTTACAGCGAGGACTGACATCTGCAGTCGGCCTCGTCTTCGCTCAGTCTCCGTCTCCTTATCCTCTCATTTTCTCTGGTTATCCAACTCTCTTCCCTCCAGGTCTCTACCTCCATCATTCTGGCCATCGCTCTTCTCCTCTCTTCTCTTCTCTCCTGTCCTGTAATCTAATAACTGCTAACTGGCTGGTAATTAAGTTGTCATAGTAGAGGACGTCATGTCCACTCCCCAACTACATTATGTGTCCTGGTAATGCTCCAATTCATTTGATGGAGAGGAGCGGACAGCGAGGAGGAATCGTTGATAATGTGATTGCTGTCGTCACGCTCATTGATTCTGACTTGTGTTCATGTCTTCTTGGTTAATGTTGGCATGTTACCAGCTCTGTGTGTGTTATGTGTCAGTCTCTGGATGTGCTTTAGTGCCTCGGTATATTTGATTACACTGATCTGGGCATGGTTAGCTTTACAGTATGTCTCCCTCTGCTCTCTTCTGGCCTCATCATGTTCATATCCCCTCCATTCTCAGGAGAGCCATCGAGAAGAGGCTGCTGTCAAGCTCTCAGAAAGCTTGTTCAGCGTGTGTGTGAGAGCCTGAAGTATGAAGCATCCACTGACTTTTCCTCCTCGCCTTGTTTCCCCAGGTGAAGGTCAACATCATCGGGGATGTGATCGAACAGGGCTCCACCAACCTGAAGATCGACCCCGTGGGTTTCAGCCCACACGCTGCCATCTACTCCATACGTCCAGACATCCGCTGCGTCATACATGTGCACACTCCTGCCACGGCTGCTGTAAGTTCAGGTTACACTGGAAGGTTTTTAAACTGGCCCCGCAAAAATTGACTTGCATTACGTATCGCACCTCACCTGAAAAAGCATACATATCTGTAAATAGACACTGTTATGGGAAGTGGTTGATGTGCAACAAAGATTCTTATATCTGCTGTCAATAGAGAAGGAGTTTCAAAGTACTCTTCACACAGAGGCGTTACGAGAAATGTCAGCTGCAGACTCAGATGAATAAAACAGCTGTAACGCTGTCAAAGCTTCTTATCGCTCACATGCCTCTGCTGCCTTCTTGTCACCTTTCTCCTGCTCTAGGTGTCATCTATGAAGTGTGGCATCCTGCCCATCTCCCAGGAGGCATTGATCCTGGGTGATATCGCCTACTACAACTACCAGGGCAGCCTGGACGACCAGGAGGAGCGCAGAGAGCTGCAGAAGGCCCTGGGGCCTACGACGAAGGTAGGAAAACCAAGAGGACTAACCGCTGCCGAGCAAGGTCTTCCAGCTGGGCAGTCCTCAGTCCACTAGATGAGCAGCAAGTTAATTAACACATTGTATTTCGCTGAAGTGTAAAAACGACACATGTTCTCAAGTTTTACAAGGAGGTTGGTGCTTAGCTATTTCTTGTCGAGATGCAGCGACTTTAATAAATGAAAAGATATGTGAAGAAGTGAACATTCGAACAATGGCTACGCCTGTGATGTGTGGACGCTATATCTTGAAAGGTATTTTCAACATTCTCAAGGAAGGGATGTTTTTACTCCTTGTCCTTGCAGTCAAAAAAGAGAAATGGGCTAATTATCAGGGTGTGGTGTACTTGGAATAGGAAACAGTAGCAAGACAGTCAAACCCACCAGTATCCTCTTGAAATATCAGCGGCGTGTTGGTTGACTTGTGCACCTCCTGCTTTCTATGTCTGCATGTGCTTCCCCATGTAAGTGCCTTGCTCTTGGCTTTTTTGAAATGATCGTATATCTACAGAATTTAAATTGGCTCAAATGCAGAATTCAGGGGAATTTCCATCGCTGCTGTGTTGTTTCAGGTCCTGCTGTCGTCGTCTAGCAGCCCAACCCTTGTTGATAAATGGAATCAGAAATATTTTGGTGGTTCCGCTTTTATTAAAGGGCACATTATTGTACAATCACAACTGAAGCAAGTCAGCCAAACAGACTCTGAAGACTCCTTGATCGGACTGTTGTGCTGCTCCTACTCACAGTTTCTCTTTGTGCGTGTGTTACAGGTTTTAGTGCTGAGGAATCACGGCGTGGTTGCTCTCGGGGAGACCGTCGAAGAGGCCTTTCACTACATCTACAATGCCCAGTACGCCTGTGAAATCCAGGTACACACACACACACCAGCGCACTCAAACTGGCACACTGCTACTGTTTTGGGTACCCAGCAAATTCCAGCACCACTCCCCTTCCCCTTTGCATGAATTAGACCAGCAGGGCGGCAGCTTTCCCACTAAAGCTAATCTCTCCACAGCCATTTTCACATTTCTCCACTCTCACTTTTTTGACAACACTCTATAAATCCTAATCTCTTGCTTTGTTGAAGATGCTGGCCAAACAGTCTTTCAGTCAGGCCATTAGAGGTTTGATGAGGGGAGTAACAGGCTGACGTGTTGTTGTTGATGTGAGTCCAGAGAAGGGTGTTCTTCCTTTTTCTTTCCTGAGCCAGTAGAGAAGGCAGAGGGGATTTCAGGAGATCTAGGTCAGGCAGGAGAAGTGAATGATTAATTATTCAGTATTGATTATCGGCTGATTGTATCTTTAAAACCTTTGCCGATAAGACATTGATGAATTCTGTCATCCGTCCCGCTTGCAGTAGGTTACATTTACAGTTGTCAGAGGGCTTATAGTAAGATAGCCTAAAGCTCAACTGATTTAATAGTTGGCAAAATGTAATCGATGAATGGTTGAAATAATTAGCTAAAAGAAATTCATTAATGGGTTGAATAGTTAGATTATCTAACCGTTTGCTAAAGCTAAATGGATAAACAGTTTTATAAATGTTTGAAGTGCTATCAGTAGCCTACAAATCCAAACTTAACATACATGTAACTGACCTAAACATCAACAGTTCAGCTGTATGAAAAAAATATTGTTACAATATCCACTAACAGATGATCACACGTCATCACTTGTGTTGCACAGTGGCAGAGCTTTGACAGATGTCATAATGAATCAACGCTTGAAGTCGTTGTCATGTGTGGGTTTTCTCTGCTGCTGGGTTCTTGCGTGTCTTTGTGTTCACTTGAGCGGAGGATTTTAGAGATGTTGTTGTGTCCCTCGCTGTAATAGACATACCAAATCTCCTGATTGACTCTCCCCGGTCAAGCAAAAGAAAACATTAATCCATCCTGCAAAGCCCAGCTTAATTTCTATAAATAAATCCCCCAACCATGTTTGTTGCCATGTACTGTATATCCCATGGTGCCGTGGCAGCTTTAGATTGAGGGGTATCTCATTTTGGTTTTGGTAAATTACGCCTTTCTCGTGCGTGGAAAGCAGTCAGGAAGTCTGTCCTAAAATGAGAATACGCCGATTCTCATTTTAGGTGGATGATCTAATGCTGCAGATGTTTGGTGATAGAACGGCCTTTCAGTCTATTCTGTGTTGCATAAGCCATCAGTCAGTGGAGGCTCACATGCTTCTCCCTCCGTTTATCCCTCTCTTTATTTGTGATTTTTAGGTGAATGCTATATCGTGTGCCGGCGGCGTGGACAACCTCATAGTGCTGGACCCGCAGAAATACAAATCACGAGTGTTCGACGTGGCCACGGCGGCTGCAGTCAACATGGCTGGACAGTACAAGTGGAAGATTGGCGAGCTGGAGTTTGAGTCTCTGATGAGGATGCTGGATAACCTGGTGAGTCCACAGACATCAGAGGATTTGTACACAAACACACTGGTAGGAAAGAACACACATCTGCTTATCATAATGCCTCAGGCTCATTAAATGACGAGGCATGATCGAAACACTTAACCTTCAATTTTACTTCAGTTCTGTGTGTTTACGTTGCACAAATTAGCTCAGAGGCAAATATAAAAAATACATGATAAGAGTACTTTAAAGATTTCTTGTCCTCTCTGGGATCTGCACGCTGCAGCCTTCTGAAAGCTTGTTTTTTTCTTCATTTGAAGAGATGATATGTGTGTTTTTCATGTAACGAAATGTTTGTTTGGCTTTTCTTTGTCATTGATTGATAAACGCTTTTGACGCACTGATGTTTCCTCCCTCAGAGAAATCCTCTCCTTTGTTTTATGATGCTGGTAGGGACTGGGTAGCTATGTGCAGAGTTAGAAAAGAGCGCCCCCTGCTGAAACCTAAACTGTAATAACAGAAAATGCAAAGACAACAAGTCTCTTTTTATGCTCTTTTTCTGTCTTTGCTTCTCTTATCGTCTGTCTCCCCAGTGTTTCTGTTTCTGTCCCACACTTTTCTCCCCTTCCTTCTCTCTTCCTCTGCTCTCTTCCCTCTCGATGCCATCCTTTTTGTCTCTCACACCTCAGAAAACACAGCATTTGTGTCAAATAAGCTCTTTGTTTCCTTACAACACCCAGACAAAGTGATGAGAATGAGGGTGAGAATCTCCATCCATTTTGACAACCAGTATACAAATACAGAGAACTTCCTGATTTGAGTGCGTAAAAAATGTGAGACGGGATGTTGCAGATGTTGCATGGCGGCCCAGCTGACCGGACAAAAAAAGGAGGTCAAGTCAAGTTGAAAGGGTAACTTTGACTGTGAAACTGAGATGAATAGAAACAGACAGAAAGGAAAAAGAACAGAACTTCGCTGTCGGGCCAAGTGTGGAAAAATGTCCGAAAAGTCCTCAGGATCAAGTGAGAGTTCAGCTACAGAGAGACAGAAGGGGAAATGGGAGTGTGAGAGAAAAGCGAAGATGAGGATGAAAAGGAATGGGAGAGAGAGAGAGAGGGAGAGGGGAAAGGGGGGATTGAGGGAGAGAGTCGAGAGAGAAAGGGTCAGACAGGAAATGTCTCTCTGACTCTGTCCTCTGTGCTGCCAGAAACCCTGTGGTCCCAACACTGTTGCTCTTTCTTTTTCATGTGACTAAATGTGAAACTGGCAGCTCATCCAGCCTTACAGGAAGAGAAAGTCACAGAATGAATACTCAATTCTGTCACAAATATGGTTCAAATTGATCTCTTTTGGTGTAAAAAACAACAAACTGAATTAAAAACATTCTCTTTACAGTTTTTAATGATGTTAGCTTCGATCCAAGACCATTGAATGATTCTCACTGGGTAAACAGGACTCCATAGCGGTTGAAGGAGTGGATGAAGGAGCAGAACAAATCAAATCACTTCATATCAACCAAAACAAACCTTATGTGTGATCTTGTTTCCTGCTGCAGGGCTACAGGACAGGTCATGCCTACAGGCACCCAATCGTGCGGGAGAAGCCGAGGCACAAGAGCGAGGTGGAGATCCCCGCCACGGTCACAGCGTTTATGTTCGCGGAGGACACCGACAGCGGTGCCACACGGCTGCCCTTCAAGTTCCTCCAGCAGCGGCAGCAGAGGGAGAAGACGCGCTGGCTCAACTCGCCCAACAGCTACACCAAGGTCAGCGTGGAGGGCGGAGAGGAGCGCTACAACAGCCGGACAACCACGGTGAGCCGAGTGTGTGTGTTGATGTGAAAAACATGATTTAAGATGTCATTCTTTGTACTGATATCTGAATGTATGAAGCTGAACTTTATATCTTCTTGAAAAATATAAAACACTTCTGGAAGGTTTTAATCACGTTTGTCTGTGAACATGTAAATATAGATTTATATCATGAAGCTAAACATGAGGAGACAGATGCACATCATAGCCTGGTGATATCCAGTTCGTTTGCTGTTTGTTTGAGGCTGCAGTTGTAAACTAGTGTTTAAAAACTGATACTAGACCGCCATCTACAGGCTGAACAGAGAACTACATTCATTTTAAGTCCAGCTGCACTGGATCAGAAACCGCTTTATTGTTTACACTATTAATTTGCGCTCAGTGTTACACAAAGTTCCAATAGAAATACATCTATAGAAGTAGACATACAGCTAAACAAGGACAACAAAGTTGAACAAAGACAGGGAAATTAAACATCAAACTATCATGTACATGTAAGTAGGAGAAAAAATACTTCTATATAGAAAGCAACAATGACCAATAAATACATTTATGTAAAGGTCAAATGCTTCTGTAAAGTGTAAACAATACACATTTTAAAAATAAATTCATATTGAGTGAATTTACACAAAGTGGTTGATGTTGACTTTGAGCCATTTAGCTGACAGATAGAATCACAATAGAGTCTTACATATATTCACAGTGTGAGGTCGTTGTTATTTTGAGCAGACAGTTTTAATCTCATCTGCTTTTACCTGCCTTCCCCCTGCAGTGGATGAAGGCGGAGGAGACGGGAACCCCAATCCGGATCGAGGACCCCAATCAGTTTGTCCCTCTCAACACAGACCCCACTGAGGTGCTGCAGAAGAGGAACAAAGTGAGTCTAAGAAAGATCGTTAAATGTAAAGTTGTAGCGTCATCTGGCACTGATGTTTAGATTGAGTAAGAGTTTTGACAGAGGCCTTAAGTTGCTATAATATTAAGATGAGGACAGTAAGAATTTAAGTCAGTGATCAGTATTTAGGTGAATGAGCTGAAATATGATATGAGTAAAGAATAAAGGAAGTATATGAACATCCTGTAAGATAGGGAATTAAACACGTGTACAAAGTTTAACATTCAGTCATTAACGTTTAAGCTCTGAATTGTTTTGACTGGAGTTTTGAATAATTCAAAGTAAGCTCTTCCTGCTTCCTTATGACATCCTTTTGTGTTTTGTCCTATCACAGATCAGAGAGCAGAACCGGTTTGATGTGATGACGTCGGGGCCGCGCTCTCATGCCCTTGCAGGCATCCCTGATGATGTACCGCGACGGGTGAGAATTTACTCCCTCATGTTCAGAACTTATGAATTTTACAAAATCTAAATTCAATGTTTTAAGAAAAAAATCAAAATTCTCTGATTTTAGCTCGGATATGTTGATATTTTATAGATTCTTTACCTCTCTGTGACAGTAAATTGAATATCCTTGAGTTTAGGCAAAAGTAGACATTTGATGACGTCATCTCGGGCTTTGGGAAAAACTGATCGAAAGATTAATTGACAATGAAAATAATGGTTAGTTGCAGTCCTAAACTTCACTGTAGCTGTGCATCAAATCATCTTATGTCTTCTGTTGGCCAGTTAAAAAAAACTACAAATGTTAGTCCCAGAAAAAATACTTGAATTAATGTAGACTGCTTTGAACTAGAGCTCGAGCGATATGCAGTTTTTGGGTCTGTGCTGATACCGACATTGGGGTGTAAAGAATTCCGATATCGATATATCAGCTGATATACACACAGTTTTTGTAGCTATCGCTCCAATGTGGTGATCAAACAGACAGAGATAGATAACAGAGGAAGAATATATACAATACACTTTTGTTGTCTGAAAGGACAACAATGCGCTGAAAAACAAAACTTTATTTGGAAGTTAATAATTATATATCAACCTAAGCATTGTGATTTTTAAAACTCTTCAAGTTGGCGTTATTGATAACATACAGGCTGATATGGATATATTTGTGATTGGCTAACTGATGTGTTAGTCGGGCTCTACTTTAAACTAATAATTGTTTGTTTCATGCTTAAAGAGATTCAGTTAACAGAGTTCTCTGACACCAGGAATATGTTTACAGAAATGAATGAAATTTACATTTTGGAAATGACCTGATCGCACCAAACTTTGTGAAATAAGAAAGATGATGAAGGTGCAAACACAACAAAACAAGTAGTAAAGGAGATTTCATACAAACACAGTCTACAAACACCCACACAGTGATGAGAAGAGATTTAATCAGTCGAACAAGTGAAAACACCTGTGTCCAGGTCCCATTGTTGTATACGGGCACAGACAGATTAATGACACATCTCGACCACTAGGTGGAGCCAAGTGAGCACATTATTCTAAAGCAAAAGGAACCTCGAGTATGTTGATAGTTGTACAAAGTCATCAAGAGAAATAATGAAGCAGACAATCAAGAATACATAAGAAAGATGAAGGTATGATCAGATTGAGACGTGTTGATGCTGATGGTTTTGTGGTTGGGTTCTTGTCTTGAAGAATCAGGTGCAGATAAACGTTCTGGTAAATATCTACAAGTGTTTTCTTACTGTTCCTGTTTGCAGTGTTGTTGTTTTTCTTTGACACTTGTTGTTTGTGGATTTGTTTGACACCTTTTTGTCCTTTCAGAGCAGAAATCATTGCATGTGTTTATTAGTGCTGTGTTTTCAGACACCAACCTTTGAAACGAATTCTCACCAGTTTTATTTGTGCACAAAGTTCATGTCGGAGCATGACGGTTTGTAGGACATATTTCCACAGGAGAATCTAAACACATCTGTGAAATGTGTGTTTTTGTGTGCATGCTTGTGACATGTTTTGTGAGTTTGATGGTGCACCAAGTGTGAAGTGTCTGCATTTTGGAGTTTGTGTTTTCCAGAGTCTGTTAAGAAGATGTTGGGGTTTTGCGCACTAATTGGTTGAGAGTTTCTGTGTCGAGCTCGTGGTTAGAAGGGTTCTGTGTGATGTGGTCGACACTTTCATCTTAATGTGAGCAGCCTTAGTCATGTTGTAATGAAGGATTGTGAAGACAAAGTGGGTGTGAGGTTTTTTTTCGGTTGTGTGTGTGTGTGTGTGTGTGTGTGTGTGTGTGTGTGTGTGTAAGAGAGAAAGACAAAAGAAAAAATGTTTGCCTGTACATCAGTTAGTGTGTGTGTGTGTGTGTGTGTGTGTGTGTGTGTGTGTGTGTGTGTGTGTGCATACTTTGTTTTTTGCATTTTAGAGATTGTGTGCATGCACCTCCTTACAGTTGCTGTGTGTGTGGGTTGTGTGTGTGTGTGTGTGTGTGTGTGTGTGTGTGTGCTTGTGCTCCCATGCTCACCCCTCTCCCTGTCTCCTCCCCAGCCATACGTGCCCACAGAGGATGAGCAGATGGCTCCCCTGCCTCCCAACCCCTTCAGTGAGCTGTCAGAGAAGGACATGGTCGAGTACCGCAAGAACGTGGAGAGGAGGCAACTGGGCCTCAGTGGTACGACACACACGCGCGCACACACTCGCATAAATACACACACTTAAACAAACATGCAAACTCTTACACACCCAGTCCCTGAATTAATGAGTGCTCATAGCTGTGTGGACTTGATCCTGGATTCACTCAACTTGCGAACACCACAAGAGCCCAGTCACACTGAGAGACATATGGACTACACACACACACACACACACACACACACACACACACACATGCACGGTGACTTGTACTCCAAGCCAAAGGCCCGTCCCTCAGTGTGAGCAGCAAACAAACCTACCAATCTGTGAGAGTTGGTTTAACAACATATTATTGAGCGGGTTTAAAAACAATCAATCAATAATCAATCTGTTTGAAAGCACACAGGAAGAGATTAGTTGGAGCCAACAAGATTTGTCACTAGATTTGAGAAAGCAGCACGTTTATCTTCAAAGATGTGTTCTCTCATTTTTGGCAGTTTGTATTCGAGCCTGCTGATGTCTCTGCGGGACTGATGTCATCAGCCAATATCAGCTTATCACAGATATCGGTGTGTATGTTGCCAGAAATCAATTGTGGTGCAGTAAATTGCAGCAATAAATGATTTATAGGGAGCATTTTTATGAGATACTTTTACCTTCATTTTTATTAAGTCGCATATATTGTAATTGGATTTAGAGTTAATTATAATAGTTACATTATAATCACATTTACTGATAAAGTCATCTTTATTTTGGCAACACAATTTATTAATTTTAAATGCAATTACATTAACAATGGAGTCCCCATCTCCCTTTCCCCCATAACATTTCAAAGTCAAACAGTGTTGAAATAAGAAAATCTGAGGTTTTCCATGTAAAAAACATTTCTTTAAAGGAGCACTATGTAGTTTTGAAGAAGAAATTCAAACTCTGAGTTGTATATTTACAATATTAATGAGGTAATAATACACACTCAGAAATATTTATATTGTCCATAAGTGAATAAACAAGCTGTTCTCAGAGGAAAATACGGTCCCAGAACACTGTTTGAAGCTAGAAAGGTGGCAGGGTCCGCCACATATAAACAAAGTCAAACAGTATAAAATAATATTGTCTGATGCACCTTTGCATGATTTCTGTTATTCCTCAATATTGGTATAAACCTCAAATGTTCAATATGAGTTCAGCTCTAGTTTGTATCCCTGACATACACACTGAGAGTAAAACATGTTGGATCTGACCTTGAAGTCTCAAACTATTAGTTCCCTGCTTCTAACTGTATTAGTCTTCTTCCCAGTGTGCTCCGTGAGCTTTTCATTCGTCCTTCAACTGTAGAAAAGACAAGACCCTAACAGCCAGATGCGGGCATGTCCTGCTGGAGCCTGTCTACGTTGTTAACAAGCACTGTCTGACATTTTCAAGTGCTCAGAATCGGCTAAAACAGCTGGAGCAGATTTCAAACTGAGCAGGATTTCTTAAAACTTGCAAATCTGTCCCTCCTTCTCCTCCTCCTCCTCTTCTTCAAATCTTGTCTTACAGATTGATTTCTGTACATTCTCAGTTTGTTACCTGCTCTCCCAGCAGGCTTGTTGTTAATAAACATCCATATAATCCCGGATCTGTAGGGCTGTTGCCTTAGCAGCGATCCCGGTGGACAGGCATATTCTAACACGCTGCCTGCTGTATCACATATACACAACACACACATATATACCTTTCAGCATGAGGGATTGTCCTCACGGGCCCTACTGCTGCCTTCATCTGCGTTAACCTCTCACACAGGACAGTCAATGCTAATCATATTAGCCCTCTGTCCTACTGCCTTTCAGAGAGGCCGGGGAGAAATCAATAGAGAACGGATAGTGAAGAGGGGGGTCGTCCACTAGTCCCCCTCCTGCACCAGATTAATGTGTATGTTTCTGTACGTGTGTGTACATCAGCATACACACGTGTTCATGAATGTTTATAGGATCTTCCAAATGCTCTCATGTGCCTTTGAAACATGGTGCAAGTGTCACTGTATGTACGCATGTGTGTGTGTGTGTGTGTGCACATTTATGATGGACTGATATGACTAACATGACAGACCGAACAGACAGCAGGTCTTCACACCCGCCACATGAGCGGAGCCCGTTGCTATGACAGTGTTGCCCCCACAGCCCCACGAATCCCCGGTGGCCAATCTGGATGCAAGCTGGAGACCGTCTGTAATGACCTGATATATGCCACACACACACACACACACACACACACACACACACTTACAGGTTTAGCCTGTGATGAGCCGTGTCCATTCCACTCCGTATATTTAATTTGCAAACTAAAAATGTTTAATGTCAAAATTGTTAAGTCCATATTGCAGTGTGTAAAGTGCACTGACTTTGAGTTCACTCCTCAAATCTCAACTTCTCAACACATACGAACACATAGAGCACCTTCAATGTACAGACCAGGCTGTTATGCAAACACGTTCTATATGCTTGGTATGAATAAGCTGTGAACAACTGCGACGCCAACTGAATGTGTAACCCTAAATGTGCTAATGAATGTGTGGAACCGATATGGGAATGTCATTCATTCACACTAATCAGTGTTTAAAACTAATGAGGCCACCAATGCGGAGCTGCACTGTAACATTTACTGTACTGTCCCAAGAGTTGTTTTAAAAGCTGCTGCAAGCTGTTATCACGTAGAAAGTCACATGCTCGATTAGTTTTAGCCAGAAAGCTCTTGGATAATTAAAAATAACTGATGATATAATAGATAATAAAAACTCAATGTTCTCTTCAGCAAAGTAAGGATATGATGGGCAATAAAAGTCATTACTCTGAGGCATGATTATGGTTTTACAACAAGGTTGTGTAACGACATGATATAGACGGATTCATATATAATAAGTCACAAAAATAAACTATTATGCGTATTAAAGTGCGGAAGATGAGAAAAGAAGCTGTTCTGTAGTCTGGTGGTACGACAGCAGACACTTCTGTATCTCTTGTCAGACTGTGGCTGTGGCTCACCTCACCAGTATCACTGATGCTCAGTGGATGGGTACAAATTATGTTTTGGGTGGTTTTCGGTGAACAATATCGTCATAATGCATTTAAGTTTAAATATACACTTAGTACGCCCAGCCCCAGCTCATAATGTAAATCGCCTCCTTCCTTCATGTAAAAGTGCTTGAATATGATAACATTTATTTGAAAATTTGTTATCAAGAGCTAATAAATGACCTAAATTTCAGCCACTTGTGTGTTAGTATGTTCTGGAATCCAGCCTGCAGCCCTTAAGTTACAGTTCAGGGCACCGTGAGGATATTAAGGCACGACAAAATGTTACAGTGCGCGCTCAGCCCCCAGGACAAGCGGATAACAAGGGAGTCATGGCGCTCCGAGAGCCTGATGATCAGCAGACAAGGATTTTGGAAATTTTGTGGAAAGCAGCTGTGCATGGCCTGATTCTAACATGTGTGTGTTACCACTAATCTCTCAAACTCCCTCCTCCTTCCCACTCCCCCACCCCTACCCCGCTTCTGACCCTTCATCCCAAATCCTGCCCCCACCCACCTCTCATCCCACTCACCCCTGCTGTCATCCCACTACTTCAATCCTCTACACCACCCTGCAATCCTCTCATCCATCCCTCACCCTGCTTTGACCCCCCCCATCCCCTCCTCACCCTCCCTGCAGATGGAGAGCACGATCTAACCTCCGACGATGGCTCCACTCTCTCTCAGTCTCTGTCTCTCACCCAGTCCCCGCAAAGCACTCCAGCTAAAGAAGGTATCACTCACTCAGAGAGAGAGAGAGACGTTTTCAGAATGATCTTCACTGCCTTGCTGTGTGTCTTTATGATCTAATGTGTGTTTGAGTGTGTGTGCATAGGAGTGCAAATTAAATGGACTAAGAGCTGAATATGCAGAAACTAAACTACTGACCTGTGCTATAAGTTTGTACTGCACTAATGATTTTTCATGTTAAAACTCTGAATCAATGAAACTACTTTCTGCTGCTGGTTTTGAAAACTCATCCTTCGCCACCAGAGGTGATGGAGCAAAGCTTCAAAGCACTCATGTACTCGTTTTACATTACTCCTTTTCAAAGCATAAAGTTATATCTTATAATTTCTTGCCTTCCACATATTATATTTAGTTTCAGTATAATATGAGAATCAAGTTGTAAGGAATAGATTCACATTTTTGGAAAGACGTTTATTTGCTTTGTTGCAGAGAGTGAGACAGGAAAACCAATACCACTCATGTCTGTATGTTGAGCTTGATTCAAGAAATGGGTAGCTTAGCATTAAAGGACAAGTTTGTAGGATTTTGTGGCATCCAGTGGTAAGGTTGCAACCAACTGAACACTCTTCCTCTTGCAAGCGTGTAGGAGAACCTTCCCTGGCATCTAAAAGCGTGAAAAGCGTCCAGCTTCCACGTCCATTTTGGGCTACTGTAAAAACATGGCAGACTGCATGGAAGAGGACGACCCTAAGCCCCCAGGGGACCCGGCTTTGAAGCCAGTTTGTGTAGCTCATCGTCACTTGACACTGCAGCCCAAAACACTTTTTGTGAAAGAACCGTCTGTAAGACAGTGGATATATTTTTGGAGCATCACAACCCCTGCGAAACGACTTGTTTCACTATCATGATATGAGCCATTTGGTCCAATACCATTTGGAAGGTCATGAAGAGCCGCATGATTAAATCATATTATCTCTATTCAAGATAGAGGGGCGCTAAACTGGAAGTTAGCCAGCTCGGTCGGTGGAAATTTCTTGTGTGCACAGAAGATCTGGGTATTTTCATACACTAGAAGTCGAGCATGTTCGGCTGTCCTCCAAACTCTTCATGCTAAGCTAAGCTAAGCTAATACCCTCCAGGTTGTAGCTCTTCACCTAACACAAAGAGTGGTGTCAGTCTTATTATCTCACTACCGACAAGAACGAACACAAATTTTTTTACCAAAATGTCAAACCATGGCTTTTAAAGAACTCCGATCATGAGGTTTTTTGCTCGCTAACACTCGATCTTGACTGTTGCCGCGTCCTTGTGTACGCACCACTAAGGAATTTCAGAATGAGTTCACATCAACACAAGATCTTTTGCCTCTCCCTTCTCTCAGACATGTCAGACCTGCCAGGTTGGTAACATGAGCATGTTGTGATTTTTGGGTAATGACGTGTTGCCTCTCGCTGCCAATTTGGATCTCCAGTCTTAACATAGAAATATTGTGCCTGACATTTGAAGCCAGTTGGTGTAGATCCAAGAGAGACAAAGATCACAGCGGCCGCAGTACAAGTTCTAAATAATGACACCATGGGATTGACTTCCTGTCAGCTTCCCTGCAACACAATGAGTAACAATTAACCCACAGCAGCACACTGGCTCAGGGGACCCATATATTCTGACACCGCCGCTGTGAGGTCGGCCAGTTGTTGTCCTCAAACCAGGTCAATTGTGGTGTGAGCTGCTTTTTAATGTCGCTCTGCGTGTTTCTTTGTGCGAAGTTGAAAATAAACAGAGAAGACGTCACTGTCTTGGTGTTTTAGCGTGGTAACATGATGCAGCTGCCCTGCTTTCCCTAACCTGCGTTTGTAACCCAGAGAAAGGGATGTGACGGCAGACCGGTTATGTGAACAGTCATTAAAGGAGTGGCTGAAGGCCCATTTATTTCAGGTGAAAGGAGGACAGACTCTGTGGGCTATCAGGTCACTGGAGCTTTACGCAGGGATATTATGAAATATGTAGAGCACGGGAACAGCGTGTCCCTGCGAGGCCAGCGGAAGTTGAATACACAGTTCAGATGGTATTAGTGTGTTTGGTACAGCAGAGTCAGCAAAGCCTCATATTTATTACATGAGGCGAGTGTGGCATTCAGGGGGTGGACACAATAACATGAACGCCTGTACAGATTAATGCAGTTCGATACAGTATTGCTGCAGAAAAACATGCAGCTTTGGTAAAGACTTATGAACAACTTCATAATACTTTTTGAGATTGTAAAGTGTAGTGTTTTCATATTTCATTATTTTACAAGCTGTTTCTATCATTGTGTCCAACATCTGTTTATTAACCGCTGTATATATCTGTAAGTACTGATAGATTTGGGGTTAAAAGTTAATATAAATCACACACTGTATGTTTATTTGTTGTGGGTGTCTGTTTGTAGGGTGTGTTGCAGAACTGATTGATGTGGCCTTCCTCTGTTTCTTGCTACCTGTCCTCACCTGTGTCTCCCTCCCTCCCTCCCTCCCTCAGAGAACCACACGGGCCTGATGAACGGCAAAGACGGCCACGGCGACGTGGACGAGGAGCTGTCCAAGCGCGTCAGCCAGCTGACCACCAGCGCAGAGAGCGTGGAGATCCTGGTGCGCTCCAGCGAGAAAATCGCGCTGTCCCCCGAGAGCTCGCCCTCCAAGTCGCCCAACACCAAGAAGAAGAAGAAGTTCCGCACCCCGTCCTTCCTGAAGAAGAACAAAAAGAAAGAGAAGATGGAGGCCTGAGAGCAGACATGAGGCAGGCAGGAAGAAGAAAGAGGGGCAGCAGCCACCTTTTCTGTTAAATGTCTGTGTTTTTATTTTGTCTCCGTTTTCAATGCCCTTTTATGTTTTTAATTTTATTTGAATTTTTTAACAAAAGGTTTTATGTGCGAAAGGCAGAAGAACGGATTACACAAAAAATGAACTGGTTTGTAAAACAAAAGAAAGGTCTCCCCATCTGCAGAAAGATGTTACAGTTTTGGGATGGGTTCATGGGTTCAGTTGCAGCAGATGTAGGTTACTTGGGTGGATGTTGGTTGTCTACACACCTTATCGCCTGTGCAGTACTCTAACAGGGCTCCTTAGGAGCAGTGAAGTATCATTTGAGTCCATTTAGATCCTGAATAACTGGCTCTTCCGGTGTTGTTCCCCAAGCTGAGAACACCTAATTGAAACCACTTTGAGTATTTCTTCTCAAAATCCAATTTTATGAAACGATTGGATTGCAACATGAGGGTTATAAAACTGCACAAGTCAAAGCGAAACCTTTGCTTCTTCTGTCAAGACTCCCTCGGTCTTTCAAGGTTTTGTTTTTACATTCTGGTCACCTGACTCTGCATAGGGAACCGAGAGGCCGCATGAAATTTGAAGTCACACTGGAAAACTGGTCTCAGAAGACAGCCACAGGGTTTGTGTTGATTTATTTACTGTGAGAGAGGTTTTCTCTCGGCCTCTCACACTCTTCAAGCTTCTGATGCAGACCTTCTCTTCAGCTGATTGTGGCTGAACTCCAGATGAGTTAAAGGGTCACTAGACTGGACGAGATAGTGAGGATGTAGGCTGGCGGTCTATCACAAGTTGACTTTATCTCACAGAGCCGCTGACTCACTCGGAATATTTATGTAGCATTTTCATTTCCTCTTCATCTCAAAGGTTTTCTTTTTGCCAAACTACGTGGAAGAAAAGAAGAAACAATCTCATTTTAGTGAAGCGTCACTGTTTGTGTCTCGTTTGTCATCTCATGAAATTTGATCTTTTTTTATTGAACACAAATTTGGTATTAGTCGACTCTGTTTTGTACTCATTTCTAAGCTTTTACAGAGAATACGGATGTTACGCACGTTTTCTCTTTTTTGCAAGAACTGAATTTATACGGCTGACTATGTTCTGTAGTGATGCCTGATTGCTCAAATGATATTCTAATCTTCAGAGTACACAAATTTACTATATAACACAGATATATGAAAACTGGATATGTTGGCTATAGATTTTTAACTATATATTTTTTATTTTATTGTGCTGCACTTTTCTCGTGGTATATAACACATTTTTTTTAGTTGCAGGTGGTTTCACCAGTGAAGGAGATTGTGAAGTATTTGGTTAAAAAGTTGTGCAAGTAGCAAGCGAGGCATGGTGTCGGAGAAAGGTCAGGACCCAGAAAGTGAGTCGAACGAAGAAAGAAAGAAAAGTCTCTCATCGGTGTCACACATGAGAAAAGATCTCTACTTCTCAACTCAACGAAACTAAAAAAAAAAAGAAGAAAAAAACAGCAAGTGTAGTGCTGATATACTACGTCAAACTATCTGCAGTCGCCAGCTGAAATGAGAATCACGGGTCGTGGAGTGCGGAGCGGTGACATTTCGTTTGGTGTGTTTGTGTGTGTGTTTTTAAAGCCATATTGTAATTTTTTTTTCCTCCATTGTTTTTGAGACAAGGGTTGCGATTCTCGTCTGCCTGCTCGGGCGTCAAGGACCCCAACAAGACCTCTGTTAAATCACCCCAGTGACTGCATCGACACCCCTCAGGCTCCCAAAACTTTTTTTTTTCCCCCCAGTAGCTCCACTCACAGCAGCTACGCTTCCTTGCTTAATTTGCCATTTATTTCCTCCTGGAACTGGAACACTTTAAGGAGGTCATATGGACATTTTATTTTTATTTGATCACTCTGCGAGCCCGGTCGTCATTTCAGCTTCTAAAGCCTCCCCTCATGTAATTTCTCTAGTAAACACGATCGTGTTGTTACTGTCAGATGACCCACAGTTGAACTCTGCAAAGCCAAAGTGTGATGGGTTGCCACATATCCTCCCCCCGCAGTTTAACCAGATGCACCAATATCCCAGCTAGCAATGTGAAGTATTGGATTTGGAGGGAGGGAGGGGAGGGTTTAGGGGCACATCTTTAGCTGTGTTAAACGATAGCTTTTGGCTCGGGGCAAAGAGCCGAGGTCACACAACTGAAAGATGGAGAAGGGAGGTGTGAGTTTGGAAATGGAAGTGCATATGTGTGTGTAGTAGAGAGGGGCAGGGGGTAAGGACAACCTGACACTAACGCACCATGTTTTTATCACTCAGTCTCGTCTTTTTATTCTTTCATACCATCTCTCCTCCTGGAACGTTCTCTTTTTTTTCATCCTCCATTTGTATCGCAGTACGCTTTCTTTTTTTTTTCTTTTAGTTTTCAGAGAGCACTAGGCTTTTTTTATTAACCATTTTAAGAGCATAAATTGCTCCCAGATGAACTGAATGTGCATTGCATCCTTATTTTCACCTCTTCTGTTCCGACTGTTTGCACCTTGCTTTACTAATGCCTCTCTATCCACCTTTTATTTTCTGTTTTAAAAAAAAAAAAAGAACGAGTTTTTGCTTTGGCATGCCAGAATGAGCCAAGCTACTTTTGTGACCTGTGAAAATCCTATATAAATGGTTATCTAATGGAGTTGCTTTTAGATGTATTGCTAATCAGTGTAAATTCACAAATAAAACTGTATTTTAAGAAACGGAAGCTCATTTTTCATCTTTGTGCATCACAATTCACGTCATTCCTCAAACTGCTTTAAGTTCAACATGATCCATACACACTCATTTTACTTTATGCCATTATCATGAACTGAGAAGTTGTAAATATTCACACTTTCACTTAATGCTGCATTTTTCATGATCATTTTACGGTAATGTAGAACAGCTTCAAATAGATGGACCTATGCTGAAATACTTCAGTGTTAAATGAGCAGGAAAAAAACTGTAACTGGTGCCTTTTTATCCTTAAGTCACGATGTTAACAGATGAGAATGAATATGTTGTGTGTGTGTGTGTGTGTGTGTGTGTGTGTGTGTGTTGTTCAATCAAGAAGTTCTGGCACATTGAAGGTAATGATTGACGCAGTGCAAGTGAATGCGGAAGTGCTTAAGCAGAAATGAGCACACTGACACATTTCTCCATGACCCCACGGCCATAAAAAGAGGTGGTTCACCTCTGTAATATAGAGGGAGGGAGCAGTGTATGAAAAGAAATGATATATATTACTAGAATTTAATTTTATGAGAGATATTTTGTTATTGACACTTAATACTGAAGGTCATTGTGTTTGCCTGCATCTTTCAAAGCAGTGGTTTCCAACCTGGCAGCCGAGACCTCCACGATGAGTGGTGATGATTGCTAGTGTACAAAATACAAGAAGTTTTATTATTTTTAAGTTTTACTTTTTGGGCGTTTCTCACATCTTTGCTACTCTGTTGACAAAAACTGAGTGCATTGCACTTCGATAGAATTATTAGACTGAACCAGAGATACCGTCTTCTTTTAGAGCCTGACTGTTTCTGGATTTTGGGAGGAAAAAAAATTAAATACCAAACAGCCAATATTCTTCTATACATTGCAATGATCCCTCAAAATGTGGTGATAAAACACGTAAAAGATACAGTACCTCAGTGCACTGAAACATTAACTTCAATGGGAGTTTATTTCTGCATTATGTTATGTAAGAATACAAAGTATCATACCGGCACATATTGGGACAGCAGATACGCTGATACTGATATATCCATGATAGGCCGATGTCAGTCGATAATATTAGCCTGCAGATATATCAGTCGGCTCTAGCCTTTTTTTATTCCACGCTGTCTTCTTCCTTGTCAAAACGTGGTGCCTACGTTACCCACAATGCAACTCGACCACAGACAGCAGCGATGAGGACCTACAGAGGTTAGGGTTAGTGACATCATCTTGAGTCTATTTGTCTGCCAGAACAGGTTTTATACAGCTTCTCCCACATACACAGTGGTCCTCTCCAAGAGGTGTAAAATTGGTGGTGTAATCCTTTAAGAAGTCCAAAGCAATAAAGGTTGGGAACCACTGCTTGAAACAGCAGATATGTAGTTCTAGTTTTTGGATTGGGAAGGTGTGACTTTTTGTGTGGCGACCCTTTGGTGTGTCTACAGTTGCACTTCACCCCCAAACAGTCTGCTTCACTCTTAGTGTCCAAATCTACTGCACTCTTTCCAGCCACAACACGTCTGTCTCATACTGGTGACACCTTGACACAACATGGCGTCTGTGTTGCACAGTGAGCACAGACTGTCCAGTAGAGTATCCAGGCAACTGGGGGACTTTGTGTGCATGTGAGCCACCAATGTGCCTTGACTGCATTTATATCCTCAGATGCGAAACAAAATATGCAAAACCTATATTATGGCGGTGTGTGCTGACCTCCCTGTAAGATGTTTCTCCGCGGTCTTTCGGTATCTGCCAACTGACTGAATATTTACATTTTGAAGTAGAGCTGGCAGAGATTTTAGTTCTACTTAGTCTGTCACTTCTTATGATGTCTCTTTTTAGATGAGATGAGAAAGTTGAACAAAAGTAAGGATGCCTTTTCTCACCTTGGCCAACTTTAAAATCTCTCAACTCTTTGCTGAGGTACTATCAGCAACTTGAACTCTTCTGGTGAAAACAATCCAACTCAATTATGTTTTGGGGACTCACTAGATTACTGAGTATTTTCATTTCATAAAAGTAAATTGAATGTAATTTTAGTGAACACAAGCACTACTTGATTTTGATCTTCACCTCCAGTGAAGCCCCTGAAGAGACACATCAGGGAGTGTGTGAGTGAAAGGACAGAATGAGATGAGAGAAACTGGACTGACCCCAATTTTTTTATATCGTGTCTTTATGTAGGATCATTTATGTTTAACATACTGCTAGGTGTTAGCTTCCACATATAGTATTAACAACGCTGTAATCCTGTCCTGGTGTCCGTGAATGTGATATCAGTATAGAGCACTTTACTTGGCAACGTTCCTGATATGAACAATAAAAGCGTATGAGCGACCCTGTGACTTGCTGCTTTTTGTGCGTCTCATGATGCTGGAGGGATGAAGGCCTCCATGTGGTACATGTACAGTATATTCACTTGTCTTACAGATGAAGTGCTGATTCTGAGGAAATGTGATGGGTTTGTTGGTCATTCTGTGGTGTGTGGAAAGACAAATAACATTATAAGAGATGAAACTATCGATCCCCTCGGGGAAATTAGGTTGTGGATCAATACAGCTTCATCTCTCTTCACGTATTACTCTTCCTATATCGCAAAAAAGAGAAACACAAGAAACATGATTAATGTATATTAATGTTGAGTTTATTTACAGAGTGACATTAATGGCGTCCTCCACGGCTGAGCTGTAATGCTAGCTAGCTTAGTTAGCTAGCCTCTCGTCCATGATTAGATGAACTCAGAGCACAGATAAGAGGAAATATATGTATTTTTGAATTTGGGGTGGACCGTCTCTGTAAGGAAACACGTGCAAATAAAGAAAACATCCTCCCCAACTTGACAACAGAATAAAAACGTGTTTTGTGCGACTTGCGATGTTTCTGTATTTGGATATATTTTCTCGCTTTATTGGTTTGAAGATGTTTTCTTCGTTGTCTTTATCTGCACGTTTCTTTAAGTTGGCCTACATTGAGCTTTCCAGGCCGCCATAGATTTCTTTCAAATGATTAGTGTCCCATTTTAGACTAAAGCTTTTCAAATTGACCAGAAACTAACACAGATACACACACACACACAAACATTACACACAGATCCGTCCCATTGCATCATGTAGAGCACAATCGAGGTGAAGAGGGGTTTCTCCTCTCCTCTCCAGACAGCACCATGCTGTGAGTGTCAAAACAATGAGCCTACTTGCGTCCAGATGGATGCTCTGCTCGGGGTGTGTGGAAACCATGATAGGCCTTTTTTTTCGGGGCAACCCCCACACTCCTCCCCACACACACACACACACACACACACACAGACAAGCACCAGCCCCACCCCAACATACCCGACTAGACACCCCACCACTCCAAGCAACCAGAGACTGCAGTGATGCCCAGATGCCACTGGGATGAATTAAGGACTGATAAACAACATAAGGGGTCAGTTAGGTCTGAGCCCAAATGCACACCCCATGGGACCACCCACACACACACACACACACACACATATAGTTACAGACCGGGCTGGTGGTAAGTGTTGCCCCCCGTGTAAGAGAGAACAAGATGAGTGAAGAAAGGAGTAAAGGCTGGATCTCGACTCGCTGCCAGGTCATAAATTAACTGTCCTCAGATTGTCGTCAATGACAAGGACCAAAGTGATGATGATGATGTTTCAAACAGCAGAAGCTGTTTGGTGTGGATGCTTTTATCCAGCATGCGTTACCACGAGGACATGCGTCTTTAGCAGGGTGGTTTCAGTACGAATTAAAGCCTTGATCCGTGCTCTGCTCCAATTTATGCCTTCAGCCACAAAGGCCTGTCATAGCGCTAAATTACAGCTGCTATAATGTTTCCAGCAGCAGCAGGAAGCATGGTTAGCAACTAGCTGGCAGAAGTGGGACGTCACAAAGTACAAATACGACATTACTGTACTTAAGTAGATTTTTCAGGTACCTGTACTTTACTTTAGTATTACTTTTCTGACAACTTTATACTTTTATTCCGTACATCTCAACACAAATATCTGTACTTTTTGCGTCATTGCACGCCGCCTTCCCAAGATCACAAGAATGATTTCGACCTATCAGTGCATACGCAGCAGACGTAGCAAGATGAAATGATATAAAACATGGAAAGAGACAGAGAGGGAGACTAGAATGGGGAGAAAAGATGTGTTAGTGCGTCGTATCTGCAGAGACCCTGCAGCCCTCTTCCCTGATTTTCTTATTTTCACAATTTTTCGTTGTGGCCGGGACCGTTCACCTTCCCAAAATGTCAGTATTTGACATTCTGGGAAAGAGACTCAATTATCACTTACTTTTGTGGTGTGTTTAGGAACAGCTCGGACAAATCCCACTGATTCTACCTCTAGTTTAATAGTCTTTGAATTCTATTAATGTCAGGTGGTTGTTCAGGTTCGGCTTTGCACCGGATTACTGCAGGTTCAATAACGTATTAAGTAATAGATAACCTTTATCGACCTCTCTCTGTGAGCACAGATTCAAATTTTCAGAGCAGAGATACGTTAGCTAACTTATCAGAGCTCCTGCAAAAATGTGTTGTGATGAGGTAATCACAATGCAATAGACTGTGATTATAATACTGCTGTGTTATTAGCTTTGTGGGCACATAATGGGCCCCTCGTTGCGCTGCCCCTCATCACTGAGCAGGTGAAAAGTGCAAGTCAGTGTGTGTGTGTGTGTGTGTGTTTGCTGGGGTGATCATTTTGGGGAGTCACTGTTATTGATCAGCTGCTCTATCACATCCTTGAAGATATATTATATTCATTGTGTACTATGGGGCACTAAGGATCTCACTTATTGCCCCTTAATCTTTAATCATCAAGGCTGTTGGACAAACATTATAGATGTTGTTTGGGAAACCAAGACAAGGAAATCTGCCCAGCAGCATTATCTCAGTGTTTTATCATTCCTCTCCAGACAGACAATCCACAAGCCATTTTTTTTTGCATCGACATTCAAGGACAGGGGACACAATGGGGACCTCAACAATGGCCTGATTGATTTGACAGGGGTCTGAATGAATAAATAAATAAATACATATATTGGCTGGGAAAGTTGAGCTGAACATTTCACAAACACCAGTAGATTTCTAATTTTACTTTTACCTTTTCAATTTTGATGTTTCAGCAAGTGCATATAGAGTCTGCACACACAAGTCCATCAGAGTGTGTCTTCTACTCTGTCATCTTTATTTTCAGCACAGGTAAGTACAATCCACAGATGACTGGGCTGTGCCTTCTTCACTATCCTATTATCATTTAGCTCAAACATCGAGTACTGGTCATCAGGAAGCGCCGTTAATTCGGTGTTGATTCTTTCAGTATATGTCAGCTAACACATCCAGCAGTTACGGAGCAACATTAGCATTCATTAAGAGTCCATTTCTGGCCACCTCACAAATGTAAGGGTTAATAATGACTCCTTCTTAAGCTCTATTTTTAGTCTGCACAAACTTCAGAGTGTATGTGTCTTTGGCTGCTGATGAGGAATGAGTTCAAAAACGTGGAAATAAGTTAGCATTTAAAAAAATCCTGTTAGCGAGAAAACCGGGGCGACGTTGACATTCACGTTAGCCTGCAAAAATACAACACCCCTGCAGCCCTCTATTATGCTCACCAGCAAGATGCTAACATTGTCTGCTCCATCGTTTTGTGCTGGACAGGTAGCGTGACAGCTGCCCGCTATGGCTGATGTGAGAGGTGGGAGTGAATCAAAAGAGCAACGTTTTTTAAACAAATACAGTAACAATGAGCTGAAAGACACTAAAACACACAAGCACAATACAAGCAGGATTCTTTGTTCATGCACCTTTCAAACAATGCAATGTTGTGAAAGGCAACTGGCCTCAGTGAAACGATCCTATCCCATCTATCAACTATAAATTCAGATCAGGAAAAATATGGAGGGAAATGGAAGAAACCTCAGGAAGAGCAACAGGACAGAGAGACATTAAATAGGTGCTGCTTGTATAAAGTAGATCTGCGGCAGAATTACAAAGTAGAAAAAAAGAAATATGGTTACATTCGACAGCTAAACTCAAAACAATGCTACAAAGCACCAGGACTATAAAACAACCGAATTCCCAGCAGTGGTTACCCGTAGCGCTAACCATTAGTGATTAACATGAAGTGCCATTAAACAAAAACCATGCAGGAGCTCCCACTGACTTCAGCTGTGGAAACAGATGGAAAGCTGCTTTATGCTCTCGTACAATCAACAGATCCATGTGACAAACGCAGCGACTGCTGAGAGGAATTAGTAGCATAGATTGCCTTTAGCCACAGTATCATTTGTTCTCCGAGCTATTGACTCCCTGCTATGGGTTTTATATAGGTCACTCTGTCACATGCTCCTCCCATTGTAGAATGAGACCAGTATCCTTTTGCCATTGGAATTCTAATCCTCCATTGGAGATCAATAGCATCCTATTTCCTCTTTGCTTGTGAAGGATTTGATTCAATACTAGCGTGGACTGTACGTGTGCTCGATAATTAAAATATGCAGGATTTACTGTTGGTTCAGCAGAGCACTCTTACAACATATGTCATTTGGTAAATGTGTTAGCCTCCATGTGTTTGAGTGCGCTACGCTCTCAAGACCACAACACCACATAACCTTTATCAGCCCGACCTGATCGCTTGTTAATATTGCTATAAACTGTTTCAGAGATCAATGTTGTTTTACAAGGGGGGTGATGGAAGGACATGTTTGTGCATCCTCAGCAGAAAAAGGAAGAACTATGGCTCCTCACTGTGATCTATAGTCCCTTGTCAACCACACATGCTGCCCTTTAACCTCCTTATCGCCAGAAACCAGGGATCCAGGAAGGAAGAGACAGAGAAGGGCCTGAAGTGTGCTGATCTAAGCGGGGTTTGGCAGAGCGATGCTTGTTTTGTCATGTAAGTTAAGATGACGGGATGAACTGGCAAGAAAGAATTTAGAGTAAACTGGGCCAGACTGCTGGGCTGGACTGGAGTGGGCAAAGTAGGCTAAATTGTGCAGGGTTTGATTGCCCTGGGCTTGACTCCACTCAATAAAATTGAGCTGAAGAGGGCTGGACTGGACTAGTAGACTGTCAACAGCTGAACTGGATTTGACTGGACTTTACTGGGGAAAGCCTGTTCAAAGTGAGTGAGATTAGGCCAAAATCTATGTGACTGGAATTAAATAGACAGAAGTAATGTCAGTTGGATTCATTTAAGATTAACTAGATTTAAAAGAGGGAATCCACCCTCAAGCACGGTTAAATACCTTAAAATAACAGCTTCAGAGTCATGTTGATGGTACAGTGTCTTGTACTAGGGTGAATGGTGTCTCTGTCACTTGTTTCTGCACTATGTAACTTCAGTGAGAGGGGAGGATCACAGCGTTACATATATGTTTACTTCAACATACAAGTTTCAACACATAACATTGTCATGATGTAATGAGTTTTTGGTGAGGGTTGGGGCTAGAAGAAGTTGTCATCCAAAGTGATTATTTTCCAAATCAACCAGGACTGATATCTTAAGAATAATATTTTTGCATTTATTTATTTTTTTTATTGGGTTTTGTGGGATACAGGATTAGTAAGCAGGAAGGATGAAACACAAAAACGCCCAAAAAAAATGCATCTGCTACTAAAAAAGGAGGAAATACATGACTAGAAACTATTTGGACATTAAATCAATATCTAAGAATAAAAAAAACCAACATAGCTGAAACCAGATCTTAAGGGGCGACTTCACAATCGTAGTTTTTTGTGTATAGCGATACAAAAGAAGTAATCAGAGTATACAAAAAGGCTTTCAGTGATGTTGGACAGGCAGTGTTTGGTTAGCCAGGAGGAAAATTAATGCTAGTAGTCAGTAACTCCAGGGTCTAATGTTAGCGACCCAGAAGTGAAACAGAAAGTTTGACAGAGACTCCCTCGGGCTCGTTTCTCTGACAAAAATGTGTGTAACATTTAAGTTTCTTTCCCAAAAAAATCATTCAAACTAGATATAGATAACAAGACACATCCTAATGCTCTAATGCTTCTAATACTACCTGTCAAACTGTAAACTTCCTGAACTTTTCGACAAGTGAGACATAACTGAAGAGAAATTCCTAGTCAAGGGAAAGTTGGCTAATCTGACCCCAACAAAGACCCTTTCAGATGGACACATCAGATAACACAAGAAGTCAAAGCCACACCTGGTTGTTAGGAGGCAGAGTTTCCAACCAGTAAGGCCCACAGGGTTAGTAAGATGAATTGGATTTCACTTCGCTATCCTCTTTTGACCTGCGTTGTACTCAGTTGAGTGAACCATTCCTTTTCTTTGCACCCTTCCTTCCCCGACCCCAGGAACTGCAGCAATTGTCCGACTCGTCTTAGATAAATAACGTGTGGTGTGTGCGCGCGTGCATATATATCATCCCTGTGCTAAATACCAGGGTCACACGGCATCCTGAAAAGTGGGTGTACATGTTTGCTGACAACGCTTAATAGAGACACTGTATAGATTTCTTTTTTCCCTCTATTCTCCTGTCGTTTCTTCCTTCCTTTCTTTCTCTATCCGCCACACCCAGCTGAAGAAAAGGGGGTGGGGGAGGACTGGAAGACAACTAAGGCAGACGCCCAACTCCCTTACGAAAGGGGTGCATCTGCCATAAAGGGGGTCAATAAGGTACAACCAAGCTACTGTGAGTTGTGTCTTGTGGGCTGATCCTCCTCCTTTGTGTCAGCCACTATCTCTACAATGAGACGCTAATGGGAGGCTTGGATTTCCCTAAGTGACACTGATTAATGGCTGAGAATGAAAGCAGATCTTTCTCCCCTTATCAGTGCAAGCCAGTTCTTATCTAGCCTTGAAGTATGAAGTGAAGTGTGCCTTTGAAGGAATGTTTTGACTTTTTGGAAGTTGAATTAGCAAGTTAAAGCAGCTTAAATTTGCCTTTTTTTGTCACTTTGGGGCCGCACAATAAGCTGTAAACACAATATTGACCAATTATCACTTTATGAAGTTTTTTGTGTCATACATTTTAGCAAATAGCTTCCTGTTTACACCGCCAGGAGACATGGACCAACATTAGCATTTCTCGACTCAATATTCGTTCTCCTTTTAGCTCTATTTTGGTCTCCACCAACTCCTGAGGGAAATAGTTTAGCTGCTAAATGTTTGTTGCTAGCTTTGTTTATGTGCTGTCTGCAGCTGAGCAGAAAGCTTACAATGGGTTTATCAGAGCTTTGTTGTCGAGCACACCTTCCTCCTGTTGTTAACAGGTTGATGAGAGTTGTGAGACTGAACTAAAACAGTAAAGTTGTGGGCCGTAAAACCAGAACAATGAGCTGACGCTAAAACGCTTCATAAAGTGGAGGGGAACTGGAGCGTCATGTGATGATTATCTGTGGGTTTGTGACTTCTAATGGCAGCTTTCATGTGACACATACTCATGTGATCTATTATCATATGAAAATATTGATTAGTGCAGCTTTAAAATTGTTCATAAAAGTTTATGATCTTAATGAAAGGAAATGAGTGTTTCTGCTAGTTTTTTCAATCTGAATCTTAATTGCCTCGGGGCAGAGAAACTCCATAGGCTGGAGACAAAAAGCAAACATTTGCCTATTAAAATATTCAACAGACAGAGAACAACATTAGCATTCACTGAGTCATACTTCTGGCCCCCTAATAAATTTATGACCCGCATTCACTCTCCTTTTGGCCCTGTTGTGACCAACTCCTGAGGAGAATATCTTTGTCATTACCAGCTCCATGTTTGACTTTCTTTACAAGCTGGCTGCTGACTCTGTTTGTCTATTATAGTGCTGGTCAGTAGGGTAGTTACTTGAGCTTTATTTGTTTTGGTTGGTGTTAGTGTCTGCTGCTACGGCTACTGCTCCTGAAATGGTGATGAGAACATTTGTGGGCCTGAAAAGCAAGACATTGAGCTGAAACAGGCTAAAAATCTCAGTAGAGCTGAGTCTAGTGATGATTTGCTGTTGTTTCCTGGTACATGCAGCTCCTTTTGCATTACACGTATTGATTTGATCCATTGTTAAACGTGAAATATGTTTAAAATAAAAGAATTTTAGTTGAAAGCATACAACAAATTATCAGCAGAACATGAATAACAGCTATGACATTATGATTTCTCTGTATTGTGTTTCAGACGCATCTACTAAGGTAAGCATGCTCACTAGTGCCCCTGTGCTAGTGGTGAAAACACCAACTCCCCCCCGGTGCCCTGAACTCCCAGTCTGGACCACTAGCTACACGACATTGCCGGATCCGTCCCTTTATCCAGATCCACTCCAAAAGTTGATGGGGTCTATTCTGGGCATAGACACATCCTCCGACCAAGTTTAGAGGACATCTGTTCGGTAGTCTTTATGTCATCCTGCTCACAAACCAACCAACCAACAAAAGGACACGGGTGAAAACATAACCTCCTTGGCAGACGTAATAAAATGGACTGATGCAACTTTAAACTTCTGTACCTGGGTTAAGTTGTGGAATGCTAACAATGCTAGCAAATCACCAAAAAAAAACAACAAAAAAAACAGGAAACACAGCTTCTGTCTCAAAAATGTTCAAGAAACAGGACGTGTAGTTGTCTGTATTTACTTCAGTGATTTATTTGTCTTGTTGGAACTGAAGTCTTGTGAAAGGAGCTTTGTAAAAAAGGGGGGACAAATTCTTGGAAAAACTTCGAAACTCATTGATGTGATTCATTTCAGTGGGTACTGATGGTATTACTGGGCAGAGAAAGACATACTGTGTGAGTCTCATAATGCTATTCATTTCCAGCACTTGAGATGTGTTATGTACACACAGACACCATATCGTCCCCCTGGGAGCCGCCAATCATTTTGTCTGGCCTGGATCCCTCTTTTGTCTCCCTCCTTCTCTCTCTCTCTCCCCACTCCTGCCTCCTTATCCTCTCCCAGCCCCCCTTGTCCCAAAACCTGATATTAAAAAAGGATTACTGAAAAACAACATGGGTAATTTCCTGCCGCCCTGAGAACTATCCCCCTGTTGAGAAGACTCCCAAACCTCTCTCTCTCTCTCTCTCTCTCTCTCTCTCTCTCCCACCTACCTTCCCTCTCTATCTCTCTCTATCTTGCTATAGCCTGCCAGCAGAGATTTGGAGGGGCGACAACAACAGTGGGGGGATGGTGATGGTGAGGTGAGGAGGGTTTGAGAGGGGGGAGGCAGAAGTCTATTTCTTTCCGTCTGCCTATCTCGCTCTCTCCATCGTCTGCCAGCAGAGATTTGGAGGGCAACAACAACAACAGTGGGGGGATTTTGAAGGGAGGAGGGAGGAGAGGCAGAAATGTGACTCCCCAGTGGCCATCTCTCTGCAGAGGTGAGAAAGAGGGGAATAAAGGAGGGAGAGGTGGATGGAGGCGATGAAGGGCACAGGGGAGGAAAGGTGTAGCAGACAGAGGAGAGATGTGAGACGTGGAGATGAGCTGCAGCGAGGGGAAATTGTGGATCAGGTTAAACTTTCTGTTCGGTTGTATCTTCATGCTATAAAGGAATTTGAGCTCCTGCTGGCAATGTGAGAGGCATCATGACGGAGTATGGTATAGAGAACAAATTGACAGGGGAGAGGAGAGACAGCATGGTGAGAAATGGTCGACATTTTCTGGAAAAGCTGCACTTTGAAATGCAAAACATATCCAAAACAATAACCGTAACAATAGTAAAAAGTATAATAATAGTAGATATCTAGTTTTGACAGCCAAAGACTCAAAAACATTCATATTAATGCATCAGCAGTACATTTGCATGTATATAACCCTGATATAGAGCGGATGTTGTGAGACTCATGATGCAAGAAATATCCAGGCTGACATCATGAAGGCAACACAAACAGGAAAAATATAGGCAGTAACTTTCATTTCCTCTGTGCTCCAAAAACGCATATCATACCAAAAAAGACAGCAGAAGGTTAAAGATGTAATGTTGCTGCAAAAGTGTATTGAAGACTTTTTTTTGTAATCACATTTGTGCACACAATTTGCCCAATTTCATGCTCCCCACAGGGGAAATCATCTTCACTTGCCAAGGAGACTAGCACCACTTTCACACTAAAACACTGTGTTTGATGTGGGATCATGCACAGGCTTTCAACCCTCATTTGACCCTTTCATACCAGAGCTGAGCAGTCAGTGACCCACATTACACACACAGGTGTGGAGCACGGCCATGGGTCACTTTAGATGTTGACCTCTTCACACTAACGACAAACATCCTGGGTCACTTGCTCTGACCTGAAAGTGGTACAAGAGTCTGCAGGACTTTGGCTAAGTCCTTGATGATTGTCTTGGAAGTTGTACTGAAGTTCTGCTGTGCAGCTCAGAGTTCAAATACTAAAGGCAAGCTAATATACTGACCCTGTGGTGGGTAAGTTTGGGTTTGCATTTCCATTGAAATATCCATCTCACAATTATATACACTGTGAGCTGCTTGTGTAAGTGTGCTGCTCATCATGAGGTTATTATTGTTAAATCAGCCCAGTCGCCAGGATAAAACATTGGCATTGAATGTTTCCACAAACCACAGATAACTTTTTACATTTAATATCGTATCAAGAGCTCTACAAAACATGTCATATCACTTGTATATGAGCTGACTTTCGTGTCAGGAGAAGGAGGGTATGGTGGTGATGTGGCAGCTAGACAAGATGGCTGCCAAGCACAGGTCTACTGTTCGAGACAGTGTTTCAAATGTGTGTGTGAAACCACAAGATATTTTTAACAAGAGGTTGGAACAACAGAGCTGGATAATTTTGAAATTGAGATGTGACTTTTTGGGGGGTTATTTTTAACAAGATGACGGGACAATTTCCATCCATGTTATTGACAATTGAACCTGGTATGCCAGAGCATGATCTTTTCCAACACACCCTAGTATTTAATGACTGAGGATGCTTGTCAGCATCTCCCAAAACAGCATATATCACTGTCCCCAAGACTACATGACCGAAAGCAACGTCACATGTAGTGAACCTTACAGTCACAGTTTGGTCTAGTTTAGGCATTAAAGCTTGTTTAGGTTTCAGAAACAATGTGGTTTGGGTTAAAAAATCACTACATTACTTCTTTAACCTCTGTTACATATGTGCCTACATTTCCGACTGTAGTTTCAATCACATCATGTACGTGACCTAACTCCACTATGCAAGTAAGTAAAAATAACTGACCTTTGACTTCTGGTTACACTCTGGACACTAACAACAGTCTCTTGAACGAAAGTCCTGTGCTTGTTTGACCTGAACGTCTATCTCCAGAGAGACTTCTCACTCTTAATACTACTTCTCCTCGCTTCCTCATTTTTAGCTGTCATGATTACTATAGCTGCTAGAGGTCATCACTTAACAACAACTGTAAAAAATACGTAAGCTGCTTTCTCGACCTATACGGTTGTTTTTCTGATAAAGACATCCTCAGCCCTGACCAAGTGTTTTTTGTGCCTAAACCTGTGTTGTCACACCATAAAAATGAAAAACTGAACATTAATGTATCAATGAAAAGTTTCAACATATCAAAAGTTTTAACATCTGGTGGTTTATACCACTCACAACATTTGCCTGGTCCCCGAGCTCCCAGTCCAAACCACTAACTGCATGGCTAACTGAGCTAACTTGTTAACAGAAGCTACATCCACAGTGGTGATAAGATGCCCGCATTTGTTTTGAATATGAATTTGACAGGTGGCCAACACTTACATATTGCACCTTTAATTCAGATTAGTAATATCAGGTTACTATCCTCATTGTCCTGCTTTACATAGATGAAGGTAGACACATTCACGTGCAACAGCTATGCAATAAATGAACAGTGTTGTACTGTTACAGAGCAGTTCCAGTCTGCTTGGTGACGTGGTTGTGGCTGGAGATGGAGGGAGGAGAGAGTCAAAGGGGAGACAGAGAGAGAAAGGGAGAGAGACGAGAAGCTGTCGATTCATCCTCTATCTGTCATGTTTTTCTCTCTCTTCGCTACTATTCAGGAGTCACACTGACCTCCATTCACCGGCTACTAACGAGGGCTCCACCCCTACTCACTGTAACGCTACACTCTGGGACTCCACACACACACACACACACACACATACACACACACACACACTGTACAACTGCAACACAAAACCTTTTCTGACGCACTCCTCTCTCATTCCATCTACTCACAATGTTTTCATGCACACAGCCTTGACAACAATCCCTCCTTTATCCCACTAACTCTACAACACACACATGTGCACACAAACACACACCGATGTACGTATGTACGGTATAGGACCTACTCAGAATTGCAAACTATCAGCATAAATGTATAAATGTTTAATATGTATGTCCATGTCCTCCCTTCCCTGAGTTCATGGACCTCACACAAGTAGATCATCTTGTACATGATAGAGATGGACACACACATACACACACACACACACACACACACACACACACACTGTGCAAATGCACACTTTAGCTTTTAGACGAGAAAGAAGAAAACACACGATGCACATGTGCACACTTAAGACTTGTTCTCCCTTTTCTTTACATTTCACACACACACACACACACACACACACACACACACATACACACTTACACAGATGCCCACAGGCACATTTACACCATGTATGCAACACAACACATGCCCCCTTTGACTGGCAGACAATATTGTCCCCCGCCTTTTCTGTCGTTATTACACACACACACTTAGACTTGCAAACATGCTGCCCTCCCTCCTTTTCTTCCTCCATTATAGCACAAACACACACACACACTACTATACTTTCTGTACAGTGTATGGGACAGCTGCCAGGGCGCCTACATACATCCCACTGCCCATTATAATGCACACATTGTGGTCAAATCCCCCTGGATCAGGAGTGGGCTGACAAGCGCCTCACTGTGCCTGAGGTCCCTCCAGATAAGCCATTGTAAGCCTTTCAATATCACAATATAGGCTCCCCGTTCTACAAGACAGGATATGGGTCATTGGGTCATAGGGACTAAGTGCTGTGTATTACATAGGAATTATGAACTTGCCTCCCCGCTCCTCTTCCCTATCTACCACAGATAATCACCTGCAGATTATCCCTCATCGAATGCTGCCCTTAATCAAACTCCGCTTAGGGAAAGTAGACGATGTACGTTGACATGTTTTGGTGTAGCCTAAACAAGGGCGGGATCGGATCACTGCTAATCAGCCACATTGAAACAGTTTGACCGTGTTATCGCAGCTGACCTGGGAGATCTCCTGGAACACGAACAAGCTGAAGTGGGTTAAATTAACAAAACAAGGCACCGGAGTACTCTGGGTCAAGTTAGGGAGGGATGGCTGTGACGTGAGCATAGGCACACAAACAAACCAGCTCCTCCAAAGACAAAAAGTCGAAACATGGAAAGGATCTTTCTAACTTTCCATCATTTGTCCTGTGGACTGATCAATTTATAGCACAGTGTGTACAGTGTAGTGTAGTAAGAAGGTTAGTGGTGGTGACGCTGAAGTCATGTGACTGCAACGTAGTTTGTTTATAGCCTAGCATTAGCTTTATACTTCTGGCGATAGCGCTTACACTTCAAAAGCCCAAAGAGCGGTGCTAAATTGTGAAGATTATCTTGCTGAACAAACCGTGTAAGTATCATAAACTTTCACAGAGTTTATTTTCTGCAATAGCCTGAATCCAATGTAAAAATCTGAGAGGCCTTTGTCGAGGGAACCAGGGCGATGCTCACCTCTGGGTTAGCCTACAAAAATATGTGATTTCTGCAGCACTCTATGAATCGGGGCATTTACCAAAACATCGATCTGCTCTCTCATAGTGATGAATCTGCAGTTTGGACATACTGTAGCTATTTAGTTTTGGAGCCTTGTAAATTTCTTCATGTAGCCTACTAACTGCTGCGCCTCTTTTAAAAGCTGAGAAATGGGAAAAGTTCAACAAAACTGAACAAATGTATTAAAAATCCTGTCCAATAATATCTCTTTTACCCCTACTCTTTACATTATAGTGAAAAATCTGCTTATTTTTTTAGCTTAAATTCTGTACAAGCTGATGTATAGGGAACTTCTGGAAGACAGAGAAGTAATGAAACAAGAAGCCTCGGTTTGACTGATTTCATCCGGCTCTTATCGAGCTTACAGTTTAGGAAAATGAGATGATTAGTTTCTGTTATTACCAGATGCATAATCTGCTTTTAGAGGAAGATTAGACAACTTCTTAAACTGTCCTGCTTTATATGGCCTGTCTCGTTTTGGCATTTCTCCTACCTTCGTAACTGTGCATGTGACCTGGCGAGGAGCAAGGGTCATGGGCCAGTGGTGAGGGGGTGTCAGTGTTGGGGGGGTTAGGGTCTCTAAGCCCTTCTTGTTATAAGCAGGGCCCCCCTGTCTGCCGTCTCTTTCAGTGGGGAACTGAAATGAACTCCATGGGAGGGCACGGCGCTCCGTCGCAAGCGTCTGCTTGCACCACCCCACCCCAAAGCTGAGGAGGGCCAGCCATCTGCGCCCTTTGTCTAAGGAGGGGGATAGCTTCCCCATTTCTTTTCTACACACCCCTTCACACACACATGCACAACTACAAGAAGGACAGCTCGCAAGAGCAGGGCCGAATGAAAGATTCAAGGTGGAGGAGATCCCACCCCTCTCTGTCTGTCTGTCTGTCTGTCTGTCTGTCCTCCCCATCTCTTTCCATCTTGATAAAGAAAGGAAGGATTTATATTGAGGCAGCATTTCGTTTCCTCTGCTGCTGGCTGCGTCCAGCTCTGCCCCTCCTCTCACTCACTCAGTATGAAATATCAACTTTTCCCTCTTCTTTCTTCTCCTTGGTCTCTCCCATCACACTGGCACACAATGAGAGGCAGTGTTTTCCTGGGAGTTGCCGATTGACTTGCCGAAATTGTTCACATAGCTCATTGTCTCTGCCCAGACTTTTTTTGGGGAAAAAAAGACCGGACACCCCCTTTCTGAATTATTCAACGGAGCAATAACTTCTCGACAGAGTGGTTTTTAAGCAACAGTGGATTACGATTTATACATTTAAATATCAAGCATGTTGAAAAGGCAAAAAAAGAGAAAAGAAAAGCCTCTCTGGTGACAGCCGTGGCTTCACTCATAACTCATTTTAATGTCCCGAGGAGCAGAATGGATGAAATAGTGTGAAGAAGTGACATCTGACATGTAATCAGCCATGGAAATGGGATACTAAAGGCCCATTCCACTTTTTTTAAAACCTCCCTGGGAGTAAAATATCACAGAGCAGGGTTCATGACCAGAGGGCCGAACAATACACATCAAATCACCATTCAGGGGCTATGAGAGTGGGAGATGAATAGAGGAGAGACGTTTGTTTATGATAAAGCACAGATGTTAGGTAGGGAGACATATTTAGATGGCAGAGGAGGCAGAACTGGGTTATAAGGCTCGACTAAAGGGGCTCTTTCTGCCTGTGTTTGTGAGTGTAGCTCATGTAGATTAGCTGCTCTTAAAGAAAGCAGAGTACACACACGTGCACACATGCCTTTAACATTCATACATGTGCTCGCCTGGCACCGGCAATCGCAGCATGCCCATAAAGTCCTCGCTCACTCTTTCACTGGCTCACCCCCATCCAGCCTCCATTGTCTGTGGAGAAGGGCTCAGTGAATGGAAGACCTAGTTTTGGCTGTAGAGGTTGGAGGACCCTCTCCGCCACTCTTTCCCTTTGGCTTCTATTGTTTGGCTGGGCCTCCTCCTCGCTGGAGGCCCATCCTGGACCTACTTACCCAGAAACAGCCAACTGCTAAGGTCACCCCATTTCCACTGTAGGTCACTGGGAGAACGGAGAGTATCTTGGTTATCACATTTCATCATTTTAGAAATAGTTATTGGTGTCTTGTTACGTTCAGGTGAGATTATTTGACTTTATTGCTATTACAACTTGCCTTGGTGGGTTTATTTTTCTTCTTTTGATCTGATGGCAGTAGAGTTAGGCTCAAAATGTTTTTCACAATCTTAATAAGGTTTAACTTTTACTGAAGCTGGCCATTTATTTGGACTTTTAGCTGTTTGGTCTCCAGCTGAGGGAAATATCTGTCTCTTTAGAAGCTAAATGTTCATCAGTTAGGTGCTAAAACACTCCGTAGAGCTGAGAGTAACTGCATAGTTGGGAGTTACTGAAGGATCATTCAGACCATTCTAGATCCCAGGTCGTCAAATACTGACGTTTGGTCACGTCTCACATTGTCTCATGCAGGTGCACAAGGTCCACTTGAGCGTCTGTATGAGACGCACCAGGCTTCAACTAACTTTAATGTAAAACCATCAGTGGCATCATTAGAAGATCAGAGCAAGTCAGGTGATTAAGTATAAAGAGGGTCAAAGTCTATGTAGGGAGAAGGTTATGGTGGAGGAATGGCTCAAACACAAGAGACTGCTTTTCTTGTCCTTTGTATGAAACCATGTAAGCTTTGACTACTTTTAACTAGAGCATGTAAGTTCACTTACATAAGGTACTTAACGTACAGAACATTATGTACGTGTTTTTACCCAAACAATGATACTTTTGAGTACCTAAACCAAACTCCAACAGTTAGAAAGGCTTCCTGGCAGTCTGAAGATAAGTGCAGCTTTGGAAAAAGAAAATCTAAAGTTTGTATTGCAAACTCAGCCATTGTCTTTCCAATCGAGAACCAGAAGGATTTATATGTTTCTGTGTGGATCTGTGAAGCTCTCTCTGAGTTGTGGATCTCCAGAATTCAGTTTGTAAAGAGATCCCACTCTGTTCAGAGCTGTGCTCACACTTGTTGCTCACTTTAGGGCGTATGCGAAATAGGTTGTGTATGCTAAGGTTCCTTATATGGATAGACATTCATGTGTTTGTTTGTCTGTGGGCGCACGTAGTGCTGTCACTTGATCTTAATCTCCATGGTTACCAAGACGATAACAAACAGCATGTTGCAGTCTCAACCCTAATTTCATTACTGAGCTTTTATCTGCATGCAATTCCTCTAGTCTTTTCTGCCCTATTTATATATTTTCCCAGACTTTGCCAAACATCAGATTGGAGATTGAGCTCCACAGTAAACACTGTACATACATTCCTCTGATCACCACTTGCGTGACTAAAGCAGTCTGTAATACCATGTTTGTGGCAGAACGGTCATTTATTCTGCTGACAGCAACTTTCAAGTATTAGACTTATAAGGATTTAGCAGCTAAAGTCAGCATGGGTCTGTTTGTGCCAGAGGAAACTCTGGGCTCTGTATACATCTGTAGCTATGTAGTATATCCTCGGTATGTATGAATTTATGTCGTATATTTATATGTGTCCACATTCCCTTAAGTTTAAGCAAGGCCCCTCAGCGCCTCACCCACTCCTGCTCCCCTCCCACACACACACACACACACACACACACACACACATCCCACAAAAAGGGCACTAAATGGGGCGCTAAAGCTGTCAGGGTGATGAGTGCAGGGCGGGAGTTGTGCTCCAGATGATGATGTTGTAAGGAGGCCGCAGAGGTTCACACCCACTCACTTTCATGATGATTCATTGGCTATTATGCTCCTCTGCTCGCTCTCAGCCTCACCAGGGACGCCAGTGAGCTAAGAGATGAGGCCGTAAACGATAGCTAAGTGAGGAATTAGCACTGTTTGTCAGAAATTATAACATTTAGAGCACTACAGTCGTGTTATAAAACTGAGAAGTTTGTTATTTTTTAGTGTAAAATTAGACAAGGCCCAGGAAATATGAGCCAGCATGAAGATTGATCAAATACGATGTATTAGATAAACAGGACTACCTCATTATGGGCCTTTGTTGGATGGCAGACAGCAATTCACAAGCATTTTATTGTATGGCTCCAGGTGAAAGTTCAGTCCGGTTCAACTGAATTTGACCTACTCACACCAGTCTTATTAAATCGACCTAAATGCCCTTCACCTGCAGCCATATATGAAGTGTTTGTGCCTCATCTTCTGTTTCCTTTTTGTGTACCCCAGGGAGAGACTTTGACAGGGACACGTTGGCTTTTATAGAGATTGTACCCATGTCTGTGCAGTTATCACAGCATCCATAAACACCAAGCTGTGCTTTAGCCGTCAGTGATTCATGAGCAGCCGCTAAAGGTAAGCATACTTGATCCTGACCAGCTCATGAAGGGCTTCATCAGAAGCACAGAGCAGCTGAGAGGTGGCAGGAGGTACGGACTTAGACTCTGTGGTGGTATTTCTGTTAAAGGTCCTGCACGCCCCAGCAGGTGTTTTCAATCGGTCTGCGTGATTAGACATAAGGTGGGTGGATCCATGCCGCTAATGGCGTGATGTCACCCATTTTGCACACACCCACACAGTCCTGAGAATAGGTCTAATCAGTCAACATCAGCAAGACACCTGTGTGTGTACAGGTGTGGGGTACATCGACCAGTGGTTTTCTCAGATTATTGGTAATTATGAAGACCAATAATCAATATTTTAAAGTGGAATACATTTGCAGTAAAAATGAAAATGTTAGGGTCAAAATTTAGAATAACAAATAATGATGAAGGAATGTAACTACGTACAATGTAATCAAGTACTGTACTTAAAGGGTAACTCCACCAATTGTACACAATTAAATGTTTGCAGGTCTTGGGGAGTGCTACTGCATATGTGAAAAAAAGTAGTATAAAACCGTGATCTGATGAATTGCCTCCAGTGATGTCACTCACTGGCTAAGATGAATTGTGGGTAATGTAGGCGCCATGTTTTGAAAAGGGATGTGTGGAATAAAAATAGCAATATCTCTGGTTCAGTTGTATCAATTGTCCAACAGTGTTATAGTGCAATGCGAGACCAGTGGACTTCTTTTTGAAACCTGGTGCCTACATTACCCATAATGCAACTTACCCACTGAGAGACTCTGGTGGAGTCACCTTTTAAGTACAGTTTTGAGTTACTTTACTTGAGTATTTCCATTTCTGCCACTTTATGCTTCCAGTACAACAACATTTTGGAGACAAATTATACTTTTTACTCCACTACATTTATTTGATAACTTAAGTTACTAGTTACTTTGCAGAATCAGATTATTACTTAAATGTATCAGTAATTGAACAATAAAACACTGATTCCAATGATTGGTAAAATACTGAAGATTGGATCAGATAATAGACCAGGCCAATAATCAGTCAATTCCAAGTGCAGTGGCTTTTAAATTATGAATCCACGAGTCCAAACATGTTGCTCCTGGTCCAGTTTTTAGGGGTTTGTTCAGGGAGATAAGCATAAACGCTTTGAGTAATATGGGGGTTTAACATGTAACTATATGGTCTCTCGAACCATGCAGGCACACTGTGAGGACAATAATGAGGTCAGTCCATTCATTCCTTTTAACAGAGTGGACCACCTAGGGCTGGTTAATAGAATAAAGTCTTACACAGCTGAACACAGACGCCTGGATGAGGAGGTTTGCAGTTCCACTGCTCCTCCTGTCTGTATGTCTAAGTCCTTGAGCTCCCAATGATCAGGCAGCGCTTTAAATGGCAGTTCCAACATTGTAAAGTGCTATATAAATGCTGTCCTTCTAACATTTTATCATTCTCAGACATCAACAGACAGCCAGACTATACTGTACTGTACTTCCATGTTCTTTTCCATTTTACAGTTCAATCAACAAGTGGGCTGCTGAAGCCTCGTTCATGACGTCAGCACTTTGTATGTGTGGAGGTCACAATGAGGCTAGAACAAGTTGTGTTGAGTGTAGGCTACTGTGTTTGTTACATAGGGAGGAAAGTCAAAGTCTTTTTTTTGTTTCCTGTTAAACATATTTTTTGTGTTCTTACTGAAGACAACTCTCTGCCCAGAAAGATCTTTTTTTTTCCAGCCGACATTTTGACTTATCATAGCAGGAAAGGTTTCGGTGTAATTAGTAACATTTCAGGTAAATGCCCTCCGTGCAGACCCTACAGATATACACGCACAGTGGCACACTGTGCTGGCAGGGATGCTAAATGAAACAGAGCTGTTGTTTATGTTATCTACAGCTGCACTTTTCATGCTTTTCCAAGTCATTCTAATGTCTTGCTGTGAAAAGTTCTATTGCTATCACCACTGTGTGATCTTGGAAATATCTTGAATATGCAACCTGTTGCTGGAAAAGACGTTTTTTCTTTTTCTAACTGCACACTTCAACCTGAGCTAACAAATGGCCTCTCAGGCAATTTGACCAATATCTTTAGTTTATTTTACATCTTCATTAAATGAAATACAATTGATAGCAATACAATTATTCAGTTTACTAAATCGAATAGGGCGATTATCAAAAAAAGCAACAGAAAAAGCTTTGATTTGCGGCTCTAGGACCTCCTCATAGCTGCAGTTGAGGTCATTCTCTCCACCAATAACTGACCAGAGAAGCAACACATCACCTAAGTAGTTCGCTGAGACGCAGAAAGAGCAGAAAGACAAGTATGTAAATGTCAGAGAAACCTGTGTTTGCAGTTTCACCTCAGGGCAGATAAGGTTGAAGACACAGGATGCAAATATGTTTGATCTGCATACAGGCCAATGAAGGACACCAGGTGCAAACAAGTAGCCTACATGTTTGTTAGTACTATGTTTCTGCTTATGAACAACTGCATCCGAGGGGATTTATTGAATGACAGCACGTATAAAATCACTCTGATATGTTGTGGCATCGACCCTTTTTACTGTCATATCTGATTAGTTTGGAAGCTCTTCTGTCCTACAGCTGTTTGCCAACTGGCATGTTATGCTGATTGTAGTTTACAAAAAATCCAGAATTACTGGATAAATCTAAACTTATGTATCAACCTGTGATGCAGGAGTGAACTCAGTAAAGTTAAGCCTGTTTAACTGACCACATATGATGAATAATATACACAGTTACTAAAGTTGAACAGGACAATCTCACAACTGAGACATTTACAATTTAGACCCCCTGACGATCCGGGTAAATGCAGCCATGCTTAAGTTTAGTCTCTTGTCCTGCAGGACCCCCGCGCCATAAACTCACATACACACACACACACCCGACACCCCCAGGCAGCGCACCCTCTCCTGCTGGGCCTCGTCTTATCCTAATGGGATTGCCACGGTGGAAGTCTCCCAATAATGAAAATAATGAAATCAGCAAGGACCCAAAGAAAGGTTACTGCTCCTCTCGCAGGCAGCATCCCCAGCCAGACTGCACGCTCAGCCCCCCCACCCCACCCCACCCGCCTCGCCTCTCCTCGCAGAACAGACAGAAAAACCACAAGAGAAGGAGGGGAAGGAGAGGGGGAGATTTGCAGACAGACCCTGGGGGGAGGAAGGTGACGGACTGTGAAAGGAAGAAGTAACTGGGAAAACAAAAAACAGTAAAGGCAGGGAGGATAGAGGTACATGAGGGGGAGATAAGATAGAGGGGGTGTGTGCATTGTTTAGTGCGCAGACCAAATCAGATCAGGCTGTTTGTAAACACGGCAAGGATTTAACAAGTAAAAGGTCAGACTGAACATATGCATCCTGTGATCAACGTCGCTCCTTTGTGACTCAGAAGCGAAGAATTTCTTTTTTTACACACGAATTCAGACAGAAATACCACAGGTATTCGCCCCCCGAAATAAAAATGTATTTAGCAGACAAACAAAGGGGAGAATTGTGGGAGTGAGTGCAGAGGAATGAGGCGTTCCTCTGGGACAGGAAACAGGAGCAGTGACAACAGGAAGCCAGTGTGAAGACGACAGAGGGAGGATTCCCACAGCATCTCCTCTCCTTTCTTCTCGTCTCCTCTGATTCCTTGTCACTTTCCTCCTCTCCTCTGGCTCCTCTTCTCACCTCCCCTTCCGTGTTGCTAAGTGCACACAATCATCGCAGTGTGTTGTCTGCAGGGGTTTGAGGCTACTCGTCTACAGCTACAAGAAAGACGAGAGCAAGAGTGCAACTGCACCTGCGTTTGTGTGTGCGTTGGGGACAAAAACCATGTTTCTGTGTTAGCATGTGATGTTTGTTGAGGTTAAGCACATATCGGCCATCTTTAATACTTTCATCTGAAGATGTAAAACAACAACTACTACACCACTAGTATTTTGATGTACAAACTAAAGACTGTGCATCACAACTGTCAAATTATACTTCTGGTTGAAGAAAATCCAAGTGAGAGCAAAGAAGTGGAATCATTTGTGACGCAGACCAAACCTGCAGGACCATTTAGCCTCCTGGCCAAAGGCAAATACAATGTTATTTACTGTACAGCACAATGCCGTCATCATCAAGAAGGAAATTTGCTTTGAATCAGCTTTTAAACTTTATAAATATTAAATGATATGCTACAGTTTTCGTCAACAAGTGTCATGACAAGACCAAATGTATTTATCCTACAAACAACTACTGTCTATGTAGCAAAACCATCTAGTTAATTAGCCACACCATTACACTGGCTGACATGGCTGCACTTCAACAAACATGTATTAATCTGCTGCTGAAAGTAGTCCCAGACAAATGCACTATACTCACTGTGTGAGTAACCTTTACTAAAAACTACAGTGCCCAGCTTTTTTGGGAAATCATTTGGCCTTTATTACAAATTAAAGTTCATATCTGTGACCTGTTTTGAAGGATTTGCATCTCCAGTAAGAACTAAAAGGCCAGGGAAGTCAGAAAGTACTGAGACACAGGTCTTTTCATGGGATGGATATTCATCTTTTATCGTTTGATAAATGCTAAACCAGCTTAAGGGATGAATGACATTTAAAGAAATGATCAGTGGACAAGTGGAGAGCAGGATCCTCATGTTGGCTGCTATCTCTGGCGACTACCGCTGCACGCTCATGTGGTGATGTACAGAAGGGGGAGGGGATTGCTAACTGCTAAATGGACAGGAAGTTAGCTAAAACAACAACGCTTACAGCAGCTTTAAGATATAAACCAGAGAAAAACAATAATAATAAATACCATCAGTTAAGGAAAAAAAGAGTGAGGTTTAAGGGGAGAGTTGAAAGAGGATACTGAGTTTGCAAGTTCTGCAGCTGCAGGGCCCAGATATTGAAAGCAGGGCCATGCCAGAGGATCTCAAACAGCAACCAGGCTTGTGAGGAGTTAGTAAATCACAGATATAAGCAGGAGCCAGTTCATTCAAGGCATTAAAAACAAGCAGTAAAATCGCCTTAATCAATTCTAAAACTCTCAGATAACCAGTGAAGGGCAGCAAAGGTTGGCGTGACCCCATCCCTTCTCGTCATAATGTTAAAAGTTAAGTCAAAGTAAATCTGTAGTTTTAACATAGAGGAGTTCAACTTGTGTGATGTTTGACACACAAAATCATGAATTTGATGAACTGAAAACCATCTGGGCAGTTATGATCTTTAAAGGAGCTGTGACACACTAAGTGTCTGCCAACAAGACATGCAGCGTGGTTGTGAGACAACAAGCTACCTTGCTGGAATGAATGGCGTGCCGCTTTCTGGTCTGATCCGGCTAAACAAGCAGCAGGGATGAGGTCATGTCTCTTTCTCGTGCTATTTCTCCACCGACTCCCCAACTCCATTACCGCTCCCCTCCTATGCAGGTCATTAGCTCTTTGAACCTGCAGTTTCTCTCTCTCTCTCTCTCTCTCGTGCACACCCTCTCTCTCCCTGGTCTTTCTCGTTCCCTCTCCCCTCTAATTTGCAGAGGAGACACACTGCCCCAAGGCCCTCCTGGCTAATTTGGCAGCATCCCCACATCAGAGACACCGGGTAGAGGCGGGCGGCCGGAGGGGGAGGTTGTTGTAATGTTTAAGGGGAGCGCGGTGCCACACCTCCAGTGGGGCAGCGGAGACAGCAGTCTGAGGCTCCCGTGGATAAATGACAGGTTAGGATGGGACCTGGAGAAAACTACTGGTGTGACATTGTTGGTTCCACTGACGGCAGAGAAAGACAGGACGTGCTGGATGTTTCCCCCGCTCTGCCAATCTGTCTAACTTTCCCCTGTAACTGTGTGTGCTGCTTTTATGTGATCCCTTAAACTCGTAATAAGTGTTTACGCATCTGACTTGTCTGAATGATTTGATATCGCTCTGTGTGTATGCACGTCACAGTCAACCCTCCCATGCCCTGGGGAGTGTGTGCGTAATCGTCTGCTAATGTAAGTGTGTTTATTTGTGTTATTGGTCATTTTTGGTTCGGCCCTTGTCTTCGAGTTCATTCCTGTGCAGGGCTTCAGTTTGCTTTCTTTCAAGTGTGTGTCGCTCAGTTTTGCCCTTTGTTTCAGTTCGGTATGCACCCAAGTTTGTTTGTCTCTCTGATGTGTTTGTGGGTGTTTAAATGTCCGTATTTGTGCATGTGCACGCTCGCAGGCCCTCTTTCCTCTTTCCCGCCGTGGCCATTGTCACCAGATGTCAGTGCCTGGGAACAGAGGCGAACAATGGTCACCAAGAGCCAAAGGGCAATTGCCTGGGGAGGGGCAACACCAGTCTGTCGCCTAACAGGTCTATCTCTCACCCACACTTTCATTTCATCAGCATGTTTTGTGAGTGAGCTGGTGCTGCGAGTTTTTCGGGTGTCTTCTCTCACCGTAGGACACTGTAGTGAAACATAGCAAAGAAATGCACCAGGGAGAGTGTCGAGACAGGAAGTGAGAATTGAGATTGAGAGGTGCAGTAGTAGTAGCATCAGCAGCGCTGATTTGAGGAACAGGGCGGGGTGCAGCTGTATAATGTGTTGTTTTGATACTGTATCACAAGGAAGGGCTGAGAATATCCTGGAATGGAGATAATACCCAGGAAGCCTTTCCCCCAGCAGCCGCACCGTGCGAGCCAAACAAAAGAAAAGCCTGACTGCGATCTTGATGGAAGACAGATTAGTATCTTGGCCAGAAAGCCCTGACAAAGCAGAGAACCACACAGCTCAGGGGCCCTTGGGAAAATAAGCGCACTGACAGTAGCGTAGCCCGCGGTGTCAACATGAGGTCAGATGAAGAGGCTCCCACGAAAAAATGCTTTGTCACTCTCACCCAGTCATTTTCTGCTCCCTCTATCTGACGGACGGTGTTTGGAGCAGGCAGCAATTACGCTCAGGCACCTGTGCTAGCATGCTGCCAGTTTGCACAGCGAGTTTTGTAAATAAGATGTAACTGAAGCTCAGTGGAAGCTATTTGTTGTGTGGCTGCAGACAATTCAACCAGGGATTTGCAGATCTGTGTGTGCGTAAATGTAAAGAGACACCGTAGTTGGTTCACATGTAAGCCAACGATTACGGTAATTGATCCGCGGAGGAGAAGAAACAGCAGGCAGGACATGTATTCAGTGTTTGTGTGATCAGGCTTGACCTCCCATGGAGAACAAATACCTATTGTGGCTGATGAGGAGAGGACATAAAGGTTAAGGATGAGGGTCTCTTTCAGCGGCCTGGTTAACCACACCAGTGGACAGAGACCTAAACAAAAGAGAGAGGTTGATTTAGGCGGGGTGTAACCCTGCAGCTGACGCTCACGTGCTCTATCTTCGATCATGGAATTAACTATTAATAATGTATTTTAATATGCATCTTTTGCTTTGCATGCTTTCAGTTTTCCTCATGTGAGGCATGTTGATAAGTCTTTTCAACCTGTGATTCCTTTAGTTACGTTTAAAGTTCATATTTCTGCTCATTCACCTTGTGGAAACAGCACAGGCCGAGGTCAAAAGGCCGAATGGGTGAATGGGAAGCAGGAGGGTGCTTCTGGTGTTTTGGAAAGCCAAACAAGGCTGTAAAAAGGTCAGCAGTATGAATGGCCACTCTTCAAAACTCTCCTACCCGCTGCCAGGACAAAGGTTTCACTCTGGAGGGCCGTGCATGTTTATCACGACGAGATTCCATCGAGGATCATTCAGTTTCTTTAAACCGTTTCACCCTTCTTTCCTCCTCTCGCTCCTCATCACTCAGACCCACATATTTCCCTCTCCTCCCACTCTACCTCCCCGAAGTGCGGAGGTGCACGTGGCGGACGTTGCCTAATTACCCATGAACACCAGCAGCTGAAGTGGTCCTCCGAGAATGATGTAAATCTGTGACATTTACGAAAATGTCAGTGAGTTTTCAGAGGAAGCAATAACGGCTGAGAGAGACCCATTATAGCAGAGCGTTTTTATTGTGTCAATGTGTCTCCCATCCCTCTGTTACCGCCTTCAGAAGATTTGAGAGTTTCATTTTGCCGGGTGCTCTAATATGTACTCAATCCACAGAGACTGAATAGATGGTGTTGACTCAGGGATGATGCAAAATGGCTCCAGGAAAAAAACTGAAATTTCTCCCAGAGCGAAATGTGCTAAGATCGGTATTCATTATGCCTCAACATTTTTATTTGAACACATTGTTGCTGATGATTAATTACGGGCTAGCGTTGTCGTTTGAATCACATTATCATCTTTATCATTGTCAGCTGTAACATCCGCTATATTACTACTGCTCTCCACTGACACCAGGGGTTCACAAAGTCCTGAGGAGGTTTATGACTCAGGGCCACACACGAAAACCAATGAACTTGTTGGATTGGTCTTGGTTTAACCTTAAACATTCCTTGAGTGCTGCGTTCAGCAGTTTGCAGATAAACCAGCTCATCTTATCTGCCTGCTGAGGTCTGGCAAAGTACGTTTCTTTTTTAAAAATGTCCATAAACCTGTTTTCCTTCTCAACCACACAGCATTTGTCCGTGGTGGCTTTTCCATCTCACTTCCACATTAACTGCTAAAGCGTCCATGGTCATGGTGGCTGCCACTAGTTGCCAAACAACCAGTGGCTTTCTACAAGCTGTCATTCCTAACCTGACAGACACTTGTTAGGGGAGTGTAGATTGGCCCAGTAGCTGAGCGGTGTATTAAATATAGAATATTAAAAAGTAATGATTAAAATATAAAGCATGCATCTCATGTCAAGTTCCAGGGCCGCACAAGACGTTTCTGAGGGCTGCACTGCGAGGAACCCCTGATTGAAACCTTCTAGATGTCATTCAACAGAATCACTTTAACTAGTTCTGCAATAATCAGCTAACATTTGTTAATTAGCACTAAACAAATACTTATTTGTTTTGCAGGTATTTGGAGATAAAGTCCAGCCAATTGCTGAGATATTTCAGTCTGAACCACAAATGCATTTTTCACAATATTTTTATTTTAACGGATTAAGCAGAAGTTACATTAGTTGCAGCCCTGATTTTTACTGATGGTCACCTTGTTGCAGTACGCAATTTTAATTTGCATTTGGGAGCGATTTCCTTTTGCCATTGAGCTGCTGGTGGTTGTTGTGGTTTGCCCCTTAGGCTAAAAAATTAGACTGCCTTGTTGAAAATATTTGACCTCTGTCCCTGCCTCTCCTCTGAAAGTCTGACTTATTTTTCTAATGCTTTATGACTAAGCTTGCCCACTTGTTTGAACAGTGGTGTTGCCTTTTAAGTCCTTAAATTGGAATGATAGCATGTAGAGAAATGGTCTGACCTATTTGTGTAGGGTAAGGCCACAACAATGTGTCTGTAGGACGTCCATACCCCTGAGCTATATAGTCTCGCTTAAGTGTTTAGTTTCATACTGTGACCAGTGTTTCCTACTGGGACGCATGACTCCCTCCAGCTTTTCATCATTCCTCTTTTCTCCCTCTCAGCAGCACGTGAGCAGACCGGTTCAACAGTGACTTGTGACCTGTTGAGCTTGTGACCTCCTGTGACCCTTACTGAAAATGAAAATATTGCGATCAAGCCTTAACAACTTCTCACGCTATAGCCTACTTTAAATCTCTGCTGCTACATTCAATGTCTGTGCCTTAAAGGGAAGTTGCCCTGAAGCCGTGCACAACAGGGGGAAAATGCAACCTAAAAAGCACAGCCTACAAAACTGCCCCCAGTAACCTAAAAAGGGGAAGCTGCTCTAAAATCCTAAAGAGGATGTGGCCAAGTGCTTCACAAAATCGGCTCATTTTTGCTGCCCGTGGCACCTTCTAAACTCCAAACAGGACCGCTTTCAAATGGGCTTCCTTCCTCTGCAGCCACCCCTCAGTGAGGGTGGAGAGGTGGGAGCAGGGGCGTGGGGGACCTTCAGAGATTCCCCTGTGCGTTGGACTTGAAAGTTTCTGTCTCTGTGAACTTAACATCAAACGGTCATGGCTGCTGCTGGCTCTTTGAAGTGGCAGAGAGGGGGTATCAGAGCAGAATACAGGCCGCTGCCTCGACATGTTACGGTTCAAAACTGACTCTGCCGCGGTGTAAAAACAGCTCCGCTAAAGGTCTTCTGAGAATGGCACAAGATCAAGGCTAAGGCCTTATCTCTCAGTCACCATTCCTATCATATACTACGGGATCTATAGACACACTATAGTGTCATACTACACACAGTTAATAAAGTCCCCCTCTTCCACCTCACTCCAAGGCTCAGACCAGTGGGGTTTTTTTCCCCCAGAAAAGCCACCTTGTGTTTGATGTCTTACAGGCCTAAAATGTCAAAAAAGCAAACACTCAACTATCACAGCTTCTTTTATTGCCTCTACTAGCTACTGCCGTTAGTACTAAAACATCAGTTGGCCACTTTAAAGGTCAAGTTTGTAGGATTTAGGTGAATCTATCAGCAGAAATGGAATATAGTATTTATGATTGTGTTTTCATCAGTGTATAATCACCTTAAACTAAGAATCATTCTGTTTTTTGGTTACCTTGAGCCTTTTATATCTATAAATGGCGCAGGTCCTCTTTCACAGAGTCTGCCGTGTTGCACCGCCATGCTGCTACAGTAGCCCAGAACAGACAAGCTTATCACTGGCACTAAAGAGGGCCTTCCACGTTTTTACTGGCTACTGTAGCAAAGACAGAGACAAGGGCTATTAAGTTGGTTGTGATCTGCAATCTCACTGCTAGATCACTAAATCCTACACACTGGACCTTTAAAGAGGCAACATGTAAGAATTAGCCACCTGTCGAATTCAAACTCCAAACGAATAGGGGGCAGCATATCACCAGAGTAACCGCTAACTGCTGCTAACTCTAGCTGCCATTAGCTAGTTAGTACAGTTACCTGTGCAGCTAGCGGTTTCTGACTGGGAGTTCGGAGCAGCCAGGCAGTTATTACACTGCTCGCACAGGAGTTTTGGTTTTCCTGCTGTATTACTGTTGGCACAGCTGTCTCAAACAGGCAGTGTAAAACAATGTTGTAATAATAAGTAGGCAGGTTTTGAAGTCCCACTGGTAAGGGGGAACATATTAGGGGAACACACTTTGACACAACACGGGCACTCTCCATCAAGTGACTACCCATCAGCTCACTTTTGTTTTTCCTCCATTTCTATCACTCTACCTCTTCCCCTTCTCTTCCTCCTCTTTCAGCTAGCTTCTCTTTCTTCTGAAGTGTAGAGTTTCCACAGCTATTCCAGTTCTTCGACTATAACCTGGGGATAGCGACCGGTGAAAACAATTCCTCTTCCTGTTTTGGTTGCACACTAGCAGACGCACTTCCTTTGTGCCGTAATGCGACCTTCATTTTTGTAGGAAAGATCAGGCCCGGTGGGCAAGGAGAATAGCAGAGTGGAAGCGAGGTTTATAGGGAACCAGTCCACACGCGGATGGTGTGATTTTTCCACAGCCCTTACATCATATCAGTATTTACTTCAGAATCACAAGTAGAAGCAAGAAAAGGTCTGTTGCCAGTTTAGGTAGCATACTTCATAAGCACTGAAAACACAAAACTTGTGGAGCTATTTGCTGTAAATGCTCAATTTACACGGAAGAGTAGCTGTTGCATTCGGTCAGCTGAGGTGGATCTGAATAAACAGTAATTAGCAATGAGTGCGTGGCTTCACTCCCAAATGTAATGTCTAGGTTTTCAACTTTAAAGTATCGAGTCTGAAATCTGCCCACTCATCCTCTGATGTCAAACAGGTCACACCCTTCACTGCAACCTTGATTTTCCTTCACTTTCATGTTCTGTTTGTGTGACCGCATCACTTTCTGACTGACTAGTGGGCATTTGAATACACCATTACTATTGTACCTCCTCAATAAAACACCCAAGTCAGTAACAGGGTGGTGTACTCATGAATATATTTGACATTTTCTGCAACTTTTGAGCAACTTTTATGAATTACTTGTGTAATTTCATACATTAGTGCCCGACCTTTAAGTCAAATATGAGTATAGGAGCAGTAATAATACTACCATCACTACTGCTGCAGTACTTATTCTTCTGTCATTGTTACTTATGTTATGACCAACATCATTACATTGTACTGACTGATAGATATAAAGCGTATTAAATAATACACAGTGATCATAATGCCATGTGGACGTCTGGGTGTTTTTGTTGTTCTTTATTCTGTGCAGAGGCAACACAAAGTATTTCCGCCGTCGGGCACAAGGACCATGCGGACTCCTCAGACAGAGGGGGGCCGGGCTCTCGGGTTCCCATGCACCACCATCTACTGACATTGGCCACTGCTCCACATTAAACACCCCGCATTCATAAAAAAAAGGAAAAGAGGAACCATCTGACAAGAGCAGCATCCACTGGTAGCTGCCTCGCTGTTTACTGCGCTCAGCACGTCGCCAGGACAGAAGCACACAAAGTAAAGAGGAAAATGGCCAAAAGTGAAAGGCAAAGAAGAGGCTTGAAGAGCGAGGAGTTCTTCTTTGACTCCGAGGCGTCTCTCTTGGATCAGCAAGATTTCGAGATGTCTAGTTGCCCTTTCAATGACGTCTTCAACTCCGAAGACTCCCACATGGAGCAGATCAACACTTTCCTGAAAAATGTACAAGTTTTGCTGGAGGCTGCCAGGTTTCTCGAGAGCGCCGACAGGAAGGACGGAAGTGAGTTTATTTGATTTTTTCCCCCTGCTGCGTTTGATCCTTTTCAGTTGCCTCTGAATTTCAGGAAAACAAGACTTCATTGTCAACAGACTCAGACAACAAAGGGCTGAGTTCATTCAACTAAGCACCACTGCCTGCTTTAAGCACAGCCTGTGCCTGCACCAGACCAACATATTAGTGATATGCTCATTGCAGCTGTAGGAGAGTGTGGAAAGATTGTGCTTTTGCTGTTTTCTGGACTATCTTTCACCTGCATTATCCGCATGTTTGCATCGCTTTGCGCCTGCACAACTCCCAGCCCAGGAACCTGTGATTGTTCCTTACAGCACAGATAAAGCAATATGACATAATGATTGGGTGTGTGGGTGTGCGTGCTGGCTACCAATCCGATATGATAAATCTGGCCACATTGCAGCGCCCTCCAACTCAGTTTAGGATGATGTCATTGTGCCCCCGCAGACTCGATCGAAAAAACCTAAAACTTTATATAGATAATACGCAGAGGATATAACTGGATGGTGGATCATGCATGTATGAAACATTGTAGTGTCTGACCTGGCTGTTTAATTCGATTATTTATCATTTGCAGCATTTGAGAAATAGGCAAACTCGATGTAGGGTTTGATTGCAGATGACGTGGTCTCTCAAACTGCAAACAGATCCGTGTATAATTTAATGGAAGATCGTTTATGATAAATGCAAAATTAGAAACGACTTTCTAAAAACAACTAGAAATGATGTCATCGCTTTCTTTTAACGAGTCATGGTGTAAAGACAGCATGAAATAAGCTGTTTTGCTCTTTTTTTCTTCCATCGCTCCTGGACGTGTCGTCCACGCAGGGCTGTTTTGTGCATAAAAGCAGTAGAATAATACGCGCTGCAAAAGTCTTTTGAGATATTTCACCTATTGTAATGTAACGTGGGGATTTCGCAGCGGCACAGCTCCCCTCTCTACATTGTTTGCTTCCTGCTATTTGTGGGCGTGCGGCGCTGGTTTCCACATGGCGCAAAGCTCCTCTGCGGTTGGTCGGGAGCGAGCTCAACCCTCGACGCCTGTCAAAGCCGTCCACCAATCAGACTCCCGGTCGGTATCGACGTCATGTGTTGCTGGGCCTGGCTTCAGCCGGCAGGTACACCCCCACGATGCTGTTGAATCATGGGACTTGTAGGGCTTTCCATGTTGAGCGAAGCAGAGTGGCTGCAAGAGGAATGAAATCACACACATTGACCATCTGTGTGGTCAGTAACACATAAAATAACCGCTGTAATCGATCCATTGATGAGCCTAAATTAGTTTAAATGGGAGTTTTTGGGGGGGTTTGTTGTATTGATGCAAAAATTGACCTATGAACAATTATCATACAGTATTACAGACACGTGATCTAAATATAATGGTGACATTTAATTATTATTTGTCTCAACATCATTTATTGTCATTAATAGTAGCAATAACTTAGATTAAATTTAGTAAGAAGCATAACCACCACGTTATCTTTAAAGAATGTCTGTTGACCTGTGGATTATAGTACTGTCCCACAGATGTATTTACGTTGAATTGACCTGACATGACTACAGTGCAGTCACAATGTAATGACGAACAGTGTTTGACTCAATGCGTCACCGTAAAGACAGGATACATTGTGAAAATGATGTATATTGCCCATGTTTGACAGTATCTCGTAAATGCACCGGAAGACTCGGTTTCCCAGCTTGCACCGCGCTTAGACCGGCCTCTCCTCCGCTGGGTGCCCGCCTCTCAGCTGTGCAGCTAGGTAAACAAACAGGAGCGGAGAGGAAACGAGCAGCAGCTTGCACTTTGCTGGCTCTGGGCTCCCTCGGGGAAATTTTATATTGTTTTTATTCCTTTTTGTAGAAATTTAATATCGTGTTTACTACGAACTTTTAATACTTTGATACACGAGTTTTGACATTTTCTAGCAACGGAGACTGGCAGGGATTGGCTGTAGCTTGCCAGCTTGGAAACACTGGATTTTTTTTTTTCTTCTCTCTTTTCGACAAAGGCTGCTTATTAGCCAGCGAAGACACCGAACAAGATACCAACACGACGTTTTTAAAAGTATTACTCAGTGCAGTAACAACCGATGCACAGTCTTCCTGGTATTTAAAAGCGACCTGCCGTTGCTGCTGTTTGCGAAGCTAACGTTAAACTGCAGAGAGCATAGCTAACGTCAACGGCTGCCAGCCTCAGGGAAGAATGACGGCGGTTCAGCTAATCAATATCCAACGGTTATTGGAAGCTGCGGAATTTCTAGAAAGAAGAGACAGAGGTGAATATATACTCAACTGTGTGTGGGGCTGAGGGATGATTATCAACAAACTGTGATGTACTGACTGTTGGTAACAGGAATTTTTTACAGTAAACATAAAAAAGTGTTGTTTTTTCCTGTCAGCTAATTTTATGTGGTCTGTGTTGGAGAGGATCACAAACGTATGCCTGCACGTTCACGACAAACATGTGGCAAATGTGTTGAGTAAAAAGATGTCCAAACTTGGCTAACTGCTCACCACAATGTTTCCTTTTCCAACAGAGTGTGAACATGGATATGCTTCGACGTTTCCGTCAAGTCAGAACACAAACTACCAGAGGCAAAGAAAATTCCGAAATAAGAAGTTCAGCAGTAACCACAATAGGTAAGAAACTGCCCCTCTTGATGGTGTAAGCCTCGTTAAACTCTTGGTACTGGCGTTTATTCGCTTTTACTGATCCATGTTCGTCATTTAAACTGTCCTTTGCATGCGATGCACTCGGATAATGAGTGTTGCAGACAGCATGTGATTACACACTCGCTGCCAACGCTTTATTGCAACGTTTGGTAAACAAGCGAGCTGTCACCCAAGGGTGAGCACAGTTGGCAGCATTACCACGGTGCAGAGGACCCACTTCTTTTTCGCCTAAATACGTTTGAATGGATGTTTCTCAAACTTGCAGAAAAAGTATAATACACGGGTTCACATATGACCGTCCGCACCGCTGTTTGTAGGCCTGGGGGAGGGGGCAGCACCAAGAGCTCTGCGAGCTTTTCATCAGCTGATTGTCAAACGGACTGCGGTAGCTGAGGTTAGGGACCGTGGCGAAAGTGACGGCGCTGAAACGAAACCACTCACTTGTAATTTTGTGTGTTCCTCTCACCCCCCGGTTTAATAAACCCTTAGACATTTGCTTTAATTTCAAGTGGGTTAGTTGTGTAGGTTTTTGTGATAGTCACGTTAGTTTTTTCCTTGTGCCAAATGTATTCTACGCTGTGGGAGAGAGGGAGAGTTTTGTCTTTCGCCCTAAGGGTGAAAAGCTGCTATTTATGGCTGGTGTTGTTTGCAGACATCCAAAGGTGAATACGTGGAGCTTTTTTCAGGACTAATGATGTTGAGGGTAGTCAGCAATTCACTGTTTTACCCTATAAATACAAGTATATCCCAGAAAGAAACGCATGTATGCACTATTCATGTGCTTTATCTTTTTGTGTGCACAACACACATCAACAGCTTGATGGAGCATAATGTTTAATAGTCCATTCTGTTGTGTGTCTGTATGCAACACTGTGCGATAATCACATCATTAGCTGCCACAAAGATTAAAGCCCTTGTCAAGCACAATGCTCTCACTCACGACAAAAACTTGCATTTACATGTAGGAGAAGCAAGTGAGAATCTCTCAAGTTAAGACCCAGTGGCATTGTGGGTTTTTTTCTCTTGGTGCTAGGCTGCTTACATTAATCTGTCCATTGACAGTCATACATCAAACACAAGCCCTACACTCTCTCTCTCTCTGTCTCTGAGCCTTTTAATATTAATGTAAGAGCGGGCCACAAACAGGATCTGCGCATTACTCATCATGAGCGCAGAACGCTGCCTGTTCTGCATGGCAACAGCCACGATCATATATAGGTCTGAGGCCGCGGTCAAAAACCGACCAAAGAGTTCATCGTTATAGGGACATTTTTCATGAGTGCATAGAATAATGAATGAATCAGAACAATTTTATCTTCAATGTACAATTAAATCCCCATAAAACAAAAAAGTATGAGCTGCTTTTTCTTCTTCGTCCATTGCTCTTGTACATGTCATCCACGCAGGGCTGTTTTGTGCAGAAAAGCAGTAGAATAATACGCGTTGCAAAAGTTTTTCGAGATATTTCACCTATTATAATGTAACACACAATTAAATCCGCATTAAGAAAAAAATACATCGAACATTTTGCCCCTTAATGCTGCTTCTAATGTGAACAACTCTTCAGGGGCATGGTGCACTTTCAGAAGAGAAAATGGCACCGAGAAGAATGGTGTTTGGTCCTGCTCTCTGCAGAGACATGTTCACAACTCACTCAGTGAGGTAACACCATTTAGTATTTAACACCATCTCTCTGTCTCAAGTTGTGATGCAGTTATTTCATTCCCACTGGAATTGCACACCTTGCAGAACAAAATAAAACCTGCATTATTTGGACATCCCTACTGCTGTCAAGTTTACCTTCTGATTGGCACCATTAGTGGTCTAGTTTTATTCAACAGCCCTATTTAAGGCCTGCTGACTCAGATGAGAAATCTTGTAATTAGTCAAAGTTGTGAGTTGTTTCACCACCTCGCAATGACCCCTTGCACGATAACAACGTCCACACAAGTAATGGCACCACGCAACAGTTTTAAACAAAACATTTACAACTCACATCTACATCATCTTCAATCTGTGCGTTCCTACTAGAGTTGGAACTGATCCAATCCAATATTGGAATCGGTTGCCAATACTGACCTAATTCACTTATTGGATATCAGACTGATGTCACAGATCCATGTACTGGTTCAGATTCCATAGTCTGATCGATTGATTTATTGTCGATTTATAATATTTGCTCTCCTACGCCTGTTTGTATGTAAAAACTGCTAAAGTAAATTGTTTTGCAATATATTTAAATTTATTGCATCTTTTGTTTATTATTTGCTCTTGTAATAAGAAGTGCGATCTGGTTTACTTCAGCAAGAACAACAGCAATAATAATATAATGATAATCAACTTTATGTCTACAGCGTCTTTTAAAACCAGAGGTACAAGGTGCTTCACAAAATATGATACCAATGCATGGTACGTGCAAAGCTAGCAAATAACAGAGAAAAAAAACAAAATTAAGTTCAATAAAATGTCTTTACCTCTGTTTAAAACCTTTGAACAGACACTATCCTAATGCTTGTCTGTACAGGTGTGTTTATTCAAACCTTTTAAATTGAGGCACTGACTCAGCTGATCTGATATGAAGGGGGAGTTGTCCATAGCGTCGGAGCTAAAACCATAAAAGCATGATAATAATAATAAAAATAATACTGAAGATAAAAGAACTCTGATTTCGGTATGAGGATTCGAGTCAGCAGATGTCCAGGTTCAGTTATCAGAATCTGATTGGACCTATAAAAAAGTGAATTGGTGCTGATGTTGTTGTTCATTCGTGGCTAATCATTTCTCTCTGAGGACACTCCAAAAAATGAATGTTAAACTGACTTCTTTAAAATGTTGATACTGTAGTGATTAATAAAACTGTGACAGTGCATTTCCTTTTAACACAGTCCGTGGTCTTGCACTAGCCTGCTCCAGCTGCAGCCACCTTCTCGGTGGCGTGTTGAGGCTTAAAGTGATGGGCTTATCTGACTCTGTCCTCTCCTGCCTACCGTTTATAGCAGGACTGCTTTATCTCCTTGACCCACCCTGTGTGCATGTACATGCATATCCATGCACACAGGCATACACACAACCACACAGAGGGAGGTGTGCTGCAACAGTGTGTGTGTGGCCTTGAGCCAGTTTATAATCTGTATTGCATTGTTGCTGAGCTCCAGACAAGCAGATATCTGATTCAGGAGGCAGTAGTAGAATGGGTCGTGATAAAAGCCAATGGGAAAGCAAGCTGACTTAGATTGATCTCTCTGAATGTGTGGCTGTACTAAGATGTAATATGTGTGTTGCTTGATTATGGGGGGCTTAGACCAGGGTTGATCCTAGGCCTGACTCATTTTCAGAGCAATAGATAGTGTAAGTGAAATCAGTATTGCCCTAAGATGGACTTCCAGTTCCAAAGTTATTTCTCTATAGGAAAAATGATTGAGGATTTCCACATACCTTTCCAGACTACTGCCTGTCTGATTTAGGGCTGCAACTAACTGTTATTGTCATTCGCAATTTATCCACTGATGATTTTCTCAATTAATCATTTTGTCTATAAAATGTCTCATCATAATTTCCAAGAGCCCAAATTGACATCTTCAAATAGCTTTTTTGTCCAACCAACAGTCCATAACCCAAAGCCTCTTTTTCATTATCATCATCAACAAAGACGAGCAGCAAATCCTTACATTTTAGAAACTGGAACCAGAAATTGTTTGACAGCTTTGCTCGAAAAAAAGACTAAAGCAGTTCATTGATTATCAAAATTGGTAGTAATGAACTTTCTTTCATTCAACTAAATGACTAATTTTTGCAGCTCTGGTCTGTATTATAAGCAGCCTATTACCTACCATCATTTGCATCTCCGTCCTTGGATTTCCTGCTGTCATCATTCTGAAAGATTGATAATCAGCCAAAAACATTATAACACACTGAATCAGATTGTGTTGAAATCCTCAGAGTTTGGAAAAGATTACAGATCGGGACGAGGGTTTCCAAGCAACAAAGACACGGTGTGAGCACAGTGACAGCTGATGACGCAGGCTATGCACTCCAAAGTATTCACCTTCTGATAGCAAAACTATTGCTCTGACTCACAGTTACAGAAATGAGTGGACCCGCTGCCATTAGACAGTAATTATATATGTACGCAGAAGCCTGCATTGGAACACAAGACTGCAACTATTAATTTTGCCCACAAAGACAGCTTTTTGGCACCGTAAGCCCATTTTAAAGATGACATTTATGAAGAAACGGAGCTGGTGTAGGTTTAGCCGTTTTTAGATTTTTATGTGTGACTGGTTGGCTGATGCACAGCACAGCCATGCATGACTACTACGGGGTTGTAGAATATGTAAGCCGAAACCTGTCAGGAGAGCGCATGTGAGCACTTAGCTTCTCACGGGGTTTTCAGGAAATGGCCTAGACCGGCTGTACGTGTGAGCCCCGTGCTGAGCTGTGATAGCAGCCACTCAACCTGGCCATACACCATGTCATGTTAAATCAAATACACTGCCACAGTTGACTTAACATTCAGTCTTGCATACCCAACTACATGAAGAGTAATGTATTCAAATAGAGACATACGGAGTTTTTATAGGTGTAAATAATTCAACTTGAATAAATAATAATCTCGAGGTGGGGTCAAATTTTTACGGACTGAACTGCAGCTCTGGACAGTCGTAAGTCCCTCTGTCCTATCTTGCTTTACCTCCTCCTTCTACCATTCTTATCTCCCGTTCTCTGAAAATTTCCTGCTTCCGTATTAACGAGACGGTGGCTTTTAGCTGAGCTCAAGGAAATTATATTATAACAGGAAAAAGATATTGCAGTATTGATAACCCACAATATAAAGAAGCGCTGCGTACATGACTCAGGAGAGTCCATCACCCCACCCCCTCAAACCTGCGCCCCTTGAGGCGAGGTGGAGTGCAGTGTGTGTGGATGGGAACTTGGCCATTTCGGCATCAGGAGAAGGGCTTGTCTCCCTTCCCTACCACACAAAGAGACTCTTAGGAACCAGCTGATTCACTTTACATTATTAACAGAGCACTGAACCCTTATGGCTGCATGCACAAGGTATGCATGTGTGTGTGTTTGTGTGTGTGTGTGTGTGTGTGTGTGTGTGTGTGTGTGTGTGTGCGTGCGTGCGCCTGCTCGCGCTCGTCCAGCAGCACATGCACACACACTCATGCACAGTGTGACTTTAGTGAGCATATGTGACTGCACTGTCACACACGTACACATACACATGTCCTCCCAGAGTTGTGCTGTGCATTATTGAGGAAGAGGCTGCGTAATGCCACAGGGAACGCCTGGCTGTCATGATGACGTTTGTGTGTGTAAAGGCTCCAGTGCACTGGGCCCAGAGATGGTCTCATTTTTAATTAATTAATAGATTAATAAATCTAATTCGACAAGGTAATTCACTGTGCCTCCCTGGCCTCTGTTTGGCTCGCTCGTATAGTTTATTATGTCACACCTTATTTCCCCAAACTGAACGCAGTGTGCCTTTTCTGGAGGAACAGATACTGTCTACATTTGCTCTTTATCTGACCACTTCTGTTTTCTGTCTTTACAGGTCCACACATAATGAGCTGGAGAAGAATAGGTGAGTCTGCATTACATTTTCACAACATTTCACCTTCAAGTCATAGAGCACAGGCTCTAAGTACATGCACACCCTGCTCTGACATGTGAACAACTCCACCATGTCCAATTTTATTTGGCCCCGCATGTTTTTACTCCTGTTCAAGTAAGCACTTCCTCTTCAACAGGTCCTTGAAACCAGAAGGGTTGACCCAGTTATGTTCGGTGAAGGACAGTACAGTATGTGGGGTTATGCAACTGTTTGGTTGCTGGGTTACTTGCACGGGCAGGCAAGGGTGCATGCAGGCAGAGCTGGAGCTGTAGTCGAAAGTTCACTGCTTGTTTTGATGCAAAGACATTTTTTTTATTGATGCAGTAGTGGCAACAATGGCAGCCCCGGTACCTGAACAAAATGTCCTTTCAGTAGCTTTCTAGTCTCAACATAGGTCCGAACTGAGTTATATCTCTGCATTCAAGATAGTATCTGTGGTGGAAGATATGTGGGGTATTCATGGAGACCTTTACTTGTGATGGTTTTCCAGACCGTCCTCTGAAGAGAGCAGAGACTGGTTTCTTAGAAGCCCTTATCAGATTGAGTTCACCACCCACATAGGGTGCTTGCTGGTGTTTATGCTCTGTGACTTTGCAGAGTCAAGCTGTAAGGGGTTTTCTTCAACACCATAAATAAGAGTGGCTAGACTTGCAGGATTTATGGTAAATGAAAGAAAAAAAAACTTGCCTTCCATTTCATTATCTCTGAGGGTGTGGGTACAATGAAAGGATGTGGGAGGCTGGATCCATTCAGTGTAATTACATATCACCTCAGCCTGTTTTTCTCGCCCATTCTCCCTGGCAGCCTTTTCTAAAAGGATGGGAACATTGGAAGAAGAGGCGTCCAGTGAGTTAAATATAGACGGGAGTCGATGTGTCATCTTGGTGCTCATATGCGATGCCACACAAGGCCAGCCGGTCGGCTGACTGGCCTCGGCAGATTGCAGCACCCATGCAGGGTTGCGTTTTCAGTGTTCCACCCACACAAATAAATTTCAAAAAGAGGTGCCGGCTCAGATGTTTGTTCCTACAACACAGCGTGAAGGCTGTTTTCGTCACAGCTTCCACATTCTTGCAGCCAGCCACTTACAGTATGGCCTGCTCCTATGGCCATTTATGGCCTTTATTTATCTCTGTCAATCACAGCAGACTAGTGTAAAGCCTGTTGATGGCAGAACAGAGGAAATCCTGGTTAGTTTGAGATGGTGGAATAGCACTTAATAATGGTTATTACAGAGTTATGAAACATTAGAGAGATCATTTAATTAAGGGAAATGAAACTCCATGCATAATAAAACTGATACAGCAAAATATAAAAATAGACTACCCTATCATTCGTGCTTCTGACAGCTTTAGATTTGCATCAGTGTGTTTTCATTCCTGCCCTGAGTACAACATCCATTGAACTTGCATCCTGCCCTCTGTTCTTCCTGGCTCCACCTTGCTGGCCTGTGAAGACTCAGAGAGAACTGCAGCAGGGAGGGGTGTGCTGAGGACAGGCTGTCCTGTACCTCACCGCTGTACCAAATCCAGATACTGACACCCTGTGTTTTTTTTTTTCCCCGCTCTTTTCTTCGTTTTACTGCTCGACACGGTGAGCTCGGTGTTGTTGTTGAGCAGGACAACTAATTCAAATTTCCATTAGCGACGAAAGAGGGTAAAAATTGAAATGGTAATCCATCTTTTTAGAAGCACTCTTAAAGTCAGAATCGGTTATAATCCCCCCCCCTTTTTTGCCAGCAGTTAATCCAATTCCCTTTAAGCACATGCCTCACTGTAAGCTATATGTATCAGGCATAGTTGTTCACCCAAGTGTGTCAGGCTTATACCATGATTCTACAACAGCAGCAGCGGCAGCTTTCGTTCCATCTCACCAGACTTCCAAGTCTTGTAAATTGGAGGCAGCTCCCTTATGGTCCAGCCTGACTGGGGCCTTTTTTCCGGACTTATCAGCCCTGTTTATCTGCCGCCGGCGAGCCGATTTGCCTTGCATGGCTACCACAGGTCTTGATAACCTCTGTGACAAGTAGACTCGTCGTGACAGCAGAGACCACAGGACGCGGATAAAAGGGACCGAAAGAGGGGGAAAAAAAACACATTCCAGATGCTCATACTGTGCAGCGGGACCAGATAACGTGTTAGCTCTGCCGCTTTGATCATGTACCTCCTAACAGCCCTATTTTACTTCCACATGTCACTACTAAATTGCACTGTCTGAGTAGGGTTTAACAGTAAAAAGCCTTGTATGCCCACACGCTGTCGTTCTACCGCTTTGATCTCGCAGCTTCAGCCTATTAGTTTAGAAATGTTGATAACAAATTCCCCAGCTCAGGTTAGCTGTTGGCTGATCCTTGTTTGTGATGGTGTTGTTCCAGTACAGGACTAAGGTATTGCACGGCTCAGAGTTTAATCTGTTGTTATTCAACCAGTTGTTTTTTGCTCCCTTTTGGATGACGGCTCTGTTTATGGATAATCAATACAGCAGGCTTTTACTTGCTACAATAAATCAACAAGAATCGTTGCTTATCATTTATCCTCCTCCACTGCGACCTATTCATTTTAATATTGTTTATCAAGGCCAGACTTTAATGCACACGACAAATTATTTTTCCCCCGGTGCCCAAGCAGTGGAAGCAATATGAGCTTTCCTGCTTAATTCTTTATGAGGGGGGGGTCGAGCAAACAGTGTGCGTTAAACACCTTTCAGTGTGTGCCTGTGGAATATTAAAAAGGCTTGGAAGCCTCTTGTCCTTGGGTGGCATGTAAGGATCGTCCGTGCGCAGTGCCCTCTCGGGATTTGTTTTGGCCCAGTGGTATGTGAAATGGTAAATGAAGATAGTCACGCCTCATTTGCGATCAACTTTGGAGTGGTGCGGGTGTTCTCAGCCGTCATGGGGTTTTTTGTATGCGTGTTCGTACCCTTAAAGCTATACCACATCTGAGCTATACCACATATCTGGCCATCTACTGCAGCAGCCTACAGTCTGCGATGTGGTGAAGTCACGCACAGTCTATTGGCATGTTGAACTTCCTACTCTTGTGAAATAGACTGTGCGTGACTTCACCACATCACAGACTGTTGGCTGCTGCAGTAGATGGCAGGTAGTAGATCACAGGTCACGTTAAACCTAATGCTTGCAGTTACTTGCTGTAAGCCATCGCATACAAATACTCAATTTTTTCAATGTACAAAAATGTCCAAAAAGTATTGAATGCAGGTTATTTGACTGGAAAAGTTTCAGTTCTACTTGGTGCTGGATTATTTCACTTGATACCTTTTAGATATCATGTACTCAGCCCTGTTGTCAGGAGGATATGTGGTCAGATTTTAGAGCTTGCTCCTCTTACTTGACTAAAAAATATCCCATTGAATGTTACTGTGACTATGGGCCTTGTGATAGACAGTAGTTTTAGTAACCTACTTCAGGCAAGACAGTGAAACACACCACTGCATATCACTAGTATACTGTAGGTGTCACATTTTTCAAATGGTACATATCTCTGTTGGGATTGAAGCCCTTCCTGTATTTCCATTCTTTCTAACCACTGGGCTATGAACTCAGTACTGTTGTTCCAGCCTTCGGGATGGATGAGCAGTCAAACATGAATAAGCCTGGCTACATTTTTTCTGGCTCTGCTGATGCTCCACAAAGAAAGCCAAACTGCTTCACCAGTCTTTCTGTTGTCTTCCCAGTGAGTGCAACCTATTCTCAGGCTTTGCTGCAGGGCCTAAAACTGGGACCATTTGTTCTGACCAACGTGACGACTTGTAAGCTTTTCTTGGCTCAGAAAAGCAGCTTAAGGGACTTGATCTTTGGTCTGGTGAGCCCAGCTAGAGCACGCACACGTGCTGGGGCACGCGCCCCACCCCAGCCCCCCTCGCAGGCCACCCGGTGCTGGTGCTTAATAGCCTAGCTTGACTTTGGCTTAGCCAACAACTGTGTCAGAGGACGAGGAAGTAATTGACAGGCTGATGGGATGAGCAAAGGGATAAGTCAAACACACCTGACTAAGGGTGGCCTCGAGCAGCACGCAAAGCCTCATCCATACTCCCACTGTGTCAGTGTGTGCACAGTGAGCATTTCCGCTCTGTAATTAACACAGTGACATGAGAGACACAGCGCTGCTAGAGGATGAGTCAAAGTAAGAACGAGCGGACCTTTAGCAATGTTAGCATGTTAATATAAGCTCAGCACTTCCTGTCGAAGTTTTTTCAAATTTGCTGCGATTTGATTCTAGAACAATTATCGATGCATCATGTTTTTTTATTAGGGTTTCAGCACTTAGAACAAAAGTGTGATACACATTTTTTCAATTACTTTTCACCATTATTGACTTTTGTGCACCGAGACATAATCTTTCAAAAGAGAAATGCTATGCGTCTAATAAAATGTTATCTACAACCAGCTAATTTGTTTGCGTTTGTTGTAATTTCATTATTGCGTGCTTCAATTTGAGATTGACATCAGCTGCTGGAGAATTTCCTGGCGAAGATTCAACTCTATACAATCCCTGCATTCCCTTCAGGTTTGCTGTCAAATGGTAGAAGACGGTGTAATATAAGAGGTCACCATTGTTTAGCCTCACATCCTTAGGATCCATCCCCGCACAGATGTTCTGTAGACAGGTGTGGAAAGGCCCCTCACAGGGGACTGGATGTCGGCCCTTGAAGGCTCACCCATCACTCCAGTCTCGTCTCGCTCTTCTGACCCTTGGCTCATTTTATCTCTGTGCCTTCTTGTTGTGCCCTTATCCTGCAAAAGTGCATCTACACAGCACTCTGGAGGGACAGGGCAGCCAAACGGAATAAGGCCAGACGGGCATACGGGCTTAGTCAGCAGGCTTAAGCCTTGTTCTCATTTGAAATGTCTGAAATGGAAAGTTTGCAGCGATATTCCTTCATAGGTGTTAAAACGGATCAACTTGAAACAGGGACTGCATGTTCAGGCTGTAATGCACTGTTCTGCAAAGTGTTTAGTTCTTCCCACATGGTGACCTGTTCCGTTAAGAGCATTGTGTCGGGCTGGTTGATAAGCCCACTTTGGCCCAAATGGATGAGGCTGCGTTTACATACCGTTCCAGGAAAAAAACGTTCTGTCTTCCTCCTCCTTCCTGTAGCAGCTTGCCATGTTAGCAGCTGAGCTAACTTAATCTGTACCTTAATGAGTGTGTGTGAGAGAGAGAGACAAAGATAGAAAGGGGGGGAAAATAGGATGCTTGTTGAAGACACAAGACAGACTCAATTAGGTAAATCTGACTATGGCTTCTATTTTTAGCCGTACAGCTGGGGAAAAAGAGGGAAACACAACCGCCTTCTGACCAATCATAGAGGTTAGCCTTTTCACCAATGAGAGCAGCGAGATGGAGAAGCAGCGAGAGAAGTCGCCACCCCTTACTCTCACATCAGCTACCTCACATCCTTTCTCATCATCAGTGCGCACAGTGAATGCCATTCCTGTGTTGAGAAGTCTAACCCCAGCAGCAACTGGGTTAAGTAACTTCCCAAATTAGCGAGTTTAACCCAAGCGAGTGAGAAAGTGAGTGTTGGGACACATGAACGTGTGTTTGCGCATTAAAGGTTGATGTAGAATATTTGGATTACACTCCCGCCCCACCCTCTATTGAACGTATTAAAACACATCCACAGCTGTAAAGAGGATATGGTCTGACAGGGCAACCCCCTCCACTCCCTGTCCCAAGAGTCAACATCTGGCTGTATCTCCCTGGCTTTACCCCAGGCCCATTTTAGGAGCCAGGCCATATTGGAGTTTTAATCCAAAGCCTCTGGCCTTACCCTTCTGATCACACGGGGCTAAAGGGGAGAGTAAGGGTTTCAGTTCAAGTCAGTTGTTGCACGCCATCCTTCCACTAACGAAATTAAAGTAAAAAAAACTTCTCTTCAAAAAAACGGGTCGGACAGATTGAGGTCACGTGATCTGTCAGGGTGTATTGATTACATGTGTTTGTTGTTTCACTTTTAGTTTGGTGTGATTCTTGTACAGTGCACCTAAAGCCATGTCCCCTCCTCCATCTCTATTCCCCTCTGTCCCACTAACTCCATCCCCCTCCCTCCCCCCCTCTGACTCTGTTCCTGACCATCTCTTTCGTTAACGCCATCTCTTTATCTCTCGCCTTCTTCCTCTTCTCTCTCTCTCTCTCACTTCCAACCTTTGTCAGTGGAGCAGATTAAAAGGCAGTGTGCACGTGTGAACTAATCCGTGTGTTAGTGATGGGCTGCAGCCCCAGAGTCTCTTGGCCCCGCTGCACAGCTAGTGCAACCCCCCCCCCAGTGTGTGTATGTGTATGTGAGCACGTGTTCACGTCTGTGGCTGCTGTCTGAAGAGGGCAAATTGCTGCACTGTTGTTTCATCCCTTTCCTTTTCGAACTCTTGCTTTCCACTTTCCCCCAATCTGTCCTTCCTCTGCGCTGTTGCTATGCTTCATGGCCGACGCTGTTTGTGGCTTGGAGTGGCTCCAGCAGATTTGGCGTGACAACAGGGCTGGTCTGCCTAGTAATCAACTGCGTTTCACTTTATTTACCACTCGTGGCCTTGGGACTGGTTGTGCAGTCCCTGCCCGTCCAAATTGATTTTTAAATGCCGATTGCGTTTTATAGCCCCCAGTTTTCGACCCTAAATCCATATGCGTTTTTACAGTGAGCTTTACTGCCAGTCAGAGCAATACTCTCTCCTCCACACACACTGAATCTCTTTTTTGGGATTGAGGTCACAACTGCCTGAATGCTCAGAAATATCAAAGTCCCTTTCCCACCCACCCGCCCACATGCATCTATGCATTTTCACCACCTCTGCATTTCTTTTTTCCTTCCCTCTGCCATCTAACCAGAATATGGGTCATCATCCAGCAGAGTTCCCATGAAATCCCAAGACTTGTTAGTAATTGTTGTAATTGTTTAATTCCGTAGACCAGAAAGCGGTTTCTGTGAGTGGGAGAGAGATGAGCATTCCCCTCATTCCTCAGCCCTATTTGTCAAACGTAACAATTGGCTGTCAGTTCGGACAGCGTAGTAAAACCCTCAGTGGATGATTGAACGGTTTAGGACGTGGGCCACAGGCTATCATACCCCACATAAAGCATTTTCTTTTTCTGAAGAGTTGCTCATATTTGAAGTGTGTTTGTATTAATAGATGCAAAGTTCTCCATCCTTCTTCCTCATTTCATGTTCAGTCAGGTGGAGATCAACAAAACCTACAGTCAAACAGCCTCATTACCTGCTGCCACCGCCATAACAAAGAGCATGCTATAACTGTCTTAGTTCACTTAGTCCAGTGTCCTTTGTTGCTCAGTGAGTAGAGCATAGCTCTTAACTGTCAGGGTTAGGGGTTAAATTTCCACTGGTGCCACCCATGCATAAAGTATACACACTCGGGGCTCTTTGGATGAATGTGCTCAACGCGTAGCATGCGTGTCTTTATTGTGTTTTCTTGTAGTTCGTAGTATTTGACTCAACATGTCACATTGATACAAAATTCTGAGTCAAAACTTGAAATGGACAAGTAGATTTTAGTCGTGTGGCATCTCCAAACCCAGTGGAACTCCTGACAGACTGCCTCGCGTTTGTGCCCGTGGCTAGTTTCTGGGCAGATTACACAGGCAGAACACTCCCCGTCCTCCCCCACTCTCTATATCTCTCACCCTCTCTGTCTCTCTGCATCCATCCCATCTGTCCGTGTTTCATAAAAGAGATGAGGGAAGCATCAGTCTGTCAGAAAAAGAGAGCCTACAGTTGCTGTAGGGCAAAGATTGCTCTAATCTTGTGTGTGCGTGTAGAAACATGACGGACTGCGATGCATCGGCAGTTGATGAAATATCAAGCTTGGATGTTTAGCTCCCGTGCTTGCTCACCTTCGTCTGAGGATGTCATTTAAAGTCCTATAGGTTTTAACAGTCCAATGCATTGTCCAGTGACACTACAACACGAGTCACACGTCACGTGCCATCCACAGGCTAATGTAAGAACCATCTGTCGAATCATAAATCATCAACACAAAGTTTTCAACTAGAAGGCGAACCGAGAATAACGACTTTGCCATCCTAATCCAGACCAATCCAGCATATAAATCGCCATCTGCCTTTGTCATTTCCTGAACCTGCCATTTATAGCTCAGATAATAAAGCTGTAGTTGGCTAAAGCACATACGGTGGGCGCCAGTTTTGCAGTCAGGCTGTTGGCTCTTTGATGACTGTTCCAGCAGTCAACCCAGTGAGTGGTAGTTTCCCCTATTAAAAAAAAAAAATAACCCATTCAGTCAGGTGCCACTGTCTGTATGGGAAAACATGTGACTTTTGGCTGTGCAACCCGACAGCAGTCATGTGAGAGGGAGAACGACACCACCACCCCGCTCATAAAAGAGAGAAAGACATAGGGGGCATAAAAAGCAGAGAATCCTAGAAGAGGCATCTTTAGCAGAAACAACAGCCCTGCTCTTTGTGTTCGCTCAGCGAGCCCGTAAACAAAAGGTGGTGAGCAAACACAGAGAAGCGTTGTGTTTCCTGATCGTTTTGTGTGTTTGTGTCACATTATACGCTCTTGTGTACAATGCACATGTCAGGTTTACTTTCCTGATTTAAATTAGCCAAATGCAAGTTCTTCATTTAATTGTATTTCACTGCTGGTCAAACAATTGTGACACAGTTTTGAATATGCTCAACAGCGATTCCCACAGCCACAGCAAAGCATCATGGGGAACAAATGTATGGGCTACCATGTGTGTTGAGCCCTGCCCCTCTCCATCTATATTGTATGTCACCATCTGCAGAGTATGGATCAGTGTGCCACATGTTCACATGTTGTTTCACTATGTATGATCTGGGAGATGGAGCCCCCCACATGTGATTCGCCTCTCTGACAGGTCTGGACCATTAAAGCGACCAGCATCTCACTGCTTGCTATTTTTAACCGTGAAATAATGGAAAGAAAAACATCTGTGCCCACATTGCCTGCGTTTGATTTAATTGCCCTCCACCAAACAGATAATTGCGATAATTTGCTGCTGATGTGATGCGGCGCTCAATGGACATCGACAGCTAAGTCGACTTTAAATGAGGCTTTGCAGTACAAAACAGTCTAATCACTCCAGTAATCTTTGACATCACTTTGAGTCATGATCCGCGGCTTCTTTAAATGAGCGTCGACACTGGAAAAGGAGTCGGGCTGAAGAGGAACAAAAGAACTCCCTCGCAAAGTCAAGTTTTCATTTTTTTTTTCCCCTAAGAGGGTCGTGTAATGACGTCTTAATTTCCTTTTGGATGTCAATTTAGGAGATTTACCACTGAGACAGTCATTGGTGATGTGTAATTAGTGTAATAACTGGGTGAAGGGTCAGATTTCCTCCCCCTCTGCACGTATTAGAAGTAGGTCAAAGTGTGTGTGTGTGTGTGTGTGTGTGTGTGTGTGTGTGTGTGTGTGTGTGTGTGTGTGTGTTAAATGGGTTTGAGAGGGTGTGGGATTTGCCAAAGTGAAGTGTATTGACTGGTATCTGGGCTGGAAATCTGACCCTCCCCTTTAAGAGCACGTCCAGTAATTATGTCAGACATCTTGGATGGCCTGAGAAGTTATCCATTATTTATGTATTCACAAGTTTGGAATCTAGGGCAGCCATATTTTTTTTTTCTCCATCGCTCATGCTTTGACTAACGGTGCTGGTTCCAGAGGACTTTGAATGAAAAATAAGCAGAAACTCGGGTTGCTTTGTCAGTGCTGCTTTCAGCTGCTTTAGTTTCCAGAATAGGAGAAAAACTACAATTCGGTCCGTGTCACTCTTCAGGCCCAGGTGTTCTTTTATGACCATTTATTATATTCACATGAATATGCATTTCCTCTTTTTTCTGCTCTGCGCTGTCCCCTCTCAATTTCCACTGCCCACAAAAAGCTTCAGGCATCAGATTAGCACAAATTTATGTCTGATAATCGAGCGAGGCTTTCAGTTTGTGCAAGTTACAGAAAAATAGGGCAATTGTCTGGATGGCTGTCTAACTGTAAACATAGCCGTTGAGCAATGCTTACAAAATAACAGGATGCATCTGAGCAAGTAAAATAATGTCTCATGTGATTTACTCAGAATAACCTTCAGAATAACATCACTGCACAACAAAAAGGAAATATGTAATGTTTGTCCGATTAAGAAAAAAGGAAGAACAAAGGGAAATACTGGAAAATTAGATGTGGTTCATGGCACATAATCCAGGCTTCAAAACAATAAATTGTCTCTCAGACAAGAATGTCCTCCTTATGTGTATTTATGGGCCAATAAATATATCTGGCAAATTGCTGATAATAGATTCAAACTGTACGGCTTGTTTTGAGAAATAAGACAAATTTCCATTTAGTTTTTCTTACTCTCAACATTAAGTGTCAAAACAACTCAAAATAAAAATCAGAAATGTACAGTGCAGCAAGCCCCACAACAAAAGGTTCCTGTACTTTTAAAAGAAAAAATGGACATTATGGTCAAAATAATGTCCCCAGAACTTCATGAAGACCCTGGTCCCTGCTGCGAAAACACCCTTTCTCTGAAAGTTCCTAGTCCCTGGGAAAAGTTCCTGTGGTGGAAACGCGACTTATGTTTTAGTGTCTTAACAGGACTGAGGATGTGTTGGAAGCAGAATTTAAAAGCTGTCTGTGTTCATCTCTCACACAACAGCCTGTTTACAATATCCTCACACTTCTCTCGTACATTTTCC